>NC_041382.1:734142309-734188325 GCF_002162155.2 Triticum dicoccoides
GAGAGAGAGAGATGCTTGCGATTGCAACCTGCCTGTGGTGGTACGTACATACGTTCGTACGTGGTACAAACTTGCAATACTTAGGGAGAAAGTAGCCATGCTTCTCTGACTTTGGGAGGCATTTGCATGTACAGACAGGTCATACTGTTTGAAGTAACCACTCCAACATGCATGCAAAGGAGAAGTGAAGCAAAAATAAATGGCAAGGAGAGCAGCAAGCAAAGGAGGATAGAAGGAAGGAGCAACTCAAAGGACAACATGTCTGCATATAAGTGTTCTCTTGTCATGTACAGGCAGAGCGAAGATATGTAGAAAGGAGGAGATCACAAGATCATATTTGGATGATTGAATCACGGAGCGCCACATAATCTGTCAATTTATTGTAAAAATAAATTCGTACTTATTATGATTTTGCTCATTCTAAATATCTCATTCTAATCTGTAAATTAATCTACATAAAATTGTACACTAACAAATCCAGAATTGTAGTAGCATGAAATTTTTACATATACATTACATGCAAATAAAGCAATGAATCTTGCTTGCCCACATGTGGGTTGTCAAGCCAAGTCTTACGGCGTGACTAGCTCGGCTCTCCGCTGTGTGATCGGTCAAGCAGCATGAATGCACAACCAGTATAACGTCTGGCTTTGCTTTTTGCCAGTGTGATTCTTTGCATGTGTGTTGGTGTTGGTTGTGTTCATCTTAACTACGTAGAGGTCAGGTGTTTTTTTTAGGCAGAGGCCAGGTGTTACTCATTGTGTTTTGTATTTTCTTGATGCTTCACTATGAGTTAATAAATGACTCCCTTTATCGAAAAAGAGCATGACGTCTGGCAGTGTATGACATCGCTAAAAGGGCCAAGATTGTTCATTGCAAAATTTCCAACTCCTAGTAATCGAGGGGCTTGCTGTGGTGAGGTGTATATTGTACAGTACACCAGTTGTTTGTTTGCTTAATAGCTACTGTTTCCTTTGGAATTTATTGAGGGAGAACAGTGAAAGAACAGGGTATGCGAAATTTTCGCTCATATTTGTTTTGTTTCGATCTAGCAGTTAAGCATCGGACAGGTACTGTAGGAACGTCCGTGGAAGAGGAATCTAACTAGGTGCAATGTAGATTCGTTACTTCTAAGATCCAGCTAAAAAAAGGGGTAACAGAAAATGTGGCAAAGAAATATAACATCAAGTTCGAGGCCATAATTTCGTCTTTGTTTAATTTTCCAACTAAAATGCAATTACTTGAGGTGATCGATGTTGGTATCACGATCCAGGAGAACAAACTAATAAGATCTCAAAACTAGATTGGTAATTTGAAGGCTATTTTTGCGATCGAACGAGGTGACAGGATCAGGTAGATTGTTTCCGGTTCCAAACCATTCAATCAAACTGAATGCAACTTGCAGATCACTTAAATGCAAGTCATGATTCACGAAAGGGAGATCATTTTCCAACTCAACACGGCTCTACAAGATCTATCCATCTCTCTTTAGAATAGCTACTAATCGGTCGATCAGACACGCAATTCATCAACGAATTCTGGCAAAATGGATGGCGAATTAATATAGTATCAAGTGTGAATACTAACCTGCTGCACTGCTGGCAGAACCTCTGGTGGAGGCCGCCGGCGGTGACGACGACGGGAGCCTTGGAGTGGTGCTCGCAGACCTTGTGGCGGCGGTGGTAGCGCTTGGCGCCGGAGAGGTCTGCCTTGCAGCCCTCGGCCTGGCACCGGGGCGGGTGGTGGCCGTAGGTGTAGCCGCCTCTGGGAGGGAAGTAGGTCCGGTAGCCGAGGTTGAGCCCCAGCTGCGTGGCCGCGAAGCTCGCCATGTTCTCCTCCGCCGAACTGACCAGGGTGGGGAAGTAGTACTCGGGCGCGCCCGTCCCCGCCTGCTGGTGGTAGTACGACTGGAAGCCGCCGGCGGTGCCGCCCCCGCCGAATTGGCCGTAGGGGCTGCCGTTGCCTCCTGCCGCGGCGGCGGCGAGGTAATGGTGCGAGGTGGGGTGGTGGTAGAACTGGAGGATGTCGTGGGGGCTGTGGGCGGCGATGGTGGCGTGGCTGGACGGGGGGAGGAGCGCCAGCGAGCTGGGCTCGAGGCTGTAACCACCGAGGTGGTGGTGGTGGTGGTGGTCGTGCTCCCTATGGATGCCGCCGCCCCCCTCCTGGTGGTCCATGATCGGAAAAAGCGACGGCGGCGGCGGGTTGGGAGCCCCATAGCCGAACTCGTCGCAGGAGTTCACAGCTGCGGGTGGAAGGTTCATCATCCTCGCGGCCGCTTAATTTATCCGCTATAGAGAGCAGAGAACACGGCCGGAAAGGGGTTAGGAATGGAAGCGAGGACGCGGTGCAAGTACAGTGTGTCCCGGCCGGCCTTGCTCGCTCACTCACTGGCTTGAGGCTGTGGAATCGACGGAGCTCCGGGGACAAGCGTGCGCCATGGGGGGGCGTGTGGTGTGATATGCCGCGTGGTGGAGCTCGACGGACCGATGGCTCTCCAAGCAGCTTGTTTCTGATGGGAGGGAGCTCTAGGTGGGAGTGGAGGGTGCGTACTTTTCGTCTAGGGTTCCATGGACGAAGGAACGAGTGGTGAGGAGCGAGGGTGGAGTGCGTTTCTGGTTATATGGACCGATGAATCTCGCTGGCCAGGAGAGAGAGGGGGAGAGGGCGAGGGAGAGGGGGATCAAGCTGTATCTGTCCATCAACAAGGAAAACTAGCAAAGGCTATGGGTAGCTAGCTAGGGGGGCTGTGCTGTGCTGGGGATGGGAGCGATGGAACTTAATTGGAGTTTGGTGAGGGGGCCGGTGATAGCTGCTGCTGGCGTTATGTCTCCGGCCACCGTTTTTCCACTGCTCGCCTCCGTATCCATTTCCATTTGGCCAGGCGCGGGGTAGGGTTACAACAACACTGTGCGCCAGCGCCAGCACCACCCTTTCTATAGCTTCATCGTAACGTACGAGTACGACACTGTTGCATGTGTGCCTTGGAGAAGATGCGTCGATCCATCGAGATCGAGGGGGTACGCACGTACGTACGTATAGCACGCATGTATAATGTGCATGTGAGCCAGAGGGAAGGTGGCGCGTACATGCATGCATGGCCCGGCCGTGTGTGACACCGGGCCTGGCCGGCCCGGGGGTGTACTGTTCACGCATATATTCATGAGATGTGATCTAGTAATGGCCAGGGAAGTACGACGTACGTACGTGCGTACGTGCAGGAGGAGGGCCTCCTCCGTTGCTACCCATCTACAGGGCCCGCCATGGCCAGCAGATGTGTGCATGCCCTCGATAGTCGCCATCAGACTTGCTTTCTACGGCTGGCTATATATTGTACGTACGCCATAATTCCATGACCGGTGCTAGCTAACTAGCTTGCGTAATGAGGTGGATACTGCGGACGTACGTCCTGTACCGATCATATTATACGTGTGGCAAGCAAGTCGTTCGACAGATATATGGGGAAGTACGTACGTTCATCCTCCAGGTGTAATGTAATGTAAATATTGACTAGTCTGCGGATCCAACTTTGTTTGGCTCCCATTGTTGGTTCTATAATTCAATGATTTTTCGAATTTGATTTCAGAAATGCGTTGTTTAGCTGCCACAAGAAATGGAATCATAAATTTTAAACCCAATTATAGGGAGCTAGAATATAACTATACAATTCTTCACTATGAACACATAATCAAGTGTAATTCTTAACAAAAAATATATATTCAAATAATTCGAATCTAGAACCCAATTGCCCCCGCTCAAACTTATTCCATCGCCCACTTAATTTTCCCTTTGAGACCGCCTGTCTAGTCCAGGGGAGTACATATTGTCATTATGTGGGTGATGAAATTTGCACATTAGCGTCCTTGATAAGTGTTTTCTTTCTTTTTCAAGACATGTTTTTTTTCCAACATGCTTCATAGTTCATATACCTTGGTAACTACTCCCCCTGTCCCAAAATAAATGTCTCAACTTTATACTAATTTTAGTACAAAGTTGTGCTAAAGTTGAGATATTTGTTTAGGGACGGAGGGAGTATCTCGCAAAAGAAAAAACTTGGTAACTGCTCTCTTTCCTTTTCTAGACATGTTTTTTTTTTTGCAACATGATTTACATACCTATATATGTGTGTTTTAGTTGTATCCCCTCCCCTTAAAGCTTTCTTCTACATCCAATCTTCTCAATCCTTGTCCCACATCTTCTTTCATCCCACCTCCACCTACCAGTTTTCCTAGCCCCTGCCTGCCACGACAGGACCTGGATCTAGGTTTGTTGGGTATGTAGATGGAGGCTTCCCTTTGGGCAGGACAAGACGTGGATCGAGGTTTGATGGGTCAGTTTGATTAGAGGCAACGATGCCCTTAATAATGTGTCTCTAGTTCCCATGACTAGATGAAAAATGCATTTCGAATAGCATGTTAAAAATTCTAAAAAATCCTATTGTGAATGCTCAAACACAAGGTTATTTGCCATCGTATTTGTTATTCCCTTCATTTTCTTGCATATTAGGTTTGTCTTGAATCAAACTTCGTAAACTTTGACCAAGTTTCTATTTTTTATAAGATTTTCACCAAGATTATATTTCACATCATATATGCTTGTTATTGTAATTATTCATGTTGTTTCCTATAAACTTAGTCAAACTTTAGAGAATTGACCTAGCATAAAGCTAATATGTGAAGTAAATAAAAATGGAGAGAGTACATCTTGGTGGACTATCTCTTAGTTGTAGAAGAGTAACCCTTACTAGGGAGGTGCCTATGATATCTTCATCTAACTTGAGGTCCAGTAATTCATTCTTCAATGGATGTTGTGTGAGTTTGTACATGCGTCTAGTTTGGTATACCTATGTATATGCTGTTGGAAATATGCCCTAGAGGCAATAATAAAAGCATTATTATTATATTTCCTTGTTCATGATAATTGTCTTTATTCATGCTATAATTGTGTTATCCGGAAATCGTAATACATGTGTGAATAACAGACACCGACATGTCCCTAGTGAGCCTCTAGTTGACTAGCTCGTTGATCAACAGATAGTCATGGTTTCCTGACTATGGACACTGGATGTCATTGATAACGAGATCACATCATTGGGAGAATGATGTGATGGACAAGACCCAATCCTAAACATAGCACAAGATCGTATAGTTCGTTTGCTAGAGTTTTCCAATGTCAAGTATCTTTTCCTTAGACCATGAGATCGTGTAACTCCCGGATACCGTAGGAGTGCTTTGGGTATGCCAAACGTCACAACGTAACTGGGTGACTATAAAGGTAGACTACGGGTATCTCCGAAAGTGTCTGTTGGGTGACATGGATCAAGACTGGGATTTGTCACTCCGTATGACGGAGAGGTATCACTGGGCCCACTCGGTAATGCATCATCATAATGAGCTCAGAGTGACCACGTGTCTGGTCACGGGATCATGCATTACGGTACGAGTAAAGTGACTTGCCGGTAACGAGATTGAACGAGGTATTGGGATACCGACGATCGAATCTCGGGCAAGTAACATATCGATAGACAAAGGGAATAGCGTACGGGACTGATTAAATCCTCGACATCGTGGTTCATCCGATGAGATCATCGTGGAGCATGTGGGAGCCAACATGGGTATCCAGATCCCGCTGTTGGTTATTGACCGGAGAGTCGTCTTGGTCATGTCTGCTTGTCTCCCGAACCCGTAGGGTCTACACACTTAAGGTTCGGTGACGCTAGGGTTATGAAGATATGTATATGCAGAAACCCGAATGTTGTTCGGAGTCCCGGATGAGATCCCGGACGTCACGAGGAGTTCCGGAATGGTCCGGAGGTAAAGAATTATATATAGGAAGTGCTATTTCGGGCATCGGGACAAGTTTCGGGGTTATCGGTATTGTACCGGGACCACCGGAAGGGTCCCGGGGGTCCACCGGGTGGGGCCACCTGTCCCGGGGGGCCACATGGGCTGTAGGGGGTGCGCCTTGGCCTAGATGGGCCAAGGGCACCAGCCCCTATAGGCCCATGCGCCTAGGGTTTCCACCATGGAAGAGTCCATGTGGTGGAAGGCACCCCTAGGTGCCTTGGGGGGGAGGGAAACCTCCCCTTGGCCGCCGCCCCCCTAGTAGATCTCATCTACTAGGGCCGGCGCCCCCCCTGGCACCCCTATATATAGTGGGGGGAGAGGAGGGATTTCACACCAGCCCCTGGCGCCTCCACCTCCCCCCGTTACCTCTCTCCCTCGTAGTCTCGGCGAAGCCCTGCTGCTGTGACGCCCTGCATCCACCACCACGCCGTCGTGCTGCTGGATCTTCATCAACCTCTCCTTCCCCCTTGCTGGATCAAGAAGGAGGAGACGTCTCCCGTCCCGTACGTGTGTTGAACGCGGAGGTGCCGTCCGTTCGGCGCTGATCATCGGTGATTTGGATCACATCGAGTACGACTACATCATCACCGTTCTTTTGAACGCTTCCGCTCGCGATCTACAAAGGTATGTAGATGCATCCAATGACTCATTACTAGATGAACTCCTAGATGATCTTGGTGAAACGAGTAGGAATTTTTTTTGTTTTCTGCAACGTTCCCCAACAGTGGCATCATGAGCTAGGTCTATGCGTAGTTCTTCTTGCGCGAGTAGAACACAATTTGTTGTGGGCGTAGATTTGTCAACTTTCTTGCCGTTACTAGTCCTTTCTTGCTTCAGCGGTATTGTGGGATGAAGCGGCCCGGACCAACCTTACACGTACGCTTACGTGAGACCGGTTCCACCGACTAACATGCACTAGTTGCATAAGGTGGCTGGCGGGTGTCTGTCTCTCCTACTTTAGTTGGAGCGGAATCGATGAACAGGGTCCTTATGAAGGGTAAATAGAAGTTGACAAATCACGTTGTGGCTTTAACGTAGGTAAGAAAACGTTCTTGCTAGAACCCTAATTCAGCCACGTAAAACTTACAACAACAATTAGAGGACGTCTAACTTGTTTTTGCAGCAAGTGGTTTGTGATATGATATGGCCAAAGTTGTGATGAATGATGAATGATCTATATGTGATGTATGAGATGTTCATGCTATTGTAATAGGAATCACGACTTGCATGTCGATGAGTATGACAACCGGCAGGAGCCATAGGAGTTGTCTTTATTCTTTTATATGACCTTCGTGTCATCAAGAAACGCCATGTAAATTACTTTACTTTATTGCTAAACGCGTTAGCCATAGTAGTAGAAGTAATAGTTGGCGAGCAACTTCATGGAGACACGATGATGGAGATCATGGTGTCAAGCCGGTGACAAGATGATCATGGAGCCCCAAGATGGAGATCAAAGGAGCTATGTGATATTGGCCATATCATGTCACGTTTATTATTTGATTGCATGTGATGTTTATCATGTTTTGCATCTTGTTTACTTAGAACGACGGTAGTAAATAAGGTGATCCCTCATACTAATTTCAAGAAGTGTTCCCCCTAACTGTGCACCGTTGCGACAGTTCGCTGTTTCAAAACACCACGTGATGATCGGGTTTTTTATTCAGACGTTCACATACAACGGGTGTAAGACAGAGTTACACATGCAAACACTTAGGTTGACTTGACGAGCCTAGCATGTACAGACATGGCCTCGGAACACAGAAGACCGAAAGGTCGAGCATGAGTCGTATAGAAGATACGATCAACATGAAGATGTTCACCGATGTTGACTAGTCCGTCTCACGTGATGATCGGACACGGTCTAGTTTAACTCGGATCATGTAATACTTAGATGACTAGAGGGATGTCTAATCTAAGTGGGAGTTCATTAATAATTTGATTAGTTGAACTTAATTATCATGAACTTAGTCTAAATATTTTACAATATGTCTTGTAGATTAAATGGCCAACGTAGTCCTCAACTTCAACGCGTTCCTAGAGAAAACCAAGCTGAAAGACGATGGCAGCAACTATACGGACTGGGTCCGGAACCTGAGGATCATCCTCATAGCTGCCAAGAAAGATTATGTCCTACAAGCACCACTTGGTGACGCACCCGTTCTCCCTGCAGAACAAGATGTTATGAACGCTTGGCAGGCACATTCCGATGACTACTCCCTCGTTCAGTGCGGCATGCTTTACAGCCTAGAGCCGGGGCTCCAAAAGCGTTTTGAGAGACATGGAGCATATGAGATGTTCGAAGAGCTGAAAATGGTTTTCCAAGCTCATGCCCGGGTCGAGAGATATGAAGTCTCCGACAAATTCTTCAGCTGTAAGATGGAGGAAAACAGTTCTGTCGGTGAGCACATACTCACTATGTCTGGGTTGCATAACCGCTTGACTCAGCTGGGAGTTAATCTCCCGGATGATGCGGTCATTGACAGAATCCTCCAGTCGCTTCCACCAAGCTACAAGAGCTTTATGATGAACTTCAATATGCAGGGGATGGAAAAGACCATTCCTGAAGTATTTGCTATGCTGAAATCAGCAGAGGTAGAAGTCAGGAAGGAACATCAAGTGTTGATGGTCAATAAAACCACTAAGTTCAAGAAAGGCAAGGGTAAAAAGAACTTCAAGAAGGACGGCAAGGAGGTTTCCGCGCCCGGCAAGCAAGCTGCCGGGAAGAAGCCAAAGAATGGACCCAAGCCCGAGACTGAGTGCTTTTATTGCAAGGGAAGCGGTCACTGGAAGCGGAACTGCCCTAAGTACTTAGCGGATAAGAAGGCCGGCAAAACAAAAGGTATATGTGATATACATGTAATTGATGTGTACCTTACTAGTGCCCGTAGTAGCTCCTGGGTATTTGATACCGGTGCAGTTGCTCACATTTGTAACTCAAAGCAGGGGCTGCGGAATAAGCGGAAACTGGCAAAGGACGAGGTGACGATGCGCGTCGGGAATGGTTCCAAGGTCAATGTGGTCGCCGTCGGCATGCTACCTCTGCATCTCCCTTCGGGATTAGTTTTAAACCTTAATAATTGTTATTTAGTGCCAGCTTTGAGCATGAACATTGTATCGGGATCTCGTTTAATTCGAGATGGCTACTCTTTTAAATCTGAGAATAATGGTTGTTTCATTTTATGAGAGATATGTTTTATGGTCATGCTCCTATGGTGAATGGTTTATTCTTTATGAATCTCGAACGTGATGCTACACATGTTCATAATGTGAGTACCAAAAGAAGTAAGGTTGATAATGATAGTCCCACATACCTGTGGCACTGCCGCCTTGGTCACATAGGTGTCAAACGCATGAAGAAGCTCCATGCTGATGGACTTTTAGAGTCTCTTGATTATGAATCATTTGACACATGCGAACCATGCCTTATGGGTAAAATGACCAAGACTCCGTTCTCAGGAACAATGGAGCGAGCAACCGACTTATTGGAAATCATACATACTGATGTGTGCGGTCCAATGAGTGTTGAGGCTCGCGGTGGCTATCGTTATGTTCTCACCCTCACTGATGATTTAAGTAGGTATGGGTATATCTACTTAATGAAACACAAGTCTGAAACCTTTGAAAAGTTCAAGGAATTTCAGAGTGAGGCTGAAAATCAACGTGACAGGAAAATCAAGTTTCTACGATCAGATCGTGGAGGAGAATACTTGAGTCACGAGTTTGGGGCACACTTAAGAAAATGTGGAATGGTTTCACAACTCACGCCGCCTGGAACACCTCAGCGTAATGGTGTGTCCGAACGTCGTAATCGCACTCTGTTAGATATGGTGCGATCTATGATGTCTCTTACCGATTTACCGCTATCTTTTTGGGGCTATGCTTTAGAGACTGCCGCATTCACTTTAAATAGGGCTCCATCGAAATCCGTTGAGACGACACCGTATGAATTATGGTTTGGGAAGAAACCTAAGCTGTCATTTCTAAAAGTTTGGGGATGCGATGCTTATGTCAAGAAACTTCAACTGAAAAGCTCGAACCCAAGTCGGAAAAATGCGTCTTCATAGGATACCCGAAAGAAACTATTGGGTACACCTTCTACCTCAGATCCGAAGGCAAGATCTTTGTTGCCAAGAATGGGTCCTTTCTGGAGAAAGAGTTTCTCTCGAAAGAAGTAAGTGGGAGGAAAGTAGAGCTTGATGAAGTATTACCTCTTGAACCGGAAAATGGCGCAACTCAAGAAAATGTTCCTGAGGTGCCTGCACCGACTAGAGAGGAAGTTAATGACAATGATCAAGATACTTCTGATCAAGCCCCTACTGAAATTCGAAGGTCCACAAGGACACGTTCCACACCAGAATGGTACGGCAACCCTGTCTTGGAAATCATGCTGTTAGACAACGGTGAACCTTCGAACTATGAAGAAGCGATGGCGGGCCCGGATTCCGACAAATGGCTGGAAGCCATGAAATCCGAGATAGGATCCATGTATGAAAACAAAGTATGGACTTTGACTGACTTGCCCGTTGAGCGGCGAGCCATAGAAAATAAATGGATCTTTAAGAAGAAGACAGACGCGGATGGTAATGTGACCATCTATAAAGCTCGTCTTGTCGCTAAGGGTTATCGACAAGTTCAAGGGGTTGACTACGATGAGACTTTCTCGCCGGTAGCGAAGCTGAAGTCCGTCCGAATCATGTTAGCAATTGCTGCATTCTATGATTACGAAATATGGCAAATGGACGTCAAAACGGCATTCCTTAATGGTTTCCTTAAGGAAGAATTGTATATGATACAGCCGGAAGGTTTTGTCGATCCTAAGAATGCTGACAAAGTGTGCAAGTTCCAACGCTCGATTTATGGGCTGGTGCAAGCATCTCGGAGTTGGAACATTCGCTTTGATGAGATGATCAAAGCGTTTGGGTTTACACAGACTTATGGAGAAGCCTGCGTTTACAAGAAAGTGAGTGGGAGCTCTGTAGCATTTCTCATATTATATGTAGATGACATACTTTTGATGGGAAATGATATAGAACTCTTGGACAGCATCAAGGCCTACTTGAATAAAAGTTTTTCAATGAAGGACCTTGAAGAAGCTGCTTATATATTAGGCATCAAAATCTATAGAGATAGATCAAGACGCCTCATAGGTCTTTCACAAAGCACATACCTTGATAAGATATTGAAGAAGTTCAATATGGATCAATCCAAGAAGGGGTTCTTGCCTGTGTTACAAGGTATGAAATTGAGCTCAGCTCAATGTCCGACCACGGCAGAAGATATAGAAGAGATGAGCGTCATCCCCTATGCCTCAGCCATAGGTTCTATTATGTATGCCATGCTGTGTACCAGACCTGATGTTAACCTTGCCGTCAGTTTGGTAGGAAGGTACCAAAGTAATCCCGGCAAGGAACACTGGACAGCGGTCAAGAATATCCTGAAGTACCTGAAAAGGACTAAGGAAATGTTTCTCGTTTATGGAGGTGACGAAGAGCTCGTCGTAAAGGGTTACGTCGACGCTAGCTTCGACACAGATCTGGATGACTCTAAGTCACAAACCGGATACGTGTATATTTTGAATGGTGGGGCAGTAAGCTTGTGCAGTTGCAAGCAAAGCGTCGTGGCGGGATCTACATGTGAAGCGGAGTACATGGCAGCCTCAGAGGTAGCACATGAAGCAATATGGGTGAAGGAGTTCATCACCGACCTAGGAGTCATACCCAATGCGTCGGGGTCGATCAAGCTCTTCTGTGACAACACTGGAGCTATTGCACTTGCCAAGGAGCCCAGGTTTCACAAGAAGACAAGGCACATCAAGCGTCGCTTCAACTCCATTCGTGAAAATGTTCAAGATGGAGACATAGAGATTTGTAAAGTACATACGGACCTGAATGTAGCAGATCCGTTGACTAAACCTCTCCCTAGAGCAAAACATGATCAACACCAGAATTCCATGGGTGTTCGATTCATCACAATGTAACTAGATTATTGACTCTAGTGCAAGTGGGAGACTGTTGGAAATATGCCCTAGAGGCAATAATAAAAGCATTATTATTATATTTCCTTGTTCATGATAATTGTCTTTATTCATGCTATAATTGTGTTATCTGGAAATCGTAATACATGTGTGAATAACAGACATCAACATGTCCCTAGTGAGCCTCTAGTTGACTAGCTCGTTGATCAACAGATAGTCATGATTTCCTGACTATGGACACTTGATGTCATTGATAACGAGATCACATCATTAGGAGAATGATGTGATGGACAAGACCCAATCCTAAACATAGCACAACATCGTATAGTTCGTTTGCTAGAGTTTTCTAATGTCAAGTATCTTTTCCTTAGACCATGAGATCGTGTAACTCCCGGATACTGTAGGAGTGCTTTGGGTATGCCAAACGTCACAACGTAACTGGGTGACTATAAAGGTAGACTACGGGTATCTCCGAAAGTGTCTGTTGGGTGACATGGATCAAGACTGGGATTTGTCACTCCGTATGACGGAGAGGTATCACTGGGCCCACTCGGTAATGCATCATCATAATGAGCTCAGAGTGACCAAGTGTCTGGTCACGGGATCATGCATTACGGTACGAGTAAAGTGACTTGCCGGTAACGAGATTGAACGAGGTATTGGGATACCGACGATCGAATCTCGGGCAAGTAACATATCGATAGACAAAGGGAATAGCGTACGGGGTTGATAGAATCCTCGACATCATGGTTCATCCGATGAGATCATCGTGGAGCATGTGGGAGCCAACATGGGTATCCAGATCCCGCTGTTGGTTATTGACCAGAGAGTCGTCTCGGTCATGTCTGCTTGTCTCCCGAACCCGTAGGGTCTACACACTTAAGGTTCGGTTACGCTAGGGTTGTAGGGATATGTATATGCAGTAACCCGAATGTTGTTCGGAGTCCCGTATGAGATCCCGGACGTCACGAGGAGTTCCGGAATGGTCCGGAGGTAAAGATTTATATATGGGAAGTCCTGTTTCGGGCATCGGGACAAGTTTCGGGGTTATCGGTATTGTACCGGGACCACCGGAGGGGTCCCGGGGGCCCACCGGGTGGGGCCACCCATCCCCGGGGGCCACATGGGCTGTAGGGGGTGCGCCTTGGCCTGCTTGGGCCAAGGGCACCAGCCCCACAAGGCCCATGCGCCTAGGGTTTCCAAGGGGGAGGAGTCCTACTAGTGGACACAAGGACACGTTCCGCACCAGAGTGGTACGGCAACCCTGTCTTGGAAATCATGTTGTTAGACAACGGTGAACCTTCGAACTATGAAGAAGCGATGGCGGGCCCGGATTCCGACAAATGGCTAGAAGCCATGAAATCCGAGATAGGATCCATGTATGAAAACGAAGTATGGACTTTGACTGACTTGCCCGTTGAACGGCGAGCCATAGAAAATAAATGGATCTTTAAGAAGAAGACAGACGCGGATGGTAATGTGACCATCTATAAAGCTCGGCTTGTCGCTAAGGGTTATCGACAAGTTCAAGGGGTTGACTACGATGAGACTTTCTCACCGGTAGCGAAGCTGAAGTCCGTCCGAATCATGTTAGCAATTGCCGCATTCTATGATTACGAAATATGGCAAATGGACGTCAAAACGGCATTCCTTAATGGTTTCCTTAAGGAAGAATTGTATATGATGCAGCCGGAAGGTTTTGTCGATCCTAAGAATGCTGACAAAGTGTGCAAGCTCCAACGCTCGATTTATGGGCTGGTGCAAGCATCTCGGAGTTGGAACATTCGCTTTGATGAGATGATCAAAGCATTTGGATTTACACATACTTATGGAGAAGCCTGCGTTTACAAGAAAGTGAGTGGGAGCTCTGTAGCATTTCTCATATTATATGTAGATGACATACTTTTGATGGGAAATGATATAGAACTCTTGGACAGCATCAAGGCCTACTTGAATAAAAGTTTTTCAATGAAGGACCTTGGAGAAGCTGCTTATATATTAGGCATCAAAATCTATAGAGATAGATCAAGACGCCTCATAGGTCTTTCACAAAGCACATACCTTGATAAGATATTGAAGAAGTTCAATATGGATCAATCCAAGAAGGGGTTCTTGCCTGTGTTGCAAGGTATGAAATTGAGCTCAGCTCAATGTCCGACCACGGCAGAAGATATAGAAGAGATGAGCGTCATCCCCTATGCCTCAGCCATAGGTTCTATTATGTATGCCATGCTGTGTACCAGACCTAATGTAAACCTTGTCGTAAGTTTGGTAGGAAGGTACCAAAGTAATCCCGGCAAGGAACACTGGACAGCGGTCAAGAATATCCTGAAGTACCTGAAAAGGACTAAGGAAATGTTTCTCGTTTATGGAGGTGACGAAGAGCTCGTCGTAAAGGGTTACGTCGACGCTAGCTTCGACACAGATCTGGATGACTCTAAGTCACAAACCGGATACGTGTATATTTTGAATGGTGGGGCAGTAAGCTGGTGCAGTTGCAAGCAAAGCGTCGTGGCGGGATCTACATGTGAAGCGGAGTACATGGCAGCCTCGGAGGCAGCACATGAAGCAATATGGGTGAAGGAGTTCATCACCGACCTAGGAGTCATACCCAATGCGTCGGGGCCGATCAAGCTCTTCTGTGACAACACTGGAGCTATTGCACTTGCCAAGGAGCCCAGGTTTCACAAAAAGACAAGGCACATCAAGCGTCGCTTCAACTCCATTCGTGAAAATGTTCAAAATGGAGACATAGAGATTTGTAAAGTACATACGGACCTGAATGTAGCAGATCCGTTGACTAAACCTCTCCCTAGAGCAAAACATGATCAACACCAGAATTCCATGGGTGTTCGATTCATCACAATGTAACTAGATTATTGACTCTAGTGCAAGTGGGAGACTGTTGGAAATATGCCCTAGAGGCAATAATAAAAGCATTATTATTATATTTCCTTGTTCATGATAATTGTCTTTATTCATGCTATAATTGTGTTATCCGGAAATCGTAATACATGTGTGAATAACAGACACCGACATGTCCCTAGTGAGCCTCTAGTTGACTAGCTCGTTGATCAACAGATAGTCATGGTTTCCTGACTATGGACACTGGATGTCATTGATAACGAGATCACATCATTAGGAGAATGACGTGATGGACAAGACCCAATCCTAAACATAGCACAAGATCGTATAGTTCGTTTGCTAGAGTTTTCCAATGTCAAGTATCTTTTCCTTAGACCATGAGATCGTGTAACTCCCGGATACCGTAGGAGTGCTTTGGGTATGCCAAACGTCACAACGTAACTGGGTGACTATAAAGGTAGACTACGGGTATCTCCGAAAGTGTCTGTTGGGTGACATGGATCAAGACTGGGATTTGTCACTCCGTATGACGGAGAGGTATCACTGGGCCCACTCGGTAATGCATCATCATAATGAGCTCAGAGTGACCAAGTGTCTGGTCACGGGATCATGCATTACGGTACGAGTAAAGTGACTTGCCGGTAACGAGATTGAACGAGGTATTGGGATACCGACGATCGAATCTCGGGCAAGTAACATATCGATAGACAAAGGGAATAGAGTACGGGATTGATTAAATCCTCGACATCGTGGTTCATCCGATGAGATCATCGTGGAGCATGTGGGAGCCAACATGGGTATCCAGATCCCGCTGTTGGTTATTGACCGGAGAGTCGTCTCGGTCATGTCTGCTTGTCTCCCGAACCCGTAGGGTCTACACACTTAAGGTTCGGTGACGCTAGGGTTATGAAGATATGTATATGCAGAAACCCGAATGTTGTTCGGAGTCCCGGATGAGATCCCGGACGTCACGAGGAGTTCCGGAATGGTCCGGAGGTAAAGAATTATATATATGAAGTGCTATTTCGGGCATCGGGACAAGTTTCGGGGTTATCGGTATTGTACCGGGACCACCGGAAGGGTCCCGGGGGTCCACCGGGTGGGGCCACCTGTCCCGGGGGGCCACATGGGCTGTAGGGGGTGCGCCTTGGCCTAGATGGGCCAAGGGCACCAGCCCCTATAGGCCCATGCGCCTAGGGTTTCCACCATGGAAGAGTCCATGTGGTGGAAGGCACCCCTAGGTGCCTTGGGGGGGAGGGAAACCTCCCCTTGGCCGCCGCCCCCCTAGTAGATCTCATCTACTAGGGCCGGCGCCCCCCCTGGCACCCCTATATATAGTGGGGGGGAGAGGAGGGATTTCACACCAGCCCCTGGCGCCTCCACCTCCCCCCGTTACCTCTCTCCCTCGTAGTCTCGGCGAAGCCCTGCTGCTGTGACGCCCTGCATCCACCATCACGCCGTCGTGCTGCTGGATCTTCATCAACCTCTCCTTCCCCCTTGCTGGATCAAGAAGGAGGAGACGTCTCCCGTCCCGTACGTGTGTTGAACGCGAAGGTGCCGTCCGTTCGGCGCTGGTCATCGGTGATTTGGATCACGTCGAGTACGACTACATCATCACCGTTCTTTTGAACGCTTCCGCTCGCGATCTACAAAGGTATGTAGATGCATCCAATGACTCGTTGCTAGATGAACTCCTAGATGATCTTGGTGAAACGAGTAGGAAATTTTTTTGTTTTCTGCAACGTTCCCCAACATATGCTACACGTGGTGTTGAAAAAACGTCAATGAAGGGCAACTCCTCTCGCGTCGCTCCCCTTGCGGGTGACATGGGAGGCCTCAACCCTAGATGTCAACAACCTGCCTTCTCCCCGCCCTTCCCTCCATCACCGCTGGTGGTTGGCGCCGGGGTAAAGCCCATGCATGCGGCAGCGGAGGGCCACTCCTCCCTCGCCCTGATCTAAGGGCAGTCAGGGCGCCTAGATCCGTGGAGGTGCAGACCTTACTTTGGCCTATGGCGGCGTGGTGCTCCTGGCAGCGACGCCTGTTGTGTTGCTGGTGGGGATTGGCCGGAGTACGAGGGTATGGCTGGTGCCAGCAACGACGTCCGGCCTGGATACTGGGGCAGTAGCCCGGGTAGGTTGCTGCGGGTGAAGCTCAGGCAGCCCTCGGCAACATGGCATGGTGGTTCCCATGTCCAAGGCGAAGTTGTACCGGCGATCTGGTGGCTTAGCAGGACCAGGATCCTTCCCGACGTCTTGCGGTTTGGCGAAGTGGGGTGGCAGTTCTCCCCCATGCTCCAGTGGTGGCACACACCGGCAGTGGCCGGTGTGTCAGGGCACCCTCATTGGCAGTGCTGCTGTGGGTAGTCGCCGAATCTGGGTGGCATGATGTGGGCTTTGAAGGTGGTCTGGCCAATGGACATGATTTCGGTTGGAATCTCATGAGGCAGATCCGTTTAAGTCTTCTGCCGGACTGGAGCCGGCGATGGCGATGCCCTTGGCGTTGATCCTTCTTGAAGGTATCATTGAGGTGAAGCTCCCACCTCCTTCTGCTATCTCCGAGGGAAACCCTTCATCGGATGATGGCGGCGCACATGTGTCGTTCCCCTCATGGGTGCGTCATTCTTGGAGGGGTTAATCGGCTCGAGGGATCAGTGGACGATTTCTGCGGTGGACCGACTTTGCATGCGACGCATCGATGACAAGGAGTCTCGGCGGCGTGGCACGCGCGTAGAGAGGTGGTGTTGTCTAGCGTCGTGGTGGCATCAACGACAAGCCTAGCAAGGTCAATCGTTGATACCCGTTCTGAAGATGGATCGACGGAAGATGGTGGCGGCGGCCTCTCGAGTGTGCGCATGCGGTTCCTGCTAAGAGTCCGCTGGACTGGTCTGTACCCCCGACCCGCCGTTGGGCGGCTTGGTTGGGGCTTCTGGTTTTGATGTTCAGCGTTGGTGTGAGGTCTGGGCAGGCGGCCCCGATCATGTGCACCCCCTTCATCAAATTGATAGGTGTAGCCGCAGTTGTGCGAGGAAAGTGGTTTGAGACTAATTGATGTGTTACTTTATAAGACTTTGTCAAATAATTAGTAAAGAATGATTGTATGCATTGTTTGATACAGATGCCAGAGGTTATCCTCCTTTTCTTTTCGAAAAGAAAGGAAAACCGCCAATCACTTAATTAGCTTTCACAGGGAAAGCAACACTTACTTAGCTAGTGGATATGCTGTCTGCCCTATTGTTACGACCGGGCTCAGTTTGAGCCTAAAGTGAGCACAAGGACCCGATTGGATTGTCGGTTGGGTCCTAAATACCGGTGAAATATATACAGACCTCGAGTTGTCGTTTTTATTCCGGGCTAAAATCACAGTACGACTGGTAATATACATCTGTAAATTAAATCCGAATGTAAAAGTTTACGCGGATTCCAAGCAGGCCCTAAGCCTAATTATGTCCGCCATACGGACTGGATTCAAAGGCGTTGGGCGGCCTGGTCATACTGGCGCCTGAGCTTGGCCAGCTGAGCCGTCTCTGTCGCCTTCTTCTTAGTCTCCCGCTCAGACCGCTCGATGGCAAGCTGGAGAGCCTTCGCGTTCTTCCGGCAGAGCCACCGAGCGTCCGTCTGCGCCGTCGTAGGCGACCGGCGGTACAACGGCAGTAGACCCACGCGAGTAGCCGCTCGTCCTCGTTGGGCTTCGCCGGTAACCCGAGGCGGCGGTGGGCAAAGCTCTTCGCTGCATCCCTCTCCCTTGCACGCTGCCTCCCGCGGCGGGCGGCGCACGCCTCCGACTCTGGCGGGCGGGGACAAGCATGCAACGCTGCCCACGCGGGGGAGCAGCAGCCGGGACTGGGGAAGGGGGCAGAGGACGACGCGGGGTCAGGGCGGAGTGCGCAGCCCTTGCGAAGCTGCGTGCGGTTCGGGAGGAGCCAGCGCCGGCGTCCTCGTTGTTGGAGCTGTCGGATGGATCGAATCAGAGGGGAGGGGGGAGACGGAGCGAGAGCGGAGTGAGCTAAGATTTCCGGATTGAGGATATATGTGGGGACGGCGTGGGGTCATGATGGACCGGGCTGACGTGGCGGACGCGCCCGAGCGCGCCTGGTCGTCCTCATATCCGTCTCATATTTGGGTTGAATATGAAGGGTGTCAGATAACTCAGGCGTTTGAGGCCGGTTTGAGGCACTTGTCTGGGTCAAAAATTCATAACCGGTAGGTGACCGGGCAGGCAGCCCGGGCGTTTAAAGGCGAGTTAGGGCATCCGGATGTAGATGCTCTTACCCGCTACATATATTCCCGTTCGTTCAAACGATCTTTTTTCCCATGTACGTCCCACTCCTGGCACCGGCAAATTCCTTTTACTCAGCAGTACGTACACAGCACGAAGAAAATGTTGCGTGTACCGCCTCTTTAAATTCTCGTCCGCCAAACTTCATATATTGCGCGGGCGGCTCGCATATAACGTAGCACGTACACGCGACCAGTACGCTAAAGACTTAAAGTTGAACGTGGAAGCCTTTGGTTTGGTTGCCCGCGCCAAGATCATCTACAGCCGGCTTCTTCCAACCTGTCTCAAATGTTAGGCGGACGGTCCGGTCATTGTCCAATCATGAAATTTCGATTTAGACGAACGTCTCAAATAGATATGAAACGTCCGGGCTGACCGACACACGTCATATCCAGTTCAATATGGAACGGATATGAAGCACCCGGACACGTCTGCCACGTCGGACTGATGCAGCGGTCCCACACGAACACAGTCTGAAACTCGGCGATCCGAAGCTCGTCTCCTCTGTCGGACCGATATCGCCTTGTGGTACCGTTCCGGCGGGCGCGTACTACCTAGCCCGGCTATTTAAGCCGAGGGCCGGCACCGAAACCCTACCCCTCCACATTTTCCTCCTCATGTCTGCCGCCGCCGCCACTTTACACTCCCCATCTGCCAGCACTAGTAGCCATGCCCCCACACTATCGGATGAGGAGCTACCTATTTCTAACGCCGGAGTGCTGGGTGCAACTCTTTGAGCAGACCCGGGCAAGGCTCGAAGCCCGGATTGCCACGGGGCAACCTCCGGATGCAGTGGATTTGGAGGAGGAGTTGGAGGAGGAGGATGTGGGGGACGCTGCGGACGCAGATCTGCATGCGGAGCAGCAGGCCATCCTCGATTCTCTCTGCTCGGAGTCGGGTGCGGGGGCCAGACATCGTCGTCGGCAGGAGATGAAGATAGAGGACGCCGCAGAGGAGGAGAAGATACTCGCCTACATGGATGAGGTCGAGGAGGAGGAGCCAGAGCCTTCCTACGGGCCGTCCACCCGACATGGCGTGATTTATGGATTTAAGGGTTGAAATATGAAATTAGCTACGGTAGTACATAGTATGTAGTACGTAGGATTTTTTTTTCATGCTTTGTATGGATTTAAGGGTTGAAATATAAAAGACTCGGTTACAGAATAGCGAATTTAAGATGTGACTGATTACTGTCCGCGGACACTTCAAGTCACGTTTGCGGGTGTTCAAGGGATTGGATTTGCATGTCCAGCAGCTGTAGATGCTGTAACGTACGGGCGGCGCAGAGAATCGACGAGGCCAGGCATGTACCGCTGCTATAGAAATACGCGTGATCGAGCTAATTAACAACACCGACGGGCAAACGATATTTGAGGCGTCGGCGGTGTGACTTCAACAAAAAGCCGAGGCTTGGCGCGCAGAAATGTGGACTCGTCACTAGTGCCATTGTTACCGACGGGTCTAATTTCTATCCATGTGTGGTGTAGTATTGGGAAGACTTGCGACACACTTAACTTTGACTGGTTGATCATGAGGCCTAAACTCCAACCTCGCGACATAAAAAAACCAAAATATTCTTGAAGATGGATTAACTAAGAGGTGAAAAATATATATATATCAAGGGAAAACAAATATCTATGCGGTGGTCCAGCCAGGCCTTTATAGCTAGTCAACTATGTTCAGACTGGCCAGTAAGAGTCCAACTCAGTAAACAAGGCTCAAGCCGCTCAACAAAAAATCCAAGAAAGTAGTCATGGTCAACGAGTCAAAGGAAAGGCAACAAATAAAAGGCCAAAATCAATGAAGGCTACAAGCAAAGGAGCCCAAGTGTAATAAGGCCAAACTGGCCAAAAGCCCGCTCATGCATGGATGCAGATATAAGTGAATAACATAGAGTAAATAATTATGCCATGCAAAATTCTCTCCCTTCTCATAGGTGAAGTTCACACGTAATGATTATCCTTTACTAAAAAAATGAAAAATAACGCTCCAAGAAACTACACATAAAGAAATGCATGGATAGAAAGGTTTAGCAGATTTGACGGTAAGGTTGATAAAATAAATTGGGGGTGCCTTGGGCATGCCCATGCTTGGACTTCTTGCTCACATTGAATTTGTCCCTTTCATATCTATGACTCTCCTAAGTAGGAAAAACTTTCATAAAAAAAGTCAAATGGAACTGCCAGATGGTTAGTCTATAAATAATTAGTAAAATACATCTATTTGTTGTATATAAATCATGGCACTCATGGTATAGGAGTAGCTACAGTAATTAACAAAATTATAGACTCTCTTATTCAAGGAGAAACCAAGAACTATGCAAACATATAGCTAATAGATAAGTTGTGAAAGAATCTGCCGAAACAGACAAGCGGGTAATGATGTAAGTCTCAAATAAACTTGTGTGTCCAAAACAAATCAAAATTATTAGCATAAATATTCTATACATGGTTCTGTTATGTGAAATTTTCAAGATTTATCACACTCTAGTTAAGGTGAGTGATTTTTACTGTAACATAAAAAGCACAGTTTCGCAACAACTTTACTATAGTCATATCATCAATGATAAAAGTAGCTCTTGGCACTTTATTAGAAAGAAAATAAAATTGTTAAAAAATCATAGCAATATGCCACAACCAAAAAATAATAAAAAAGGAATAATTATGGGGTGCCTCCAACAAGAGCTCTTTGTAATATTTTTAGTAGGCATGCAATTTAATGTTGCTCAAAAGAAAACATGAATCATAATTATTTAGAGGATGATGACTTAATGTCACACCTAATTTACCACAGCATTCCCACCTCTCCTCAACTGAAACCCTAGCTCATCGCCTATGTAAACGCCCTACCTATAGTTGTGACCAGATCCACCCACGTGGATGCATGGACAACCATGTTAAGACTACCATGCTGTAGCATTGACGACATCGGCGAGGATGATCGAGGGGAGGGGGAAAACTAGGCAATGATGGTGGGGATTCCACCTCCCACCTCTCCTAATTTAGAGGAACATGAGCAATCTCCATGTGTGACGAGCGAGTAAAAGTTGATTAAAATGCCTCAAGTCTCGGAAGCCGATTCCCCTCGACTCTTTGGTTTCAACAGATGGTCCCAAGATTTCCAGTGGACCTTCCTCTTACATTTTTTCAGATCCCCAGAAATAATCTCTATTCATCTGATTTAGGTATTCACATCCACCCAATGGCAGTTTGAACACACTCATAATGGATGTCGGAATTCACTAGGCAACAGACTTGATTAAAAATTCTTTCCCACCATGAGACGGATACCCCATTTTTAGTGAGTTTCTCCTGAAAGATTTGGTACTTCCCTTTCAAAATACGTCCTACAGGAGTGTGTAGCCCCAAACACCTTTCCTCAAACCCAACATCCTCGACATGCAATACCACACGCTACATCATCCTGCTGATTGGAAGGACATGCTGAAGTGAATAAAAGCGAACATTTGCTATATTTAATAATTGACTACTACAGATGTGTAGCTGTTTAAAATACTTCTGACTTCCATTGGTAGGACGCAACAGCGTACTGCAGTTTGGCTAGACACGGGGTCTTCGGGTGTTATCCTGACTTGTAAAACCATGTGTAAACCTACCTAACAAGTATACAAGTTTTATCCCCGCAAAAAAGGGTGATCGCCTGCGCAGGCTTTTAAAAAACTTTTTAAAATGGAACTACGAAGGTGCATTATTATCGTTCTGTGTCGAGACAGCCTAAGGGTCTGTTTGGTTCCAATAAGTCACTTGACTTATAAGTCAGGTGACTTAAAACCAGTGACTTATAAGTCACGTCTGTTTGGTTGTCACCTGACCACACCTTCTCACCTTGTTTTTATATAAAGGTGGTGGGACCCATGCAAAAGAGGGTGACTTATAAGTTTTAAATTGAGATGGAGCAACTTATGACTTATAAGTTGGGGTGACTTATAAGTTAAGTCTGTTTGGCAAAATAAGTCACTTTTTCACTTTTCAACTTATAAGTTGGTGACTTATTTGGAACCAAACAGGCCCTAATAAGAGGCACGCTCACTAGAATGTAGACGTGTTGACTCTAGATAACCACGCAACAGAGTGAAGATGGAGCCGCTGAGTGGTGGTAAATTTAGCAAGTGGGCAGTTGATTGATCAATCTCTCGGCCGGCGGGCGGGGACAAGCATCCCAGTTCACTGTGGCGGCATCACCCGCATTGACTCACCCACAGTGCGGGGATCTCACACACTTTGTCAGTTGTCAGCGCGGGCACACTGAAAGGCACCCGGCCGCGAAAGATTAGCCTGCCTGCAGAACACGTATCCACAAGTAGTCGACCGTGTCTGTCGGGTCGCCATCCATCCTTCCACATTTGAGCAATCCGGATTCACTAGACTCCGTGCGCGCAAGCTCAGCCGCATGCACTGTTCATGCGTGGCCGGCGAACAGTGCTCTAGCTTGTCCTCTTCATGGCTGGCTGGTGTCGTGTGTGCGTGTGGGTGTGTCAGCATTGCATGCATGCATGCAATCGCGCTGACGCTGAAAAGCTCGTGACGTGAAGAGCCGAACTCTGAAGAACGAACCACAACGGCCGGCCAGAGCGAACGAAAAGCGGGCACGGCTCAGGCCAGACCGACCGATCTCCTGCGTGTGCGTCGAGATCCTCATCCGCAACCATGATTAAGGACGCATGCATGCAAATCTAGCGCGGCATTTATGCGTCCCAGAGGAAGAGGAGGAAAAAAGAGGGAGCGCGACAGGGGCGGCAGGCGCCGGAAGCAGTGCATGCATGCATGCATGGGGGCCTTTTGTGAGGATTTCACAGTGCGCGAGCAAGCGGATCGCTGTAGCCTAGGAGAGCACCCGGCCGGCCCTGCCACCTGAAACCGTTCGTTCCTTGTTGTTTCGGCTCGATCGGCGGATGGATCATTTGGAGCGACGCTCGCGCGCGCGCAGCGCAACTCGCAGAGCGCGTCGTGTGTCAGCGAGGCGCTCTGCTGCTGTGCGCGTGCGTGCACGAGCACGCCGCA
Organism: Triticum dicoccoides; assembly: GCF_002162155.2. NCBI lineage: Eukaryota > Viridiplantae > Streptophyta > Magnoliopsida > Poales > Poaceae > Triticum > Triticum dicoccoides. Next base: position 734,166,294 of record NC_041382.1, read on the forward strand.
GCGGCCGGCCGTACGTGCGCGCCAGAGACCGGAGGCAGAGGGCAGGCCGTGCCCGTGCCCGTGCGTGCGTGCGTGTGCGTGGGGTCAGAACAGTGGTGATTAACTCGAGATATCTATCTATATCGGACACGCAGGTCGCTGGCCGGCCTGCCGGCTGCTGATCACCTGCCTTGCCTGCGCGCCATGCACAAGTAGCGAGATGTATTAGCATTGTATGCGTTGGTCCGCCCGTCCGGCCGTCGTTTTTCGACGTACTCCTGCGCTGCAGGTACCTACCTAGGTGGTGACCGGGGTGAATGGACCTGCTGGGGCCGAGGTAGCTGGCAAGGTATAGATGGCCCTGAAGGCTACATGCATATTGATACACGACGTACATGCATGTGCATGCCTGTTCATGCTCCCCTCACCGTACACATATTTTATGCTACCTAGTGCTATATAGTCTGCTGCCAGGGGGTTAAGGAGATCGATTGATCGTGGTGCAGCAGGTCTAGATTCAAGAGGCTACATACCTACTACTCGGTGTAGTCACGTGTGAGGAATATCGTCGTCTTCCTTCGATGTGATTTCTGGAGTGGACTGGTCTCTGTGTACACGTGCCTTGCCCAATCGTCGATGACGACCCTAAATTTGACGAGTTATGGCACGCCTCTCAAACCATCTGCAACCGCCTGAACCCTGAAGTCCGAACGTATTATGCCATTCAATATGGACCTGTATCAGTCAGACGTATCTTTTCTCGTAAAGTGGAGACAAAGGGGGCGGGGTTGCGGGAGTGTGGACAACAGTCACATATGACTCTGACAGCCGAGGCCCACTAAATCCTCCTTTTTGGTCTCATTTCCTTCGTACTATGTCCCTTTCTTCCTTTGTTTTGCATCCGCACACGGTAAAGAAGAGATCGTAAGTTTTGCTTCTTCTTACTCAATTTGTTTAAATAATCCATTCGTTCAATGTTGGTGTACACATTATGTAGCCCGCACGCGCTGTCGTGATGTACCACAAGACAGAAGGACGGACATTTACATACACACACTGTTGGATGAAGCTGAAGGGCATTATGTGTGGGATGACATGATCCGTTGATCAAAAACTTGTTGGACATCCGGTTAATCTCGTCAAATTTGAGAGATTGTTGTACTAGACTTATTTGCATGCTATGTATAAATGATTTGTGCTATTTTTCTATCTGAATTGTGATGAAAATCCCTCGTGTTCACACGAATCTCTACCGATTATACGAAAATCCGACCGGTTTGCACGAACTTCATCCGGTTTTATTAGCCCTCGAAGCAAAGTACTACCACACATGTCCCTAGGAGGGAGGTTGGTAGGAGTTAACCATCGCGCGCCCCCGACCTCTACGCAAAGAAGGACAATCAATAATAAATCATGCTCCAACTTCATGGCATAACGAGAGACTATACGTGCATGCTTCGGAAATCACAAACCTTAACACCAATATCTTACTAAACACGATCATCCACTAGTACATCTCACATATTATTATTTCTATATCACAAAACTATTGCAAGGAATCAAACATATCATATTCAGTGATCCACAATTTTTATGAAGGATTTTATGATTAACCATGTGAATGACCAATTCCTGTTGACTCTCTAAATAGATATAAGTGAAGCATGAGAGCTTAAATCTTTCTACAAGAGACCATGCTCTAACAAATATAAGTGAAGCAAAAGTGCATTCCTTAAATAACGGTTTTCTATGCGAAGAGAAAGAGGCAATCCAAATTTCAAATGATATAAGTGAAGCACATGAAGCATTCAAGCCATACTCAAAAGATATAAGTGAAGTGCAATGAGCATTCTATAAATCAATCATGGACTATCGCATACCAGCATGGTGCATAAAAGAAAAAAAATGAAAACTGAACACAAAAGACGCTCCAAGATTTACACATATCACATGAGCAAAATGGAAACGGAAACATACCGATACTTTCTGAAGAAAGATGAGATGCCTTCTGGGGCATCCCCAAGCTTAGACGCTTGAGTCTCCTTGAATATTTACTTGGGTTGCCTTGGGCATCCCCAAGCTTGAACTCTTGCCTCCCTCCTCCTCATATCGAGACCTCCTCGATCTTTGAACACTTCATCCACACAAAACTTAACAGAAAGCTCGGTAAGATCTGTTAGTATAATAATACAAATCACTACTTTAAGTATTGTTGTAAACCTATTCATATTTTGTTTTTGCATTGTATCTTCTGTATTATAACTTCTACATGGCTTATACCACCGATAGAATCAATAGTTTCATCAAAAGAATCAAAACAATGCATCAAAAAAAAAGAAAATATCTTAAACAGGACAGTCTGTAGCAATCTGAACATTCAACATAATTTTGTAAATCCAAAAATTCTGAAAAATAGGAAAAAAAAACAATTTGCATAGCAATACCGTGTAAAAGTTGCAGAAACTTTTGACATTCCGGTAAAAAAACGAAAATTCACGCACTACAGCAAAAGTTTCTGTTTTTACACCGCACATACCAACAAGCAATCTAATCATCCTAAAGGCAAATCTTGGCACATTATTTTTATAATGCAATGGACTTTTACAAGGGGATAATTATTTTCGTGAGAAACTTCCATGAAAAATTTACATTGATTCCATGAGCATGAACACATGTGTTCAAGGTCGACCCTCATTTCTCCAATGCATCACCTTTCGATCATTTCTCTTTTTGAAAAAGTTTTTAGGTTCTCCTCTATATATTTTTTATTTTGAAACTTTATAAAATCACACAAGAGAATAAAATGACTCTCTAAAACTTCTGGGTTGTCTCCCTGGCAGCGCTTTCTTTAAAGCCATTAAGCTAGGCATAAAGTGCTCAAGTAATTGATCCACCTGGATCCCAAGGTATATCAAAGACAATTTGAATTAACAATGATTTATAATTTAGTAATGAGCACAAAGAAACATATATCATGGAATAACGAAGTCTAACTCTCTTCCTATGCATCGGCATGTCATAAAACAACAATTCATGCATATAAGTAAAGGCCAATACATAGCATAAGCAATTTCTTGCAATTTTATTGTGTTGGAAACATAGAGAGGCGGAGATGTAGTTCCTCACTCATAATAATTACAAGTAGGAGCAGAAAGCACATGCATATTATATTCATCAAAATAATCATGTGTAATAGTAAAAGGCAACCCATCAATGTAATCCTTAATAAGAACAAACTTCTCCGATATAGTGTAGTTTGGAGAATTCAAAAAGATAATAGGACTATCATGTGTGGGTGCAATAGCAACAATTTCATTCTTAACATAAGGAACAATAGCAAGTTCATCTCCATAAGCGTAATTCATATTGGCATCATGGACACAAGCATATCAATCGTCAAGTTCATCAAGAAGGGATATTTCAAATGAATTAACGAGATCATAGCATTCATCCTTCAGTAAGAACGAAGGGAAATTAAACAATGTATGAGTTAGAGGGTTACTCTCATTAGAAGGTGGGCATGGGTAGCTAATCCACTCTTCCTCCTTTTGTTCTGCGCTCTCCTTCTCATCTTTTTCATCTAATGAGCTCACGATTTCAGCAATTTCTTCTTCCATAGACTCCTGCAAAAATATTAGTCTCTTCTTGGACAGCGGAGACTTTCTCAATAAATACATCAATATCAGAATTGTATTTATAATTCTCATAGCAATATTTAAGTATAGCAAAATTTTCAGGTCTATAAATAGTATCATCATAATCTTCATAATTTTCAAACAAAGATTCAATTTCATAAGCACCCTTAAAAGCAATAAATTCTTCTATTCATTCCACATCATAGTAATCGTATCTACCATTAGCATAAGAAGCCAAGGTTTCAATATCATTAAATTCACATGAAAGGGGAAGGTGTGGGGCCTTCATCCTAGAGCAACAAGTATAATCATATCTCAAGCATACCAATGCAACATATGAATTTGATCCTATAAGAGTTTCCCTTTTTGAGTCAAGCGATAATCCCTAAAGTATTCGCGTCGATCCAACGTGTCTCCCATTATCAAGTTGAATGGGGTTTTCTCAGGATTATCAAAGTAGTGTTTAATTTATTTCACATAACGAGCATCTAGGATTTTAGGAGGTTCCCGATGTCCATGAGTAGCAAGTATTACCATTTTTTTTGGTGTTTCATGTTCCATATCCATAGCTAAAGATAGAGAACAACTTAGAACAGAAAATAAAAACTATTTAGTGACAAAGCAAACAAGCACACACGAGAATATTCACCCCACGCTATTGCTCCCCGGCAACGGCGCCATAAAAAGGTCATGATATCTCACAAGTATAGGGGATCGTTTGTAGCCTTTTTTGATAAATAAGATTGTTGAACCGAACGAGGACTAAAGGTAGAACAAATATTCCCTCAAGTTCTATTGACCACCGATACAACTCTACGCACACTTGACATTTGCTTTATCGAAAACAAGTATGACACTATTTTGCAAGAATAATACTATGAGTACTTTGCGAGAATAAAACTACAAATAAATTGCAAGGTAATAAAAGTAGATAGCTTTTTTCAACAAGAAAGTCATTTGTCCCTATGTAGATAACTAGACCGGTAATCATTCATGCAATTTTATATGAGGGAGAGGCATGAGCTAACATACTTTCTCTACTTGGACCATATGCACTTATGTTTAGAACTCTAACAAGCATCCGCAACTACCAAAGATCATTAAGGTGAAACCCAACCATAGAATTAAGTACCAAGTCCTCTTTACTCCCATACACAATAGCCAACTTACTCAGGTCTGTGCATTCTGGCACTCACGCCACCCACTATGAGCGAATTATGAACGTAGTGCAACACCCTACATCGGGGATCCTTCACGTTTGCGCGACACGAGGGCACCGCAGGACAGCACCATAACAAAATATACACTCATACCAACCAAGATCACGATTAACCCATAGGACAAAACAGATCTACTCAAACATCATAAGATAACCATAGATCATTGGGGAAAACAAATCTACTAAAACATCATAAGATAACCATAGATCATTGGGAAATAATATATAGCGTTGACCACCATGTTCAAGTAGAGATTACAGTGGGGAGAAGAGGTGTTACACCGCTGTATAGAGAGGGATAAAGTTGGTGTTAACGGTAGCAAGATTGTTGATGTAGATCGCCGTCACGATCCTAGCCCCGGCGGCACTCCAGCACCACCGGGAGGGAGTGAAAGAGACCCCCCTTCTTATTCTTCCTTGCCCCCCCCCCTAGATGGGAGGAGCGTTGCCCCTCTGGTCCATGGCCTTCATGGCAGCGGAGGGGCGAGAGCCCCTCCGAGATTGGATCTCCCTCTCTGTTCTCTTCTATTTCGCGTTCCCCAGATCTGGTGGAAAACAATTTCTTAAATATCCGAAGATCCGTAACTCCGATTGCGCTGAGATTTTAACACGGTTTTTTTGGATATAAGCTTCCTTGCGCCCGAAGTAGAGCTCCAACCGGCGTATGAGGAGGGCACAACACACCACCACGCGTCTGGGCCGCCTGGCGCGCCCAGACGTCTTGTGGTGGGTGTGGGCCCACGTTTGCGATGATTTTCTATGTCTTGAGTTTGCGTTGGTTTCCCCCGAAGAGGAAGGGATGATGCAGCAGAGTAGCGTAAGTATTTCCCTCAGTTTTTGAGAACCAAGGTATCAATCCAGTAGGAGGCCACGCTCAAGTCCCTCGTACCTGCACAAAGCGATAGCTACTCGCAACCAACGCGATTAGGGGTTGTCAATCCCTTCATGGTCACTTACGAGAGTGAGATCTGATAGATATAATATTTTTGGTATTTTTGGTATAAAGATGCAAAGTAAAAAGTAAAAGCAAAGTAAAAAGCAAAACAAGATTAAAGTGATGGAGATTGATATGATGAGAATAGACCCGGGGGCCATAGGTTTCACTAGTGGCTTCTCTCAAGAGCATAAGTATTCTATGGTGGGTGAACGAATTACTGTTGAGCAATTGACAGAATTGAACATTGTTATGAGAATATCTAGGCATGATCATGTATATAGGCATCACGTCCGTGACAAGTAGACCGAAACGATTCTGCATCTACTACTATTACTCCACTCATTGACCACTATCCAGCATGCATCTAGAGTATTAAGTTAAAAACAAAGTAACGCCTTAAGCAAGATGACATGATGTAGAGAGATAAATTCATGCAATATGAAATAAACCCCATCTTGTTATCCTCGATGGCAACGATGCAATACGTGCCTTGCTGCCCCTTATGTCATTGGGTAAGGACACCGCAAGATCGAACCCAAAGCTAAGCACTTCTCCCATGGCAAGAACTACCAATCTAGTTGGCCAAACCAAACGGATAATTCGAAGAGACTTGCAAAGATAACCAATCATATATAAAAGAATTCAGAGAAGATTCAAATATTATTCATAGATAGACTTGATCATAAACCCACAATTCATCGATCTCAACAAACACACCGCAAAAAGAAGATTACATCGAATAGATCTCCACAAGAGAGGGGGAGAACTTTGTATTGAGATTCAAAGAGAGAGAAGAAGCCATCTAGCTACTAACTATGGACCCGAAGGTCTGAGGTAAACTACTCACACTTCATCGGAGAGGCTATGATGATGTAGAAGCCCTCCGTGATGACGGCCCTCTTCCGGCGGAGCTCCGGAACAGGCCCCAAGATGGGATCTCATGGATACAGAAAGTTGCGGCGGTGGAATTAGGTTTTTGGCTCCTGTTCTGATTGTTTGGGGGTATATGTGTATATATAGGAGGAAGAAGTACGCCGGACAAGCAACAAGGGGCCCACAAGGCAGGGGGCGCGCCCTAGGGGGGGGCCACCCTCGTGACCGCCTCTTTTGTTCCTTGGAGCAGGGTCCAAGTCTCCTAGATCATGTTCAGTGAGAAAATCACGTTCCCGAAGGTTTTATTCCGTTTGGACTCCGTTTGATATTCCGTTTCTTCGAAACACTGGAATAGGCAAAAAACAACAATTCTGGGCTGGGCCTCCGGTTAATAGGTTAGTCCCAAAAATAATATAAAAGTGGAAAATAAAGCCCAATATAGTCCAAAACAGTAGATAATATAGCATGGAGCAATCAAAAATTATAGATACGTTGGAGACGTATCAGGCATCCCCAAGCTTAATTCCTGCTCGTCCTCGAGTAGGTAAATGATAAAAAGAGAATTTTTGATGCGGAGTGCTACTTGGAATAATTTCAATGCAAATCTTCTTAATTGTGGTATGAATATTTAGATTCGAAAGATTCAAGACAAAAGTTTATATTGACATAAAAATAATAATACTTCAAGCATACTAACAAAGCAATTATGTCTTCTCAAAATAACATGGCCAAAGAAAGTTATCCCTACAAAATCATATAGTCTGGCTATGCTCTATCTTCACCACACAAAGTATTTAAATCATGCACAACCCCGATGACAAGCCAAGCAATTGTTTCATACTCCAACTTTTTCAAAACTTTTTCAATCTCCACGCAATACATGAGCGTGAGCCATGGATATAGCACTATAGGTGGAATAGAATGGTGGTTGTGGAGAAGACAAAAAGGAGAAGATAGTCTCACATCAACTAGGCATATCAACGGGCTATGGAGATGCCCATCAATAGATATCAATGTGAGTGAGTAGGGATTGCCATGCAACGGATGCACTAGAGCTATAAGTATACGAAAGCTCAAAAAAAACTAAGTGGGTGTGATCCAACTTGCTTGCTCATGAAGACCTAGGGAAATTTGAGGAAGCCCATCATTGGAATATACAAGCCAAGTTCTATAATGTAAAATTCCCACTAGTATATGAAAGTGATAACATGAGAGACTCCCTACTATGAAGATCATGGTGCTACTTTGAAGCACAAGTGTGGTAAGAGGATAGTAACATTGTCCCTTCTCTCTTTTTCTCTCATTTTTTATTTGGGCCTTTTCTCCTTTTTTATTTTATGGCCTCTTTTTATTTGGGCTTCTTTGGCCTCTTTTATTTATTTTTCGTCCGGAGTCTCATCCCGACTTATGGGGGAATCATAGTCTCCATCATTCTTTCCTCCCTTGGGACAATGCTCTAATAATGATGATCATCACACTTTTATTTTTCTTATAACTCAACAATTACAACTTGATACTTAGAACAAAATATGACTCTATATGAATGCATCCGGCGGTGTACCGGGATATGCAATATGACAATGATGGAGTGTGTCACGATGAACTAGATGGTGGAAAGTTGCATGGAAATATATCTCGGAATGGCTATGGAAATGCCATAATAGGTCGGTATGGTGGCTGTTTTGAGGAAGGTATATGGTAGGTGTATGATACCGGCGAAAGGTGCGTGGTATTAGAGAGGCTAGCAAAGGTGGAAGGGTGAGAGTGCGTATAATCCATGGACTCAACATTAGTCATAAAGAACTCATATACTTATTGCAAAAATCTAGAAGTTATTGAAGCAAAGTATTACGCGCATGCTCCTAGGGGGATAGATTGGTAGGAAAAGACCATCGCTCGTCCCCAACCGCCACTCATAAGGAAGACAATCAATAAACAAATCATGCTCCGACTTCATCACATAACGGTTCACCATACGTGCATGCTACGGGAATCACAAACTTTAACACAAGCATTCTTTAAATTCACAACTACTCAACTAGCATGACTTTAATATTATCACCTCCATATCTCAAAACAATTATCATGCTTCAACCTTTTCTTAGTATTCAACACACTCAAAAGAAAGTTTCACAAATCTTGAATACCAAGCATATTATTATTAAGCAAATTACCATGCTATCAAGAGACTCTCAAAATAATTTAAGTGAAGCATGAGAGATCAATAGTTTCTTTAAAACAATATATGATGAATATGTTAGGTAGCATTCCACATCAAAAATTCTGTTTTTATCATTTACCTACTCGAGGGCGAGCCGGAATTAAGCTTGGGAATGCTTGATACGTCTCCAACGTATCTATAATTTCTATTGTTCTATGCTATTATATTATAAATCTTGGATGTTTTATATACATTTACAAGCAACTTTATATCATTTTGTGGGACTAACTTACTAACTTAGTGCCCAGTGCTAGTTGCTGTTTTTGCTTGTTTTTTACTTTGCAGAATATGAGTACAAAACGAAGTCCAAATGCGATGAAACTTTTTGGAGATTTTTTTTCTGGTGATAAGAGACCCTGTAAGCTTCTAGAGGCCATGAGAAGATGAAAGTGGGGCCTACTAGGCACCAGGGGGCACTAGGGGCCTCTGGCGCGCCTTGGTGGGTAGTATGGCCCATGGGCGTTGTTTATACCTACCTCCACCTCGATAAATACTCAAAAATCTCAAAACCCTCACGGGAGTCCACGAAATACTTTTTTCGCCACCGCAAGTTCCAGAACCACGAGATCCAATCTAGAGGCCTTTTCTAGCACCTTGACGAAGGGGGAAACGATCACGAAGGGGTTCTTCATCATCCTTACTGCCCCTCCGATGATGCGTGAGTAGTTTACTGATAACCCAGAAGTATATGGGATCGCAACCGTTTTCAAGGGTAGAGTATTCAACCCAAATTTCTTGATTCGACACAAGGGGAGCCAAAGAATATTTGTAAGTATTAGCAGTTGAGTTGTCAATTTAACCACACCTGGAGACTAAATATCTGCGGCAAAGTGATCAGTAGCAAAGTAGTATGGTAATTTGATAGTAGTAGTAGTAACGATAGCAATAAAAACAGTAACAACAGTAGTAGTAGTTTTGTAGCAATTGTAACAGTAGCAACAACAATAGTAACTTAGCAAGAACAATATGTGAAAAGCTCGTAGGCATTGGATTGGTGATAACGTTGGATAACATTCATCATATAACAATCATAACCTAGGGCAACATAGAACTAGATCCAATTCATCAATGTAATATAGGCATGTATTCCATAATTAGTCATGCGTGCTTACGAAAAAGAACTTGCATGACATCGTTTGTCCAACCCTCCCGTCGCAGCGGGGTGCATAAGGAAACTATGGGATATGAAGGCATCCTTTTAATAGAGAACCGGAACAAAGCTTTAACACACAGTGAATACATTAACTCCTCAAACTATGGTAATCACTGGAAAGAATCCCATTTATTGTCACCTTGGGGTATGCGGATCATAGCACGTAGTAGGTGCATAAAGCTTGCAAGATTGAATCAAGAACACAAATATATCAGTGAAAATATAAACGGTTCAGATCTGAAATCATGGCACTCAGGCCCTAGTAACAAGCATTAAGCATTGCAAAGTCATATCAACATTAATCTCAGAACATAGTGGATACTAGGGATCAAGCCCTAACAAAACTAACTTGATTACATGATGAATCTCATCCAACCCATCACCGTCCAGCAAGCCTATGAAGGAATTACTCACTCCTAGCAGTGCACATTATGAAATTAGTGGTGGAGGATGGTTGATCATGATGAAGACTGAAGACCCCCCCCCCTCTCCGGAGCCCCGAACGAACTCCAGATCTGGCCTCCCGATGAAGAATAGGAGGTGGCAGCGGCTCTGTATTGTCAAATGCGATGAAACTTCCTCTCTCTCTCTCTATATATATATATTTTTTCCTTAGAAAATAAGAATTTGTAGAGTTGGAGTTATGGTTAGATTAGCCTCGAGGGCCCCACTACCCACCAGGGCGCGCCAGTGGTGGGGGGCGCACCCTGGAGCCTAGTGGGCAGCAAGCCCACCCCCTATAATGGGTATTTTCTCCAATATTTTTCTTTTATTCCAAAATAATTCTCCAAAAAGTTTCATACAATTCCGAGACCTTTTATTTCTGCACAAAACAACACCATGGTAGTTCTGCTGAAAATAGCGTTAGTTCGGGTTAGTTTCATTGAAATCATGCAAATTAGAGTCCAAAACGAGAACAAAAGTGTTTGGAAAAGTAGATACGACGAAGACGTATCAACTCCCCCAAGCTTAACTCATTGCTTGTCCGCAAGAAATTCAATTGACAAACTGAAATTGATAAAGAAAAATGTTTATAAACTCTTTTATTCTTATTTCCATATATATGCTTAAATAATACCCAGGTTCAATAAATATCATGACTAACCATGCAAACAATAACTCTTAGAAATTATATCCACTCATATCAATGGCATAATCAACTAGCGAGCAATAATAAAATATCTCAAATGCGAACACTTTGTCAAAGCAACCATGATATAATATGACAATAATGGTATCTCGCTAGCCGTTTCTGAGACCGCAAAACATAAATGCAGAGCACATCAAAAGTTCAAGCAGTGACTAAACATTGTAATTCATGGTAGAAGAGATCCAGTCATGACGCACACAACATTAACTATACACAATGCATGAGAATGACAATAGTGCTCTCAGGACTGGTGCTTGTTTGAGAAGGTGATGACTCAACATAAAAGTAAATGGATAGGCCCTTCCCAGAGGGAAGTAGGGAATTGTAGAGGTGCCAGACTCAAAGCTTAAATCAGAGATAAATATAATTTTGGGAGGTATACTTTTCCTGTCAACGTTATGACCAAGAGTTATCAATATCTTCCATGCTAAATACATTAGCGGCGGTTCCCAAGAAGTAAAACTAAAGTATACCCCCTCCACCAACAAAGACAAGCCATGGCTAGCCGAATCCTCGAGTTCTCTCCATACCAACGACAATCTGGGGGAGTTTGTTTCATTATCATTATAGTTTTGATCATGGGACTGGGCATCCCGATTACCAGCCCCTCTTGTGCAAGGACAAGTGAATAAACACTCACCGTGAGAATATTCGCCCCACGCTATTGCTTCCCGGCAACGGCGCCAAAAAAAGGTCTTGATAACCCACAAGTATAGGGGATCATTCGTAGCCTTTTTCGATAAATAACATTGTTGAACCGAATGAGGACTAAAGGTAGAACAAATATTCCCTCAAGTTCTATTGACCACCGATACAACTCTACGCACACTTGACGTTTGCTTTACCGAAAACAAGTATGACACTATTTTGCAAGAATAATACTACGAGTACTTTGCGAGAATAAAACTACAAATAAATTGCAAGGTAATAAAAGCAGATAGATTTTTTTAACAAGAAAGTCATTTGTCCCTTGGTAGATAACTAGACCGGTAATCATTCATGCAATTTTATATGAGGGAGAGGCATGAGCTAACATACTTTCTCTACTTGGACCATATGCACTTATGTTTGGAACTCTAGCAAGCATCCGCAACTACCAAAGATCATTAAGGTAAAACCCAACCATAGCATTAAGTACCAAGTCCTCTTTACTCCCATACGCAATAGCCAACTTACTCAGGTCTGTGCATTCTGGCACTCACACCACCCACTATGAGTGAATTATGAACGTAGTGCAACACCCTACATCGGGGATCCTTCACGTTTGCGTGACACGAGGGCACCACAGGACATCACCATAACAAAATATACACTCATACCAACCAAGATCATGATTAACCCATAGGAAAAAACAGATCTACTCAAACATCATAAGATAAGCATAGATCATTGGGGAAAACGGATCTACTAAAACATCATAAGATAACCATAGATCATTGGGAAATAATATATAGCGTTGACCACCATGTTCAAGTAGAGATTACAGTGGGGAGAAGAGGTGTTACACCGCTGTATAGAGGGGGAGAAAGTTGGTATTGACGGTAGCAAGATTTTTTATGTAGATCGCCATCACGATCCTAGCCCCGGAGGCACTCCAGCGCCACCAGGAGGGAGGGAAAGAGACCCCCCCTTCTTATTCTTGCTTGGCCTCCCCCCTAGATGGGAGGAGCGTTGCCCCTCTGGTCCATGGCCTTCATGGTAGCGGAGGGGCGAGAGCCCCTCCGAGATTGGATCTCCCTCTCTGTTCTCTTCTGTTTCGCGTTCCCCAGATCTGGCGGAAAACAATTTCTTAAATATCCGGAGATCCGTAACTCCGATTGCGCTGAGATTTTAACACGTTTTTTTGGATATAAGCTTCCTTGCGCCCGAAGTAGAGCTCCAACCGGCGTACGAGGAGGGCAAAACACACCACCACGCGTCTGGGCTGCCTGGCGCGCCCAGACGTCTTGTGGTGGGTGTGGGCCCATGTTTGTGATGATTCCACCTCCCAAAATTCACAAATATTCCAAAATAATTCTCCTTCAATTTTTATCTCGTTTGGACTTCATTTGATATGAATATTATGCGAAACAAAAAACATGCAAAAAACAGGAACTGGCACTAGGCACTGGATCAATAGGTTAGTCCAATAAATCATAAAAAATGTTGCCAAAAGTATGTAAAAGTTGTATAATATTGGCATGAAACAATCAAAAATTGTAGATATGACAGAGACGTATCAGAGCCACATCCATATCATGATTTGCTAGAATACTCTATGTGCTTTACTTAAATCTTTTGGGCTTGGCAGTTGCTCTAGTACTTCAGTTATATCATTTTTTAGCATGGCAGTGGTAATATTTTGAAGAAATATGCTCTCATGATTCACTTATATTTTTTTTAGAGTTGGAAAATTTTAAAGAAATATTCTCTATTGCTTCACTTATATCATTTTTAGAGATGAAAATTTTGAAGAAATTTTTATGCTCTCGTGCTTCACTTAGATCTTTATGAGAGTTAAGAATAGTAATGATAATTTGCACGAGATATGAATTTGGTCCCAAAGTGATAGATATCCAAGGGGGATATAATAAAAACTTTCATGAAGATCATTGGAAATTATGAACTTGATTCCTTGCAACAATTTTGCGATATGGATATAGTGATATGCGAGTCATGTTGGTGAGTAATTATGCTTTAGTAAGAATATTGGTGTTAAGATTTGTGATTCCCTATACATGCACGTAAAGTCAATAGTTATGCAATGAAATTGTATCCTACTTGTGGTGCATTATTCAGTGTTAATTATGTTCAATGCTCGTTTATGACAATTTTTGTTTTTTGGTAGGTTGTTTCTCAATCTATGTGCCTGCCTTCCCTTGTACTAAGCAGGAATACTGCCGGTGCATCCAATTCCTTAAACCCAAAGTTGTGCCAAATGAGTCCACCATACCTACCTATATGTGGTATTTCCATGTCGTTCCAAGTAAATTTGTATGTGCCAACTCTAATTTTAAAAATGAATTTCCGTTTTGTGTGCCCATGCCACTCATGAAGTGGCAGGGGTGGCCAATATTTTCCATGCTAGGTATTTTATTGTCACGATGAGTGTTTATTCAGTTGTCATTGCACGAGAGTGTGGCAGGTAATAGGGATGCCCAATCCCGAAATGAAAAAAATACAATGATAATAAATTCCTTGGAAAGTGTTGGTATGGAAGGCACCCATAGATACGGCTAGCCATGGATTGTTGAAGAAAGGTGGAAATGAAATAAACTTTACTTTTTTGGGGAATGACCTATAATTTTTCTAACATGGAAGATATTGGAAATTCTAGGTCATTTTTGTTGACATGAAAAGCATGCCTCTCAAAACAATTTTATCTCTCAATTTAAGCTATGAGCCCTGGCACCTCTACGAACCTATGCGTCCCTCTACGAAGGTCCTATCTATTTACTTTTATGTAAAAAAATTAGTCTCCATCTTCTCTTATAAAGCACTAACTAGATAAACACTACTGTAATACTTGTGTATTGCATGTAGTTAATATTTAAGTGTGTTTCATGAATGGATCAATGATTGAGCATAATGGGCTAGGGTAACTTTATTTAGCATTGATATTTTGAAAGACATAGTTGCTTGTTGATATGCTTGAGTATTGATGTTTCCATGTCAAATTATAGACTATTGATTTCAATCATTCAAGTCCAAATGTCCATGCTACAAAGAAAACAATATATGATGAATATGTTAGGTAGCATTCCACATCAAAAATTCTGTTTTTATCATTTACCTACTCGAGGGCAAGCAGGAATTAAGCTTGGGAATGCTTGATACGTCTCCAATGTATCTATAATTTTTTATTGTTCTATGCTATTATATTATAAATCTTGGATGTTTTATATACATTTACAAGCAACTTTATATCATTTTTGGGACTAACTTACTAACTTAGTGCCCAGTGCCAGTTGCTGTTTTTGCTTGTTTTTTACTTTGCAGAATATGAGTACAAAACGAAGTCCAAATGCGATGAAACTTTTTGGAGATTTTTTTCTGGTGATAAGAGACCCTGGAAGCTTCTAAAGGCCACGAGAAGATGAAAGTGGGGCCTACTAGGCACCAGGGGGCGCCAGGGGCCTCTGGCGCGCCTTGGTGGGTAGTGTGGCCCATGGGCGTTGTTTATACCTACCTCCACCTCGATAAATACTCAAAAATCCCAAAACCCTCACAGGAGTCCACGAAATACTTTTTTCGCCACCGCAAGTTCCAGAACCATGAGATCCAATCTAGAGGCCTTTTCTAGCACCCTGCCGAAGGGGGAAACGATCACGGAGGGGTTCTTCATCATCCTTGCTTCCCCTCTGATGATGTGTGAGTAGTTTACTAATAACCCAGAAGTATATGGGATCGCAACAGTTTTCAAGGGTAGAGTATTCAACCCAAATTTCTTGATTCGACACAAGGGGAGCCAAAGAATATTGGTAAGTATTAGCAGTTGAGTTGTGAATTTAACCACACATGGAGACTAAATATCTGCGGCAAAGTGATCAGTTGCAAAGTAGTATGGTAATTTGATAGTAGTAGTAGTAACAATAGCAATAAAAACAGTAACAACAGTAGTAGTAGTTTTGTAGCAATTGTAATAGTAGCAACAACAATAGTAACTTAGCAAGAACAATATGTGAAAAGCTCGTAGGCATTGGATTTGTGATAACGTTGGATAATATTCGTCATATAATAATCATAATCTAGGGCAACACAGAACTAGATCCAATTCATCAATGTAATCTAGGCATGTATTCCATAATTAGTCATGCGTGCTTACGAAAAAGAACTTGCATGACATCTTTTGTTCAACCCTCCCGTCGCAGCGGGGTGCATAAGGAAACTAAGGGATATTAAGACATCCTTTTAATAGAGAACCGGAACAAAGCTTTAACACACAGTGAATACATTAACTCCTGAAACTATGGTAATCACTGGAAATAATCCCAATTATTGTCACCTTGGGGTATGCGAATCATAGCACGTAGCAGGTGCATAAAGCTTGCAAGATCGGATCAAGAACACAAATCTATCAATGAAAATATAAACGGTTCAGATCTGAAATCATGGCACTCGGGCCCTAGTAACAAGCATTAAGCATTGCAAAGTCATATCAACATCAATCACAGAACATAGTGGATACTAGGGATCAAGCCCTAACAAAACTAACTCGATTACATTATGAGTCTCATCCAACCCATCACCGTCCAGCAAGCCTATGAAGGAATTACTCACTCCTAGCGGTGCGCATTATGTAATTTGTGGTGGAGGATGGTTGATGATGATGAAGACTGAAGATCCCCCCTCTCTAGAGCCCCGAACGAACTCCAGATCTGGCCCCCGATGGAGAATAGGAGGTGGCAGTGGCTCTGTATCGTCAAATGCGATGAAACTTCCTCTCTCTCCCTCCCTCTCTATTTTTTTCCTTAGAAAATAAGAATTTATAGAGTTGGAGTTAGGGTTAGATGAGCCTCGAGGGGCCCACTACCCACCAGGGCGCGCTAGTGGTGGGGGGCGCACCCTGGAGCCTAGTGGGCAGCAGGCGCACCCCCTATAATGGGTATTTTCTCCAATATTTTTCTTTTATTCCAAAATAATTCTCCAAAAACTTTCACCCAATTTCAAGAACTTTTATTTCTGCACAAAACAACACCATGGTAGTTCTGCTGAAAACAGCGTCAGTTCGGGTTAGTTTCATTGAAATCATGCAAATTAGAGTCCAAAACAAGAGCAAAAGTGTTTGGAAAAGTAGATACGATGAAGACGTATCAACTGCCCCAAGCTTAACTCATTGCTTGCCCGCAAGCAATTCAATTGACAAACTGAAATTGATAAAGAAAAACGTTTATAAACTCTTTTATTCTTATTTCCATATATATGCTTAAATAATACCCAGGTTTTCAGTAAATATCATGACTAACCATGCAAACAACAACTCTTAGAAATTATATCCACTCATATCAATGGCATAATCAACTAGCGAGCAATAATAAAATATCTCAAATGCGAACACTTTGTCAAAGCAACCATGATATAATATGACAATAATGGTATCTCGCTAGCCGTTTCTGAGACCGCAAAACATAAATGCAGAGCACATCGAAAGTTCAAGCAGTGACTAAACATTGTAATTCATGGTAGAAGAGATCCAGTCATGACACACACAACATTAACTATACACAATGCATGAGAATGACAATAGTGCTCTCAAGACTGGTGCTTGTTTGAGAAGGTGATGACTCAACATAAAAGTAAATGGATAGGCCCTTCCCAGAGGGAAGTAGGGAATTGCAGAGGTGCCAGACTCAAAGCTTAAATCAGAGATAAATATAATTTTGGGAGATATACTTTTCCTGTCAACGTTACGACCAAGAGTTATCAATATCTTCCATGCTAAATACATTAGCGGCGGTTCCCAAGCAGTAAAAGTAAAGTATACTCCCCTCCACCAACAAAGACAAGCCATGGCTATACCAATGACAATCTAGGGGAGTTTGTTTCATTATCATTATAGTTTTGATCATGGGACTGGGCATCCCGATTACCAGCCCCTCTTGTGCAAGGACGAGTGAATAAACACTCACCGTGAGAATAACCCGCTTATCATGGAAGATACTGACCGCCCCCTGCCACTCCATGAGTGGTACGGGAACACAAAACAGATGTTCATTTGAATATTTAGAGGTGGCACATGCAAATTTACTTAGAACAGCCGAGTAATACCGCATATAGGTAGATATAGTGGACTCATCTGGAATAAATTTTGTTTAAGGATTTTGATGCACAAGCAGCATTCCCGCTTAGTATAAGTGAAGGCTAGCAAATAGGTTGAGAAGCGACCAACTAGAGAGCAAAAATGGTCATAATCATGCATTATGAATAATTGACATTGAATACTAACCTGAGTACGATATAAGCACCATGAACATAAATATTATGGAGGCTATGTTGGTTTTGAATCAACTACATGTGAGAACATGTGCCAAGTCAAGCTACTTGAAACATTCAGAGGAGGATACCATATCATCATACTAAATCACAACCATTTTAATGCATATTGACATCTAAGATAAATCATTATCCACTCCTTGCTACTTAAGCATGGCATGAGCAACGAGAATCTCTAATTATCATCATAAACATGTTTAATCATAATACACTGAATCATGGATACTAAGTTAAACATATTTACAAAAAGAAAAACAAGTTGAGTTCGTACCTGCTTTTCCTTGCCGCAGTCACTTCATCAAATATCGTCATTATTGCCTTTTACTTGCATGAACGAATGATATGAAAATAATAATAGTGCAAGAGTGTCGTGGACTAAGTTGGAATCTGCAAACATTTTATTCAAAGGAGAAGACAAAATAATATGGGCTCTTTATAAGATCACAGTAATGCATATGAGAGCCACTCAACATTTTCATTGTGGTCTTCTCATCAGTATGACTCAACAAAAGAAAAGAATTTCAGAGAAACAGACTGGAATATTTTTGGAGTTTTTGATTTTTCTTGAAGAAAGCAAATTAAAGAAAGAAAAACAAAAATGAGAAAAACTATTTACATAGGAAAACTCCCAACAACCAAAAGAAGAAATGGGGAATCTTCTTGGGTTTTCTTTTAATACTACAACTAATTTAAAACTAGAAAGAAAAACTGAAAAGAAGAAGAAATATTTTTGGATTTTCTCAAAGTTTTTCAAACACACAAGAAGAAAGCGAGAAAATAAAACTAACATGGATTATACAATGAAAAAGTGTGAACACCGAACTGGAATGAAGTGTGTGAACATGAATGTAATGTCGGTGGGAAATACGTACTCCCCCAAGCTTAGGCTTTCGCCTAGCTTGGTAATCACTATCCATACTTGCCATCCAGTCCAATGTGAAAGTGCTGAGGTGGTGGTACCTAGGCGTCCCACTCCTGGGGCTCCTCCTCTGCCACTACCTGTGTGCTTCGGTAGGCAACAATCTTCTCTTGTAGGATGGTGTATCCATTCCTGGCATAAGAGTTAAACAAAGCAGGTGCAGGTAACGAGATAATATCATGAGTATCCTCACGAAAAACTAAGTTATGATGAATGTGTTGAGGAGGCACAGGAGCATCAATAAAGTGGTGGTCCTCCATCTCCTGGTGATCTAAAGAAACTCTATGCAGCAAGTAATCATGGGGGCGTATCTGAACATTAAAGTGTCTTGCTAGGCGAGTATCATAAATACCACCATGAATTTTACCTTTAGTTATGTTATTATGTAGACGGCGTGCAATTATAACACCTAGGTTATAGGTGTGGTCATCGTGAAGTGCACAACGTAAAATGGCAAGGTCAAGGGCACTAAGTATACTGCCTTTCTCTCTGGCAGTCAATCATTTAGTTATAAATAAGGCAAAGTAATGCACGTAAGGAAATTGCAGACTAGTAGCTGTGGCTTTTGACACGCCCCTTTCCTTACCCACTATTAAAGTGTGGAGGAAGCCCTCAAACTCGGCCGTTCTAGGCTCTCTTAATTCCCCAACAGAAGGAATCAAACATATATAACAGAATTCAACAAGTGGTATCTGATGATGTTCAGAATATAAATCAAAGTGCACTTTAGGGGGATCGAGCCTATTCAGGAAATGAAATCTTTGCACAAAAGAATTTGTAAGGAGGTGGTGTTGGTCACACTCATGTGCGAGAAAGTTGGTAAGTCCGGCATTTGCAACAAATTGCACGAACTCTTGGTAGAATATGGCTTCATTCATGAAGGCAATGTGGGGCCGTTCGCACGACCGAACCTCCGTCCTATGAGGGGTGTTGAGGTCATTGTCCAAGCATTCACCAAGGACTCCCTTGGCATTCCGCTTCGAGGAACTCCTCCAGATGATACCCATTTTTCCTATGAACAAATTTCTGAATTTTTTTGGGCCACAAAATGATGTCAACAAAACTTCACAATATTGATAGCAACTACTCATATGGATGTCTAGAGGATATATCAAGCATTCAAACTACTAGAAACTCAAAGAATCCAACATGAAAGCTCATTTTATGTAGCACCAAGAGTAGCTAATTACTCAAAATATAAACCACTAAAGCAAAAACTAATTGGAGCAATGGAGGAGTCACATACCAAGTAGCTATTCCCCAAAACAGTTTTGAAAACTAAGCTCCGACCAAAGTGATTGAAAATCTCAGCCTTGGGAGCAAGAACACAAGAGAGAGAGCTAGAGGGATTTTTTTTCTAGAGGTGAGTGATGATGTGAGGAAAGGGAGAGAGTGAGGGGGTACTTGTGGGGCCCACCACCAACCAGGCGTGCCAGGTGGGTGTGACACCCCCTGGTGCCTAGTGGGTACCTAGGGCACCCCCTGTGGTGTTTTCAGTACCAGAAATTCTCAAATATTCGGGAAAAAGTCGTGTTAAAATTTCAGGTCAATTTGAGCACTTCCATTTCTGTGCACTTTTTGATTGCACGAATAATTCAGAAAACATAATATTCATGGCATTTTATTGTTTTTAACTAAAAATAACAGAAAACATAAAGTGGGTACAAAAGATTGTGCCTACTAAATTCATCGACCACATGCCTCTCGGAAATAATTCATTAATAAGGTTGATCAATTATTATTAACAACCACTTTCAATTAGCATGAACCCGAAGAATTTTTGTAAAACACTAGGTTACCACAACGGGGAGATGCATCTCGCCATCAATAAGTGTTTCATATTTCTTTTTGTCAGTAGGCAGGGGGAGTTGAAAACTTCCAATAGTATTTTTCGGGGTCTTTTCAATACCATTAATACCATTCACTTGAAATTGTTTCTTCGGAAAGTGCACCATATGCTCATTACCATTGATATGAAAAGTGACATTGTTTTTGTTGCAATCAATAACAGCCCCTACAATATTCAAAAAGGGTCTACCAAGGATATCGACATGTCGTCGTCATCGGACATATCAAGTACAACAAAGTCTGTTAAGATAGTTGGTACGTCTCCAATTTATCTATAATTTTTGCTTGTTCCATGCTGTTATATTATCAATCTTGGATGTTTTATATCCATTTTATAGCAACTTTATATAATTTTTTGGGACTAACCTATTGACCTAGTGCCCAGTGCCAATTGCTATTTTTTGCTTGTTTTTTACTTCGCAGAATATCCCTATCAAACAGAGTCCAAACGCAGCTAAACTTTTTTGAGATTTTATTTGGACCAAAAGACAACTTGGGAGCCAAGGAAGCACCTAGGGGGAGGCCCGTAGGGCCCACAAGATACTAGGGCGCGTCAGAGGCCCCTGGTGTGCCTTGATGGGTTATGGGGCCCACGGGGGTCTCCTCCACCGCCTCTCAGCTCTATAAATACCCAAATATTCTAGAAACTCTATGGGAGTCGACGAAACACAATTCTAGACGCCGCAAGTTCTAGAACCACGAGATCCAATCTAGAGCCCTATTCACTACTGGAATTAGCTTATTTGCCGTCTGCCAGTTCTTTGTCGTCTGCTGGTTGACGACAAAGAAGGTCTTTGCCGTCCACTTACAGAAAACGGATGGCAAAGAACTGGTTGATGGGAAAGAAGGTCTTTGCCATCAGCCAGTTCTTTTCCATCTGCTAGCGGACGACAAAGAACCTTTGTTGTCAGCTGCCGGAAGGCAAAGAGAGCGGTGGGCCCCACTAACGAGCAGCTTAAAAAAACTAACGGCCCCCTCTTGCAGACAACAAAGAGCAAAAAAGCGGACGATAAAGGGTGGCAGACGGCAAAGAGAAAACCTAACTAACGGCTCCCCCACCCTCCCTCCCTCCCTCTCTCTCTCTCTATCTCCCGCTCTCTCTCTCTCTCTCTCTCTCTCTCTCTCT
>NC_041382.1:734188677-734189226 GCF_002162155.2 Triticum dicoccoides
ATTTTAGATTTCTTTAGGTAATTTAGTTTCTGTTTTAGTTATAGTTTTACTTTAGTTTTTGTTTCATTTAAGTTTTAGTTTTATTTTTAGTTTAGTTTATTTTAGATTTGTTTTAGTTTTAGAATAGAAGAAGAAGAGTAGAAGGAGGAGGAGGAGGGAGGAAGAGGAGGAGGGAGAAGAAGAAAGAAAAGAAGAAGAAGAAGAAGAAGAAAGAAGAAGAAGAGTGCTTCTAGTCTTCTTCTTCTTCATTTTCTTCTTCATCTTCTTCTTCTTATTCTCCCTCCTCCTCTTCCTCCCTCCTACTCCTCCTCCTCCTCCTCATCTTCTTCTTCTTCTTTCTTCTTCTTCTTCTTCTTCTTCTTCTTCTTCTTCTTCTTATTCTTCTAGTATTATTCTAGTCTTCTTCTCCTTCATTTTCTTCTAGGTTAGCTCCATTTTACTTAAGTGTGCTTACTTCTTATAGTCTTCTTCTTCTTCATTTTCTTCTTCTAACATCTTGTTTATCATTTTGCAGATTTGATTTAATTCACGGAAGCATGCCTGGATGGA
>NC_041382.1:734189335-734248296 GCF_002162155.2 Triticum dicoccoides
GAAGAAGAAGAAGAAGAAGAAGAAGAAGAAGAAGAAGAAGAAGAAGAAGAAGAAGAAGAAGAAGAAGAAGAAGAAGAAGAAGAAGAAGAAGAAGAAGAAAAGAAGAAGAGAAGAAGAAAAGGAAAAAGAGGAAAAAGAAGAAGAAGAAGAAGAAGAAGAAGAAGAAGAAGAAGAAGAAGAAGAAGAAGAAGAAGAAGAAGAAGAAGACACCCTGACACCCCAACCCCGACACCTCGACACCTTGACACCACACCCCGACCCCGACACCCTGACACCTGCTACCTCTTGAGCACTATATTGGTTTTCCTTTGAAGAGGAAAGTGTGGTGCAGTAAAGCAGAGTAAGTATTTCCCTCAGTTTTTGAGAACCCAGGTATCAATACAGTAGGAGACCACGCGCGAGTCACCTCGTACCTACACAAACAAATAAGAACCTCACAACCAACGCGATAAAGGGGTTGTCAATCCCTTCACGGCCACTTGCAAGAGTGAGGTCTGATAGAGATGATAATAATAAGATAAGTATTTTTGGTATTTTTATGATATAGATTGAAAGTAAAGATTGCAAAATAAAATAGATTGGAAACTTGTATGATGGAAAATAGACCCGGGGGCCATAGGTTTCACTAGTTGCTTCTCTCACGATAGCATAAGTATTATGTTGGGTGAACAAATTACTATCGAGCAATTGATAGAAAAGCGAATAATTATGAGAATATCTAGGTATGATCATGTATATAGGCATCACATCCGCGACAAGTAGACCGACTCCTGCCTCCATCTACTACTATTACTCCACACATCGACCACTATCTAGCATGCATCTAGAGTATTAAGTTCATAAGAACAGAGTAACGCCTTAAGCAGGATGACATGATGTAGAGGGATAAACTCATACAATATGATATAAATCCCATCTTTTTATCCTCGATGGCAACAATACAATACGTGTCGTTTCCCTTTCTGTAACTGGGATCGAGCACCGCAAGATTGAACCCAAAGCTAAGCACTTCTCCCATTGCAAGAAAGATCAATCTAGTAGGCCAAGCCAAACTGATAATTCGAAGAGACTTGCAAAGATAAACCAATCATACATAAAAGAATTCAGAGAAGATTCAAATATTGTTCATAGATAATCTAGATCATAAACCCACAATTCATCGGATCTTGACAAACACACCGCAAAAAGAAGAGTTACATCGAATAGATCTCCAAGAGAATCGAGGAGAACTTTGTATTGAGATCCAAAGAGAGAGAGAAGAAGCCATCTAGCTACTAGCTATGGACCCGAAGGTCTGAGGTAAACTACTCACACATCATCGGAGGGGCCATGGAGTTGATGTAGAGGCCCTCCATGATCAATGCCCCCTCCGGCGGAGATCCGGAGAAGGCCTCAAGATGGGATCTCTTGGGTACAGAAGGTTGTGGCGGTGGAAATAGGGTTTCGTGGTGCTCCTGGATGTTTTCGGGGTATGTAAATATATATATAGGAGGAAGAAGTAGGTCAGTGGAGCAACGAGGGGCCCACAAGGGTGGAGGGTGCGCTCAGGGGGGTAGGCGCGCCCCTGCCTCGTGGCCTCCTCCATTGTTTCTTGACATCCACTCCAAGTCCCCTGGATCATGTTTGTTCCAAAAATCACGCTCCCGAAGGTTTCATTCCGTTTGGACTCCGTTTGATATTCCTTTTCTACGAAACACTAAAATAGGCAAAAAAACAGCAATTTGGGCTCGGCCTCCGGTTAATAGGTTAGTCCCAAAATAATATAAAAGTGTAAAATAAAGCCCATTAACATCCAAAACAGATAATATAATAGCATGGAACAATAAAAAATTATAGATACATTGGAGATGTATCAAGCATCCCCAAGCTTAATTCCTGCTCGTCCTCGAGTAGGTAAATGATAAAAACAGAATTTTTGATGTGGTATTGTAACATCCCAAATTTTCAATTTGGAATGTTATACATTAGATCATCATGCATATCATATTTTATTTTGCATTTTGGTTGATCCTAGAAATTCTACGCAACTCAATGACCCACGGAGAGAGTTGCGGATTTCGTTATTTTCGTATTTGAGTTTTCTCAAATTTTGAGAATAGGATCATTTGATTTTATTTATTTTATCATCAATTATTTATACTACAAAAATATGAGAGAGGGAATAAAATGACTTTCCCAAAATAAAGAAATATTGAGGATTTAATAAAAAATCAAATAAGATTTTATTTCGGAGTTTTTCGGTGTTTTATTTGAATTTAGGAAAAATCTGCGTTTTTCAAAATTGCATTTAGGGCCCAAATAAATGTTCACCTTGCGCGGCTTGATTTTAGAAGCCCGTGAAAATTTATTTCGAAATTTTTGGAGTCTGTTTAGTATTTCTTTTTATTTTTCTTCCGAGCGGAATAATTAAAAAAATGAACCGACTTTGGGCCGTACCCGAGCAGGACACCGCCCGGGGGCAGCCTTTAAATAGCGCCGCCCTGAGCCGCCCCAGCCCATCAGCCCCGCCTTGATTAGCGCGCTCCACCGGAGCCGCCGCCGCCGCCGATGATCCCGTAGCCCGAGGTTCGCCGCGCCTCGATTTTCGTGCCGAAAAAAAGAGAGAGAAAAAAATCGGCGTTCGTCGTTTTTCTTTTTCTCGGATTAATTCCGCAATTTTTCTGATCGCGATTCCTGATCCGATTTTCATTTTAGTTTAACTTTTCGCTCGTTTATCGGAATCAGGCGATTCAAGCGCCTAGGAATTCGTCTCGAAACCCTCTATCCGTTTAACCAACTTAAACAAGATTTTGCTACTGTAAAATTTGCCCTAGATCCAGATTTCTAGAACGAAGTTGTTTCTTTCGCCGTTTGACTTTTGTTGCTTCGTTCGATTTGATTCTTTTTGCCAACCGGAGTTCTTAAGTTGAACCTTCTGGTTAGATCTCTTATTTGAGTTTTACCTGTGCATTAGATGAGTACTTATTGTATGCTTGTTTGTTTGTCTGCGATAGAATACCCGGAGTGCGCCCCCTGTTACTTCGAATCGTTAGGTTTCGCGGATCATCAGCAAGGCAAGTAACACTTTGATCAAACCTTTTCTACTACCCAGTTTTATTGCATTAGATCAATCCTCACACATTGCATGACTAGGATCTAATTAAATTGTGGGATGGGAAGTAGATGAGGTAGTACCTATTACCTATTTATTATCAAACCTTTGGGAGTTACTTCTACGTTTGCTTATTATGCCATGCTATGCTAGTAGACGTGGATTGGGTGAGTGAAATCCATGACAGATGTGAGATTGTTAATTAATGGTTTATCTAAGGTGGCAACTTAAACACACATCTGGGTGGATTGAGGCACCTGGGTATTCCAAGACTTGCCTGTTTTCTTTTGGACCGCCACCCAGGCTCAAAGGGATCATGAGACTATTCATACTAGAAACTTCCGTGTGCAGCCACAAGCTATTACGGGCTCTAGCATAGTTGACTAAGTCGTGCGAACTCTTGCAGTGGTATACTAGCAGATGTAGGGGATGTAGGTGGTATGGTCTACTCATCGTAAGGTGCTAGTGCTTCTGAAAGACTATGTCTCGGTCATCCGTCTTCTCAAACACCATGTAGTGCGAGAAACCAAACGAAGGCGATCGAGTCTTGTGGGGAAAAGTGCGCAAAACTCTGCAGAGTGTAATAAACTAATCATGGTTAGCCGTGTCCCTGGTTATGGACATCTTGAGTATCTAGTACTTGGATTATCATGTGAATCTCAACATGTTACTCTAAATTAATTTTGTTGTGTTACGTTTAATGATGATGCTTAATTGGGATTGAGAATGCTGTCAACCATTCTCAATGTTTAACAACCACCATGATAGTAATTAAATTTATTCCTTTGAAGTAGGGAAAAATTGGCTTTACGCAAAAACTGTAACCATAGAGCTTTCCACCAGCCAAATATGCATATAGTATAGCTGTTTCATCCCATTACTCTCTATGTGTTACCTTGCCAGCATATTCCATGTGCTGACCCATTTCGGGCTGCAACGTTAATGTTGCAGACTTTTCAAACAACGATTAAGGAGTTTTTAGGTCGTGGTTCTATACTCAGTGATGCCATTGGAGTTGATGGACTCACTTATCTTCCAAGCCTTCCGCTGTTATCGTTATTAGATGGCCTTAAGCCATATTTATTGTAATAAGTTCTCTTTTGAGACACTCGATGTAATAAGTGTGTGATTGCTACTCTGCTATAAATTCTCTGAGTACTGTGTGGTGTCAGCATTACTGATCCAGGGATGACACCGGAGCATAGAGATCAGACTGTTTGAGGTCTAGTCGCTACAGAGATGGTATTAGAGCACACGCTGACTGTAGGACACGACCACTAAGCTAAAGACCTAGATCACTATTCACTCTCTTCTCTTCTGACCTCTCATCTTTTCTACTCTTTAGGATGGAGGATGCAAGGAACAAGTTCACGCAACCGGATGAAGATACACCCTTTGGACGCCACTTGAAGGAAGTCACTAGATACCTGAATATAGGAGTACCAAGCTTCACCAGAATCTACAACACCACTTTACCTGAAGAAGAGCGCTGGATGATTCAAGTTCAAGTTCCAGGAAGGACGTTCATGCCAGTCACCGAGCCCATAGAGTTTTCTTTTGATGCACCAACTTGGAGTCTAGGAAAGAGCATGGCAGCTGACATCGCCATGGGACGCATTGGAGAAGTCTACCGCAAGGATCTCAAGGATACTATCTACCAGATTTGTGGGCGCCGAGATGAACACTGGGAGATGATCAACACCAGGAAGGATAGATCAATCGCAGCTTTTATCCAGGAGCTAAACTAGCACATTCGACGATAGGAGAACCAGATGTGCGCCGACATGATAGATCTGAAGAAGGCTAAGACTAGAATCAAGGAACTGGAGGAAGAACTCAAGGCTACATGTGAATATTATGAAGAAGAAATTGAAGTATTGGTGGAGAAGAATGACGACCTGATCAAGAAGATTGGAATATTTATGGGAGACCCTACGCTAGTAGATGAAGACGAAGAACCCCAGGAGATTAGCCCGGAAGACTACATCATCATCGACGGCACCGATTCGGAACCAGATAGTGGCGATGATGACTATGTTGATGAAGTTGGAGCAGATATCATGGAGTCTGCAACCGAAGAATATTTCTAGTAGACCACCTCATCAGTAGTAGTAGTCCACCATGTAAATATAGTAGTCTGAGCACTTTTGTGATAGATAGATCGATTGTATGCCCTTGTTTGATTGATTGAAGTGAATTGTTTGTTTTGCCTCATGTGCATATGGGTAGTGTTTTCTCTTTAGACCCCCTCTATTCTTATATCTCATCTTTTCTAAACCCTCAGATGCCTCCTAGACGTGACCCCGGATTTGCCTTTCCACCGGAGCTCACCCAGTTGATCCAGCGACAGAACACATTGATGCAATTGCTAGTCCAGAATCAGAATCAGGGGAACAACAACAACAACCCACCACCACCACCACCTGTTGACCACTTAGCCCGTTTTCTTAGGTTGAATCCGCCGGTGTTTTCCAGTAGCACCGAGCCGATAGTAGCAGATGATTGGCTCCGCAAGACAGCTAGGGAGTTGACCACAGCAGGATGCACAGATGCGGAGAAGGTGAAGTTTGCCACACATCAGTTAGAAGGACCCGCAACATCATGGTGGGAGAATTTCACAGCCACTTTCCCAGTTGACACTGTCACATGGGATCAGTTTCAGCAGGCTTTTCGTATTGCACATGTTTCAGTAGGAGCTATGGCCATGAAGAAGTGTGAGTTTCGAAACTTGCGCCAAGGAGGACGGATAGTTGGCCAGTATGTGGAGGAATTTAGTAAGCTAGCATGTTATGCCCCAGATGATGTCGCTACGGATGCAGCTAAGCAGGAGAAATTTCTGGAAGGACTGAATGATGAGTTGAGCATGCAGTTGATGGTAGCCACCTTCGACAACTACCAGGAGTTGGTAGATCGTGCTCTTATGATTGAAGGGAAGCAGCAGCAAATTGAGAATCGCAAGAGGAAGTATGGACAAGGAAAGTACAATTCAGGAGCTCAGCAGAAGCCACATTTTACCCCTAGACCGGGAGGACATTTTCAGCATACCCATGGAGGAGGTAGCTCGCACAATCACAATGGCACCAAGAATGGTAATGGCAACGGAGGAAGCAACGGCCAGAACCGCACGAACCCCTCAACCCCAGCCAAGAAGGACCTAAGCCAAGTCACTTGCTTTAAGTGTTCGAAGACCGGACATTATGCCAATGAATGTCCTAAAGGCCAAAATGGCAATGGAAGTTCTGGGAAGAAGCCGGACCCTTTTAATAGGGGACAGGTGAACCACATTAGCATGGAGGAGGTTGAAGCTCAGCCCGATGCAGTAATAGGTAAGTTTTTGGTTAAGTCATTTACTGCACTCGTTCTTTTTGATACTGGTGCATCGCATTCATACATCTCAAGGGGATTTGTTGATAAGTATAACCTACCAACCCAAGCCCTTAGGTCACCATGTTAGTAACCTCGCCCGGAGCAGAGTATGTGGCTAGTCTATGGTGTGATCGGTTACCATTAAGGATTGGTAACTATGTTTTTCCCTCAGACCTAATAGTATTGGAATCTCAAGGATTGGATGTGATATTAGGCATGGATTGGTTATCAAAGTATGAAGGGAATATTGAATGTTCTAGTAAGTCAATTTTGCTTACCACACCAGAAGGGAGAAGGATCAAGTATGTATCCCGACATGTGCCAAAGAGGACTCAAGCAAATTGTTTAACATGAGTTGTGCAGGAGGAAGTACCAGTGGTAAGGGATTTCCCTGATGTATTTCCAGAGGAGTTGCCAGGCATGCCACCGGATAGAGATATTGAGTTTTTGATTGAGCTATTGCCACGCACAGGGCCAATATCAAAGAGACCATATAGGATGCCAGCAAAAGATTTGGTGGAAATTAAGAAGCAGATTAAGGAGTTACTGGATAAGGGATATATTCACCCAAGTTCTTCGCCTTGGGGATCGCCAGTACTTCTAGTGGAGAAGAAAGATGGATCATTAAGGATGGTTGTTGATTATCGAGGATTGAATGAAGTAACGATCAAGAACAAGTGCCCACTACCAATGATCAATGATCTGTTTGATCAATTGCAAGGAGCTAAGGTATTTTCCAAGATCGATCTGCGATCAGGATACCACCATTTGAAGATTCGAGAACAGGATATTCCGAAGACAGCTTTTACCACCAGGTATGGGCTGTATGAATATACCGTTATGTCATTTGGTCTGACTAACGCACCTGCCTATTTTATGAACATGATGAACAAAGTGTTTATGGAGTTTTTGGATAAGTTCGTCGTAGTGTTCATTGATGATATCCTGGTTTATTCGAACAATGAAGAGGAACATAAGGAGCATTTGCGTTTGGTACTTGGAAACCTTAGAGAACATCAATTATATGCCAAGTTCAGCAAATGTGAGTTTTGGTTGAAGGAAGTAGGATTCCTCGAACACGTTATATCTGGAGAAGGAATAGCAGTAGATCCTGCTAAAGTCGAAACCGTGACCAAGTGGGAAGTCCCAACAACAGTTGGAGAGATCCGGAGTTTTCTTGGACTCGCAGGATACTACCGGAGATTTATTGAGAATTTCTCAAAGATTGCGAAGCCTATGACTGAGTTTTTGTAGAAGGATACCACGTTCATATGGACGGAGGAGTGTGAGGCTAGTTTCCAGGAGTTGAAGAAACGCTTAGTTACCTCACCAGTATTGATTTTGCCAGACCAGACCAAAGATTATGAGGTGTATTGTGACGCTTCACGTCGAGGACTTGGAGCAGTGCTTATGCAGGAAGGGAGAGTTGTTTCATATGCTTCAAGACAATTGAAGCCTCATGAGTTGAATTATGCTACACATGATTTGGAGTTAGCAGCCGTAGTGCATGCATTGAAGACATGGAGACATTTTCTCATTGGAAATCATTGTGAGGTGTACACGGATCATAAGAGTTTGAAGTACATTTTCACACAGAAGGAGTTGAATCTCAGACAAAGGAGATGGTTGGAGCTTATCAAGGATTATGATATGAAATTGCATTATCATCCTGGAAAGGCTAATGTAGTAGCAGACACATTAAGCCGCAAGAGCCATGTCAATACGTTAATGACGGGAGAAATACCAAGGGAGTTAGCAGAAAATCTTCGTGAAATATGTTTGGAAATAGTTCCGAGAGGTTATGTAGCAGCATTGGAGATTCAGTCAACTTTGATGGATAAAATCAGGGAAGCTCAGAAAGCTGACAAAGATATTGCCGCTATAAAGGAGAAACTGAGCAAAGGAAAAGCTAAAGGATTTCGTGAGGATGAACACGACACCCTATGGTTTGAAGACCGCATTTATGTGCCCAATGACCCAGAGATCAGGAAGTTGATTTTGCAAGAGGCACATGACTCACCATATTCAATTCACCCAGGAAATACCAAGATGTATTTGGATTTGAAGGATATTTTCTGGTGGACCGGAATGAAGAAGGATATAGCGGAGTATGTAGCAGTTTGTGATGTATGTCAGAGAGTAAAGGCAGAGCATCAGAAGCTAGCAGGATTGTTACAACCATTGCCGATACCCAAATGGAAGTGGGATAAGCTAGGCATGGATTTTATCACGGGATTGCCCAGGACTCGTTTAGGCTATGACTCGATTTGGGTTGTAGTTGATCGATTGACGAAAGTAGCTCATTTCATCCCAGTAAAGACCACTTATACCAGTGCTAAGTTGGCAAAGATATACATGACCAGGATCGTATGTCTGCATGGAGTTCCAAGGAGTATCGTTTCAGATAGAGGAACCCAGTTTACCTCAAAGTTCTGGAAGCAGTTGCACAAAACTTTGGGTACCAGGCTAGAATTCAGTACAACTTTTCATCCACAGACAGATGGACAGACCGAGAGAGTCAATCAAATTTTGGAGGATATGCTGAGAGCTTGTGCGCTAGATTACGGATCTAGTTGGGACGATAATTTGCCATATGCAGAGTTCTCTTACAACAACAGTTATCAAACCAGTTTAAAGATGGCCCCTTTCGAAGCTTTGTACGGAAGGAGGTGCAGGACACCGTTGTCATGGGATGAAGTTGGAGACCGCCAGTTGTTTGGTCCTGACTTGATTAAAGAGTCTGAACAGAAGGTGAAATTGATTCACGATAGGCTCAAGGTAGCCCAGTCCAGACAGAAGAGTTATGCAGATTCTAAACGCAAGGAGACAGTTTACGAAGTCGGAGACAGAGCTTATCTTCGAGTATCTCCACTTCGGGGAACAAAGCGTTTTGGAGTTAAAGGGAAGTTAGCACCACGATTTGTAGGACCATATCGATTTTTGGAGCGTATGGGAGAAGTGGCCTACAAGTTGGAATTACCTGCATGATTGTCAGGAGTTCATGATGTGTTCCACATTTCTCAGTTGAAGAAGTGTCATGCGGAGATGGCTGACATACCATTGAGAGACACAGTGCCTTTGGAAACTATTCAGTTGGATAACGAATTGACCTACGAGGAGAAACCAGTCAAGATTCTCGAGTTTGCCAACCGAGTTACTCGCAACAAGGTTATTAATTTTTGCAAAGTTCAGTGGAGCCACCACAAGGAGGATGAAGCCACCTGGGAACGAGAGGAAGATTTGCTCAAAGACCACCCTCACCTATTTTCTAGCCAACCCGAATCTCGAGGGCGAGATTCATCTTAAGGGGGCTAGGTTTGTAACATCCCAAAATTTCAATTTGGAATGTTATACATTAGATCATCATGCATATCATATTTTATTTTGCATTTTGGTTGATCCTAGAAATTCTACGCAACTCAATGACCCACGGAGAGTGTCGGTGTCAAAACCGGCGGATCTCGGGTAGGGGGTCCCGAACTGTGCATCTAGGACGGATGGTAACAGGAGACAGGGAACACTTTGTTTTACCCAGGTTCGGGCCCTCTCGATGGAGGTAATACCCTACTCCTGCTTGATTAATATTGATGATATGGGTAGTACAAGAGTAGATCTACCACGAGATCAAGAAGGCTAAACCCTAGAAGCTAGCCTATGGTATGATTGTTGTGTATGGAGTTGATTGCCTACGGACTACGACCCTCCGGTTTATATAGACACCGGATAGGGTTAGGGTTACACAGAGTCGGTTACAATGGTAGGAGATCTTGAATATCCGCATCGCCAAGCTTGCCTTCCACGCCAAGGAAAGTCCCATCCGGACACGGGACGAAGTCTTCAATCTTGCATCTTCATAGTCCAGGAGTCCAGCTGAAGGTATAGTCCGGCTACCCGAACACCCCCTAATCCAGGACTCCCTCAATAGCCCCTGAACCAGGCTTCAATGACGACGAGTCCGGCACGCAAATTGTCTTCGGCATTGCAAGGCGGGTTCCTCCTCCAAGTCCTTCATAGAATATTGTAAACACCAAGAGTAGTTTCCGGTTCTGCAAAATAAGCTTCCACATATTGCCATAGAGAGAATAATATTAACACAAATCAAATCTGCTGACGTATTCCGCAGTGCGTTATCACACTATAGCAAAGTCCTTTACTCGAATCGTTTTCACTTTTCCACCTCAGCATGTTTTTGCGAGGCGGTTTCCTTGGCACGTCTTGTCAAAGCAGAGATCGTGTGCCCCCCTTTTACGGGATTCTCATCAATACGGACGTGGGTAACCCAATCGTGCCCGTTAGCATGTTTTCTCGATTAAAGGCGAGTCCCAAACGGTTATGGGGAGGGCTCCTGGTATTCAACCTCTTATAAAGAGACCAAGGCCTTACTCCTTTTTCCAATCTCAAACGAGTTCACCCGTCGCCTCGAGTTCCAACACCCTAGGCTCCAGATTCCAGGCGCTTCGGACCTTCGACAATGTCCGGTTCTGACCTTCCAGGCTGATGGATGCCCTCCTCTGTCACGGAGGAGGACGTGCTAAAGCTGGGAGAGGCTAAGTTCCTGACCGCCGAAATTCCGCATAGGTTGCCTGCTCAAAGGCAGGCTATTCCCAGTCCCCAGCCCGGCGAGAGCGTAGTGTTCATGTCTCACTTCCTTCGGGGGTTAGGCTTCCCGATGGATCCCTTCGTGAGGGGGCTGCCGTTTTATTACGAGCTGGAATTTCATGACTTAGCTCCGGAGTCCATCCTCCACATTTCCTCATTCATCGTTGTGTGCGAAGCGTTCCTTCGTGTTACTCCTCACTTCGGATTATGGCTCAAGACTTTTGGAGTGGAGCCAAAGATGATCGAGGGACGGCACGCAGAGTGCGGAGGTGCTGTCATCAGTAAGAATGCCGATGCTCCATGGCCTGAGGGCTCCTTTCAAGAGGAGCTCGGCTTGTGGCAACGAGAGTGGTTCTATATCACCACTCCCAGGAGTGCCAAGTGGGTGGCGCCTCCTGGCTTTTGCTCGGGTCCCCCACCACGGCTAGCGTCATGGGTCAACAAAGGATTAGGTTGGGGGTTATCCAAAGACGTGCCCCTGTTGCAGGGCCGCATTAGGGATCTCTTAAAAGGAGACCTCAACCTGGTCAAGGTGACGCAGGTCATGCTGATTCGCCGAACATTGCCCGGCAAACGTCGCTCCCTTCATCTGTGGGAGTTTAATCCGGAGGGACCACGAGCTCTCCAGCATTTTATGGGCGCAACACTCGCAGAGATGTATAGACTGTTCTTCGGATCATAAGAGATGTGTCCGGATTTAACTGAGGACGCAGGCCTAAGCTGCAATCGCCCGGATACTCAAGTAAGCAACCTTGTGCCCGGACCTTCTATCCGTATAATTGTCATAAACTTGCCCCTAAAAGAGCCGTCCTTTTAAACAGGAGTGGATAGCGATGACAAAGCTGATCAGGTGTCCGGCTCCCCTTCCTGAAACCAGGCCGGATCCTGTGCTGGTCAGGATGCTGGAGATAATGCCTTTGGAGGGGGAGGACAAGGAAGCTATGGCCTCCTTGAAGGAGGCTGCTCCGAAGGGAGGAACCGACAATT
Organism: Triticum dicoccoides; assembly: GCF_002162155.2. Classification (NCBI taxonomy): domain Eukaryota; kingdom Viridiplantae; phylum Streptophyta; class Magnoliopsida; order Poales; family Poaceae; genus Triticum; species Triticum dicoccoides. The sequence continues at coordinate 734,201,379 of NC_041382.1, forward strand.
CCTCTCCTAAGGGGAAGAAGAGAGCCGCCTCTGACGACCCGGAGACCATGGCCTCGAAACGGGGGAGAAAATCCTCGTCAGAGGGTCCGACGCCGGGGAGTTCCTCGGTCAGACTACGCTCTCAAGGGGATCAGCCCTCCAGCGAGCCGTAAGTAGAGAGAGGTTTTCCTTTTAAGGGATGAGAGAAATCCTTGATTTATATCTAAGAAGACTAACCGAAATTTTACCTTATAGCTCGGACCTCAGCCCTTCTCAACAGAGCTCGTCTTCGGGGGATCTTCTTCCGGAGATGATGGAGAGCGGGACGCCTCCCCCTACCGTACCGCCTAGCGAGGCGGGCGACCCTGAGGTGTCGTCGTGGAGGGTTTCTCCGAATCCGGCAGGGGCGGAAGATAACTATGTGGCCCCCCAAGGCTCTCCGCATCCGGCCTTCGAAAGAGGCCATAGGACAAGTCTGGCACTATCTGGTGCTCGGCCGGAGGAGCTGAAGATTCTGCTGGGGCGAGCTTCTATCTCAGAGGAGCGCCGTGCATTGATGGGCACGGTGATTGAAAGGATTTCATCCGCAGAAAGTGGATTGCATGAGGCCGTCAAAAGTTTACTGACGGGTTTTGAGGTACGTTAGATAACGTATACTTTTGTCAGTTGCGCATAAGTAAGATGCGCCCTTTGTAGATAGTAGCCCCTGAGACTTTGCGTGTTGTCAAGAAATGACGGCACACAGAGGATCATAATCCCAGGTCTAAGATGTCGCCTTTGAATGTAGGTGGCGAGGTGTCTGGAATCAAGCCGAACTGATGATGTGGCCGAACTAAAGCGGCAACTGGACGTGGCAGATGCCGACATCGCGCTTGTCAACAAGCGGCTTGATGAGGCTCAAGGTATGTAACTCTTCGGGCGGCATCAGGTAAGAGGGGCTTCATGCCAGTGTCTTACAATGTGTGTGCTTGACGCAGATGGTACGGCCGCCGTAGAGAATCTTAGGGCAGAACTTGCCCGAGCTAAGGAGCAAGCCAGAAAAAGCGATGCGGCTGCCGAGAAGGCCCTTAAAGGGCTGAGAGCCGAACAGGCTGCTCACTGCCGAAGCAAAGAAGAGATGGCCGAGAAGGCCGAGAAGTTAAAGACCGCTCCAGACCGTTGCAAACTTCTTGAGAAAGGAGACTGGGCAAGACAGACGGACTTAGAGAAGGCCGTTGCCGATGCCAAGGACGCTCGCTCTGCGATGAGAGCTGCGAAGGAGGAGCTGCGTCAGGCCGAACAGATTGCGGCTGGAAAGCCCTTTATGCTGTGAAGGAAATTTTGTGATCCGAAGTTTGCTCCATTGGACCGGATGTGGAGTGTGGAGGATACCTATCTGGACTTGGCAACGAGTGCTGCTGATGCGACCGAACACTTTCAAGATCAGAAAGATCGCGAAGTGGAAAAGCTTTTCTGGTCGCAGTTTCACAATCCAGAGCGTCCACTGGCAGTGGATGATCGTTTGGCTCAATGGGCCGAACTGAATAGGTTGTCTGGACTCGCCATGAAGTACGTCATGGGTCACCTGTGGCCGGGGAGATTGGAGCCGAAGAGTTATTTCAGCTTGGTGCAGCAATTCCTTGACGCGGTGCCGCGTATAGATGCAATGAAGAGGTCAGCATGCATAGAGGGAGCTAGGATGGCTCTTGCCCGCGTTAAGACATACTGGGCAGAGATGGAGACCACCGTTGTTGCGTCCCGAGATTCGGACAAAAGCCGAGTACCCTCCGAGCACTATTTTCAGGAAGTTCTTGAAGGCGCTCATGTAATAGAGACGCAGTTCCCGAAAGATGCTATGTTATTATAGCATATGTAATTATAAAGTAATATTTTGATAAACTGTAGTGGCCTTTTTTATACTTGTGCCTCCAAGTATTGTGAACACCTTCTATGCGGCCGTTTTAAGATATATATATATATATATATATATATATATATATATATATATATATATACAAAATCTGAAAGATGACAGTCGTTGGCTTCAGCCCCCACGCACATAGTGCGGGGGTGCTTGCAGAAGACGCATTTTCACACTTAACCCAACGTCTTGGTCCTACGAAGGAGGTGATAGCGCAGCGGGCCAGGCAACCGGACTATAATGCTTTAACACTTTCACTTAGCCATAGGTGTTTGACAATGAGACTCTTTAGGTAGCTCCTTGGTGGCAACTGCGCTCGTCCAAATTCAGGGCGCGTATGTGTCTGACCGGGAAGCGGCCCTTTGTTAAAGCGGAGGAATCCGATAGATTCTGATAGGTCATCGAGTGGCTGACCAGTCTCACGCTACATCATGATAGTCAGTTTTCGGCTTTCTCTACTGAGGTGCTCGCCCTGGCCGAACCGGGGCACAATCACAGTAGTTCTCCTGGTGCTACCTTAGCCGATAGAGCGGAACGTAAGGTAGCCGAACTCAGGAGCCGGGCAACCCAACATTTGACCAAAGACATGATTCGGAGCTGATGCATATAATGCCAAAACTCGCGACGCCGAACACTCCCTAAGGTGTTCAGTCTTTATGAGTGCGGGCGAAACAACACTCTTTATTAAAAAGCCCCTAGTGTCCAGGTACGTGCAAAAATTCTGACGTGGCCACATGCCAAGACGCCAGCCTCCTCCTTGGTTATATTTAGAAATAAAAAACCAGGGGATGTGTAGCAACAAGAGACAGTAAAAAAGGTTTACGCAGGGTCTTAATCTAAAAAGAATCCTTTAGGACGGGTCCCTACTGCACGTCTGCGCCCGTGTCTCCGTTGTGCCGTATCCTGAACGGGCGCCGCACGACGTTCATCTGTAAAAGAGAGGAACTGAGTTGAAAATGGGTCGTGCCAAAAAAGTTTAGAATAAGCAAAGTATAAAGTAAGATATATAAGTTTGAGCTTTATTGTCTCTTATTGTATTTGCGTGGAGCCCCTAGTGCGGGGGTATATGGCTTCTAGGCCTGCATCAATGATGATTTTGCACCGAACTCGTCTATCCGCGTTCGTGGTCATGAATGACCTATTTTGAAGTTTTTTGGCTGGTGAGGCCATTTTGCTGTGGGGCTGTCAAAGCGGCCGCACAGTCCTCCGCTTGGGGAGGCGCACTTTAGTGCTTCCCCTTCAAAGAGATGATGCCTCGTGGACCGGGCATCTTAAGCGTAAGAGATGCATAATGCGGTATTGCGTTAAAGCGAGCGAAAGCTTCGCGTCCCAGTAGTGCTTGATAGCGACTTGAAAACGGGACGATATGGAAGGTCAGCTTTTCACGGCGGAGGTTATCGGCAGAGCCGAATGTGACTGTGAGCCGGAGAAAACCCGTACAATGGGTGTCCGGACCAGGTATTACCCCTTGAAAGGAGGTTTTGCTGCGGTGGATTCTTGCTGGGTTTATCCCCATGTGCTGGATTGTATCCTGATATATCAGGTTTAGTCCACTACCGCCGTCCATAAGGACATTTGAAAACTGGAGTCTGCCAATTATTGGATCGAGTATCAAGGCAGTCCAGCCTACATTCTTGATATTCCTAGAATAATATAGCTGATCGAAGATGATCCGTTTTGACAACCAGTGGCAGGACCCTTTGGGCCGTGTGGTGTGTACCTTTACGGGCGCCGCACGTTTTATTATGTGAATGAGTTCACTGTTTTTACTTCTTGTGGGAAGCTCTTTTGTTTCCTGGCGCTCTGCTTTTGGGGTTCGTCCTCGTCTTCGCTTGGTGTGTCGAGCCCCTTGTGTTCGGCATTGAGTCTGCCGGATTGTTTGAAAACCCAACAGTCTCTGTGGGTATGGTTAGCAGGCTTCTCGGGAGTACTGTGTATCTGACATATCCTGTCCAGGATTTTATTTAGGTTGGATGGATCGTCCCTGTTATCCTGGGGGGGCGATTTTTCCTGATTTTGTCGTGAGCCTTTGAATCCGGCATTGACTGCCGTGCTCTTCGGACTTTTGTCCTTAGTCCAGCGACGGTCCTTGTTGCGTCGCGGTTTTCCGTTTCCATCCCTAGTTTCGGATGTACTTGGGTCGCTGGGGCTGCACCTTGCCAACCAGCTGTCCTTCCCTGCACAAAAGCGGGTCATGAGGCTTGTTAGTGCGGCCATTGTTCTTGGCTTTTCTTGGCCGAGGTGTCTGGCGAGCCATTCATCTCGGACATTATGCCTGAAAGCTGCTAAGGCTTCGGCGTCCGGACAGTCGACTATCTGATTCTTTTTAGTGAGGAATCTATTCCAGAACTGCCGAGCTGATTCTCCGGGTTGTTGAGTTATGTGACTAAGATCATCTGCATCCGGAGGGTGGACATAGGTCCCTTGAAAGTTTGTTCGGAAAGCATCCTCGAGCCCTTCCCAACTTCCAATTGTGTTTTCGGGAAGGCTTTTAAGCCAGTGCCGGGCTGGCCCTTTAAGCTTAAGGGGTAGATATTTTATGGCGTGGAGATCATCTCCTCTAGCAATGTGTATGTGGAGGATATAATCCTCGATCCAAACTCCAGGGTCTGTTGTTCCATCATATGCCTCTATGTTTACGGGTTTGAATCCCTCTGGGAATTCATAGTCCAGGACCTCATCGGTGAAACATAGGGGGTGTGCGGCACCCCTGTATTTGGGTGTGCCGGATTCTAATGATGGCTTCATAGCGTTGCTTACGAGAGCTTGCTTTCTTGGCCCATAAATGGACCTGACTGGGCCATGATGCGAATCCTTAAGAGGGTCGCATGCCGATTTTGGTGCGGCACCGCTTGCCGCTTTATGGGGTCGTCTATCCGATCGTGTGGCTTTTTCATTTTTTGAATGCGAGGGCTCTAGGGCCTCTTCGTCGAATTCAGGCAGTAGCTTTCTTTTCGGATAGCTTTTAGTGTGGCGACTGTCGCCGTACTTATCTGTGGCATTGATTACCTTGCTCCATCTGATCCGAAGTGCATCTTCCGCTGTTTTTAGCTTCCACTTCTGCTTTTTTAGGCTGCGTGCAGTTGCAATGAGCCTCTCATGGAGATTCTGCTCCATAGTTTTATTTGGCGTGAGGTCGTCTGGAATGCCGTTTTCGCCGGAGTAGGGATGTTCGGTTTCTCTATCCGTGTTGCCCTGTTCGGACGGTTGCTCTAAGGCCTGCTCGTCGTCTACCGGCTCGTCCCACTCTATGGCTGGGTTTTTGTCGAGGCGGGGCTTGGGTCGGCGATTACGCCGACACTTTGATTGCTTTTCGGGGGGTCGATCTCTCATCCCGTCCCCTTTTTCCTCGTTGTCGCTTCCTTTAGGGGTATCCACCATGTACACATCGTGAGATGAGGTGGCTGTCCAATGCCCTATGGGCGTTGGTTCGTCGGTATCTCCTGCATCGTCATCCATGTTGTCGATGTATCCGGAGTCGAAGTTGAGCGCGTCATTTAAATTGTCGACAGTGGCTACCAAGTGGGTGGTGGGTGGGCTTTGAATTTCTTCATCGTCTGTATCCCATCCTCGCTGACCGTGGTTCGGCCAGGGCTCTGCTGATAAGGAGAGAGACTTGAGAGAGTTCAGGATATCGCCACAAGGCGAGTGCTGAAAGATGTCTGCGGCGGTGAACTCCATTATCGGCGCCCAATCGGATTTGATTGGCAGGGGCGCGGGGGGTTCGGAGTCTGGATCCTCGGAGTCACGGGTCGTGCAGAGTCTGGGGCTAGCGTTCGGCTCGATCGCTTTCGGGATCGCAGCCCCCGAGGTGACGTCCAACCGCTCATCCTCAATTGGCGCAATAGGCTCCATGTTAGGGGTCGGAACCGATGCGTGTGCGGCCTCCAGGACACTGTCCGGGGGCAGAGCTAGATCATGTCCCTCGAGATAGTGCGGTGCGTCTGGCCGTGGCTCGAACCCGTTGAAGATCAAGTCTCCGCGGATGTCAGCCGTGTAGTTTAAGCTTCCAAACCTGACTTGATGGCCAGGGGCGTAGCTTTTGATCTGCTCCAGGTCGCCGAGTGAATCGGCCCGCAGAGCGAAGCCGCCGAAGACGAAGATCTGTCCGGGGAGAAAAGTCTCACCTTGGACCGTATCGTTGTTGATGATCAAAGGAGCCATTGGGCCTAAAGGCGACGACACAGAGGAACTCTCAATGAAAGCACCAATGTCGGTGTCAAAACCGGCGGATCTCGGGTAGGGGGTCCCGAACTATGCGTCTAGGCTGGATGGTAACAGGAGACAGGGAACACTTTGTTTTACCCAGGTTCGGGCCCTCTCGATGGAGGTAATACCCTACTCCTTCTTGATTAATATTGATGATATGGGTAGTAGAAGAGTAGATCTACCACGAGATCAAGAAGGCTAAACCCTAGAAGCTAGCCTATGGTATGATTGTTGTGTATGGAGTTGATTGCCTACGGACTACGACCCTCCGGTTTATATAGACACCGGATAGGGTTAGGGTTACACAGAGTCGGTTACAATGGTAGGAGATCTTGAATATCCGCATCGCCAAGCTTGCCTTCCACGCCAAGGAAAGTCCCATCCGGACACGGGACGAAGTCTTCAATCTTCCATCTTCATAGTCCAGGAGTCCGGCTGAAGGTATAGTCCGGCTACCCAAACACCCCCTAATCCAGGACTCCCTCAGAGAGACTTGGGGATTTCATTATTTTCATATTTGAGTTTTCTCAAATTTTGAGAATAGGATCATTTGATTTTATTTATTTTATCATCAATTATTTCTACTACAAAAATATGAGAGAGGGAATAAAATGACTTTCCCAAAATAAAGAAATATTGAGGATTTAATAAAAAAATCAAATAAGATTTTATTTCAGAGTTTTTCGGTGTTTTATTTGAATTTAGGAAAAATGTGCGTTTTTCAAAATTGCATTTAGGGCTGAAATAAATGTTCACCTTGTGCGACATGATTTTAGAAGCCCGTGAAAATTTATTTCGGAATTTTTGGAGTCCGTTTAGTATTTCTTTTTATTTTTCATCCGAACGGAATAATTAAAAAAAAGCGAACCGACTTCGGGCCGTACCCGAGCGGGACACCGCCTAGGGGCAGCCTTTAAATAGCGCCGCCCCAGCCCATCAGCCCCGCCTCGATCCGTGCGCGCCGCCGGAGCCGCCGCCGACGATCCCGATGCCCGAGGTTCGTCGCGCCTCGATTTCCGTGCCGAAAAAAATCAGCGTTCGTCGTTTTTCTTTTTCTCAGATTAAATCCACGATTTTTCTGATCGCGATTCCTGATCCGATTTTTGTTTTAGTTTAACTTTTCGCTCGTTTATCGGAATCAGGCGATTCAAGCGCCTAGGGATTCGTCTCGAAACCCTCTATCCATTTAACCAACTTAAACAAGATTTTGCTAATGTAAAATTTGCCCTAGATCCAGATTTCTAGAACGAAGTTGTTTTCTTTCGCCGTTTGACTTTTGTTGCTTCGTTCGATTTGATTCTTTTTGCCAACCGGAGTTCTTAAGTTGAACCTTCTGGTTAGATCTCTTATTTGAGTTTTACCTGTGCATTAGATGAGTACTTATTGTATGCTTGTTTGTTTGTCTGCGATAGAATACCCGGAGTGCGCCCCCTGTTACTTCGAATCGTTAGGTTTCGCGGATCATCAGCAAGGCAAGTAACACTTTGATCAAACCTTTTCTACTACCCAGTTTTATTGCATTAGATCAATCCTCACACATTGCATGACTAGGATCTAATTAAATTGTGGGATGGGAAGTAGATGAGGTAGTACCTATTACCTATTTATTATCAAACCTTTGGGAGTTACTTCTACGTTTGCTTATTATGCCATGCTATGCTAGTAGACGTGGATTGGGTGAGTGAAATCCATGACAGATGTGAGATTGTTAATTAATGGTTTATCTAAGGTGGCAACTTAAACACACATCTGGGTGGATTGAGGCACCTGGGTATTCCAAGACTTGCCTGTTTTCTTTTGGACCGCCACCCAGGCTCAAAGGGATCATGAGACTATTCATACTAGAAACTTCCGTGTGCAGCCACAAGCTATTACGGGCTCTAGCATAGTTGACTAAGTCGTGCGAACTCTTGCAGTGGTATACTAGCAGATGTAGGGGATGTAGGTGGTACGGTCTACCCATCGTAAGGTGCTAGCGCTTCTGAAAGACTATGTCTCGGTCATCCGTCTTCTCAAACACCATGTAGTGCAAGAAACCAAACAGAGGCGATCGAGTCTTGTGGGGAAAAGTGCGCAAACCTCTGCAGAGTGTAATAAACTAATCATGGTTAGCCGTGTCCCCGGTTATGGACATCTTGAGTATCTAGTACTTGGATTATCATGTGAATCTCAACATGTTACTCTAAATTAATTTTGTTGGGTTATGTTTAATGATGATGCTTAATTGGGATTGAGAATGCTGTCAACCATTCTCAATGTTTAACAACCACCATGATAGTAATTAAATTTATTCCTTTGAAGTAGGGAAAAATTGGCTTTACGCAAAAACTGTAACCATAGAGCTTTCCACCAGCCAAATATGCATATAGTATAGCTGTTTCATTCCATTACTCTCTATGTGTTACCTTTCCAGCATATTCCATGTGCTGACCCGTTTTGGGATGCAACGTTAATGTTGCAGACTTTTCAGACGATGATTAAGGAGTTTTTAGGTCGTGGTTCTATACTCAGTGATGCCGTTGGAGTTGGTGGACTCACTTATCTTCCAAGCCTTCCGCTGTTATCGTTATTAGATGGCCTTAAGCCATATTTATTGTAATAAGTTCTCTTTTGAGACACTCGATGTAATAAGTGTGTGATTGCTACTCTGCTATAAATCCTCCGAGTACTGTGTGGTGTCAGCATTACTGATCCAGGGATGACACCGGAGCACAGAGATCAGACTGTTTGAGGTCTGGTCGCTACAGGTATGCTTCCTAACATATTTCTCAATGTAATTTTATTTATTGTGGCATGAATTTTCAGATCCGAAAGATTCAAGATAAAAGTTTAATATTGACATAAAAATAATAATACTTCAATCATACCAACTAAGCAATCATGTCTTCTCAAAATAACATGGCCAAAGAAAGTTCATCCCTACAAAATCATATAGTTTGGTCATGCTCCATTTTCGTCACACAAGAATGCTCTCATCATGCACAACCCCGATGACAAGCCAAGCAATTGTTTCATACTTTAGTAATCTCAAACTTTTTTCAACCTTGACGCAATACATGAGCATGAGCCATGGATATAACACTATGGGTGGAATAGAATATAATGAAAGGGGGTTATGTGGAGAAGACAAAAAAGGAGAAAGCCTCACATTGACGTGGCTAATCAATGGGCTAGGGAGATGCCCATCAATTGATGTTAATGCAAGGAGTAGGGATTGCCATTCAACGGATGCACTAGAGCTATAAATGTATGAAAGCTCAACAAAAGAAACTAAGTGGGTGTGCATCCAACTTGCTTGCTCACGAAGACCTAGGGCACTTGAGGAGGCCCATTGTTGGAATATACAAGCCAAGTTCTATAATGAAAAATTCCCACTAGTATATGAACATGACAAAACAAGAGACTCTCTATCATAAAGATCATGGTGCTACTTTGAAGCACAAATGTGGAAAAGGGGATAGTAGCATTGCCCCTTTCTTTTTCTTTTTTTGGGTCTTCTTTTTTTGGCCTCTCTCCTTTTTTTCTTTTTTATGCGACAATGCTCTATTAATGATGATCATCACACTTCTATTTATTTACAACTCAATGATTACAACTCGATACTAGAACAAGATATGACTCTATATGAATGCCTCTGGCGGTGTACGGGGATGTGCAATGACTCATGAGTGACATGTATGAAATAATTATGAACGGTGGCTGTGCCACAAATACGATGTCAACTACATGATCATGCAAGGCAATATGACAATGATGATGCATGTCATAATAAACGGAACGGTGGAAAGTTGCATGGCAATATATCTCGGAATAGCTATGGAAATGCCATAATAGGTAGGTATGGTGACTATTTTGAGGAAGATATAAGGAGGTTTATGTGTGATAGAGTTTATCGTATCACGGGGTTTGGATGCACTGACGAAGTTTGCACCAATTCTCAAGGTGAGAAAGGGCAATGCACAGTACCGAAGAGGCTAGCAATGATGGAAGGGTGACAGTGCGTATAATCAATGGACTCAACATTAGTCATAAAGAACTCACATACTTATTTCAAAAATCTACAAGTCATCAAAAACCAAGTACTACACGCATGCTCCTATGGGGATAGATTGGTAGGAAAAGAGCATCGCTCGTCCCCGACCGCCACTCATAAGGAAGACAATCAAATAACACCTCATGTTTCAAATTTGTTACACAACGTTTACCATAAGTGCATGCTACGGGACTTGCAAACTTCAACACAAGTATTTCTCAAATTCATAACTACTCAACTAGCACAACTTTGATATCACTATCTCCATATATCAAAACAATCATCAAGTATCAAACTTTTCTTAGTATTCAATGCGCTTATATGAAACCTTCTTATTATGCCTAAAAGCAAATTGCCATGTTGTTTTAAAGGACTCTCAAAATAATATAAGTGAAGCATGAGAGATCAATTATTTCTATAAAATGAAACCACCACCGTGCACTAAAAGATATGAGTGAAGCACTAGAGCAAAAACTATATAGCTCAAAAGATATAAGTGAAGCACATAGAGTATTCTAATAAATTCCAATTAATGTGTGTGTCTCTTCAAAGGTGTGTACAGCAAGGATGATTGTGGTAAACTAAAAGGCCAAGACTCAAATCATACAAGATGCTCCAAGCAAAACACATATCATGTGGAGAATAAAAATATAGCTCCAAGTAAAGTTACCGATGAACGAAGACGAAAGAGGGGATGCCTTCCGGGGCATCCCCAAGCTTAGGCTTTTTGGTGTCCTTGTATTTTACCTTGAGGTGCCTTGGGCATACCCAAGCTTAGGCTCTTTCCACTCCTTGTTCCATAATCCATCAAATCCTTACCCAAAACTTGAAAACTTCACAACACAAAACTTAAAAGAAAATCTTCGTGAGCTCCGTTAGTAAAAGAAAACAAACCACCACTTCAAGGTACTGTAATGAACTCATTCTTTATTTATATTGGTGTTAAACCTACTATATTACAACTTCTCTATGGTTTATAAACTCTATTACTAGCCATAGATTCATCAAAATAAGCAAACAACACATGAAAAAGAGAATCTGTCAAAAACAGAACAGTCTATAGTAATCTGTAGGTTTCGAATACTTCTGGAACCTTAAAAATTCTAACATAAATTTATGGACGTGACGAATTTATCTATTAATCATCTGCAAAAATAATTAACTAAATAACACTCTCTAGTAAAAATTTGCAGCAATTCTCGCGAGCTCTAAAGTTTCTGTTTTTACAGCAGGATCAAAAAGACTTTCCCCAAGTCTTCCCAACGGTTCTACTTGGCACAAACACTAATTAAACAGAAAAAACACAACCAAAACAGAGGCTAGATAAATTATTTATTACTAAACAGGAGCAAAAATCAAGGAATACAAATAAAATTGGGTTGCATCCCAAGAAGTGCTTAACGCCCTTAGCTAGGCATCGACAATTTCGATGATGCTCACATGAAAGACAAGAATTGAAGCGCAAAGAGAGCATCAAGAAACATGTGACAAACACATCTAAGTCTAACATACTTCCTATTCATAGGCATATTAAAGGCAAACAAATTATCATAGCAAGCAAAAACTAGCATATGCAAGGAAGTGGAAAGAAACAATAGTAATCTCAACATAACGAGAGGTAATTTAGTAACATGAAAATTTCTACAATCATATTTTCCTCTCTCATAATAATTACATGGGGGATCATAAGAAAATTCAACAAAATAGCTATCACATAAGATATTTTCAACACGATCCACATGCATGCAAAGTTGACACTCTTCTAAAATAGTGGGATTAACATTAACTAAAGTCATGACCTCTCCAAACCCACTTTTATCGAAAATTGCATAAGATTGAAAGTTCTCCAAATATGTGGGATATAAAGTTGACACTTTTCCAAACCCACTTTCAATAATATTGAAAACACTATTACCAACCTCATATTCATCATGGGGATTAAATAAATTTTCAAGATCAAGAGAAGAATCACCCCAATCATGATCATTGCAACAAATAGTAGTCATAGCAAAACTAGCATCCCCAAGCTTGAGGTTTTGCATATCATTGACACAATTGACATTAATAGAATTTATGATAACATCATTGCAATCATGCTTTTCATCGAAGGAACTATCAAGTATGGGTGCAATAGCAACGATCTCATGTTTAACATAAGGAACTATAGCAAATTCATCTTCATAAATATTGGCAGCATGGCCATAAGAATAGCAAGCATCATGTTCATCAAGGGATATTTCAATCAAATCATTAGAATCATAATTATCTATAGATTCATGCATATCATTATTCTCTTTCGAAGAAATGGTCATTTTTTCAATAAATTCTTTGACATAGACATTATGAGCATAGTTTTCATGGCAATATTTAAGTATGTCAAAATTTTCAGATTCGTAGAGAGTAATATCATACTTTTCAATCAAAGAAGCAACTTCATAAGCACCCTTAAAAGCAACAAATTCTTCAATTTTTTCGATATCATAGTAACTATAAACACCCTTTGCATAAGAAGATAAGATTTTATTATCATTAAACTCACATAGGTAGGGGAGGTGTTTTTTAGGGTTCTTAGAGCAACAAGTAAGATCACAAATTTCACAAAGATTCCAAGCATAACATGGTAATCTGTTTATTTGATCCCATAAGAGTATCCCTTTTCAGACAAACGGTGACGCACAAAATGAGCATGCTCATCTAAAGATTTCCCATCAACTAGGCTAGTTGGGGTTTTAGCACGAGCGCATAAGGATCGAAGATGATCCAAGTAGAATACTTTAAGTGGATCCATATCAATATATTTTTAGCAAGCAAAGATGCAAGCAAATAGAAGGCACATGGAAACACAAAGAAAGATACATACGGGAAGAAGGCGAATGGAAAAAAGGGCGAATAAAACGGCAAGGGTGAAGTGGGGGAGAGGAAAACGAGAGGCAAATGGCAAATAATGTAATGCGAAGGACAAGAGTTGTGATGGGTACTTGGTATGTCTTGACTTGGTGTAGATCTCCCCGGCAACGGCGCCAAAAATCCTTCTTGCTACCTCTTGAGCACTGCGTTGGTTTTCCCTTGAACAGGAAAGGGTGGTGCAGTAAAGCAGCATAAATATTTCCCTTAGTTTTTGAGAACCAAGGTATCAATCTAGTAGGAGACCACGCGCGAGTCACCTCGCACCTACACAAACAAATAAGAACCTCTCAACCAACGCGATAAAGGGGTTGTCAATCCCTTCACGGCCACTTGCAAGAGTGAGATCTGATAGAGATGATAATAATAAGATAATTATTTTGGTATTTTTATGATATAGATTGAAAGTAAAGATTGCAAAATAAAATAGATTGGAAACTTGTATGATGGAAAATAGACCCGGGGCCATAGGTTTCACTAGTGGCTTCTCTCAAGATAGCATAAGTATTACGGTGGGTGAACAAATTACTGTCGAGCAATTGATAGAAAAACAAATAATTATGAGAATATCTAGGTATGATCATGTATATAGGCATCACGTCCGCGACAAGTACACCGACTCCTGCCTGCATCTACTACTATTACTCCACACATCGACCGCTATCCAGCATGCATATAGAGTATTAAGTTCATAAGAACATAGTAATGCCTTAAGCAAGATGACATGATGTAGAGGGATAAACTCATGCAATATGATATAAACCCCATCTTTTTATCCTCGATGGAAACAATACAATACGTGTCATTTCCATTTTTGTCACTGGGGTCGAGCACCGCAAGATTGAACCCAAAGCTAAGCACTTCTCCCGTTGCAAGAAAGATAAATCTAGTAGGCCAAACCAAACTGATAATTCGAAGTGACTTGCAAAGATAAACCAATCATACATAAAAGTATTCAGAGAAGATTCAAATACTGTTCATAGATAATCTAGATCATAAACCCACAATTCATCGGATCTCGACAAACAAACCACAAAAAGAAGAGTTACATCGAATATATCTCCAAGAGAATCGAGGGGAACTTTGTATTGAGATCCAAAGAGAGAAGAAGCCATCTAGCTACTAGCTATGGACCCGAAGGTCTGAGGTAAACTACTCACACATCATCGGAGGGGCCATGGAGTTGATGTAGAGGCCCTCCGTGATCAATGCCCCCTTCGGCGGAGCTCCGGAGAAGGCCCCAAGATGGGATATCTTGGGTACAGAAGGTTGCGACGGTGGAAATAGGGTTTCGTGGTGCTCCTGGATGTTTTCGGGGTATGTCAATATATATAGGAGGAAGAAGTAGGTCGGTGGAGCAACGAGGGGCCTACGAGGGTGGAGGGAGCGCCCAGAGGGAAAGGCGCGCCCCCTGCCTCGTGGCCTCCTCGATTGTTTCTTGACATCCACTCCAAGCCCCCTGGATCATGTTTGTTCCAAAAATCACTCCCCCGAAGGTTTCATTCCGTTTAGATTCCGTTTGATATCCTTTTCTACGAAACACTGAAATAGGCAAAAAAATAGCAATTTGGGCTGGGCCTCCGGTTAATAGGTTAGTCCCCAAAATAATATAAAAGTGTAAAATAAAGCCCATTGACATCCAAAACAGATAATATAATAGCATGGAACAATAAAAATTATAGATACGTTGGAGACGTATCAACACCCCGACCCGACACGCCACCCCGACAACCCGGCACGACACCCCGACCCCGACCCCCGACACCCTGACACCACACCCCGACCCCGACCCCGACACCCTGACACCCCGACCCCGAAACAGCACCCCGACCCCGACACGGCACCCCGACCCCGACATGACACCCACGACAACAGAGGCCGACGGGGTCATATATTTGTGAATTATGAGTTAGGTCGTATATTTTTCGATTTTGTTATGAAAAACATCATATATAATTGTGTTGATCGGGTAGATCTAATTGTCCAGTTGTTTCGTCGCTGCGAGGTTTGGTGTTCGACGACCTCCCCATGCGTTTGACGAGCTCTGCCCCTTCATTCGTGGGTGAGCACAAATGACATGTCCTCCTCCCCCCTTAATTATTTGCTCTGTTCCGGTGTTCATGACAATGAAACTTGCTAGCTAGATATATATGTGTCTTGAATCATCAGTATGCATAACCAATATGTGTCTCCCATTCGAAAGGGTTATAGTTATAAATATGCATACATTTGCATATTTATAACTGTGATTCTTTCGAATTGTCCAACGCTATCCATGGACAGCCCGAGTATGTGTGGATTGGGTTCGTTTTCCCATATGCTTTGCTCCGGATCCGACGCATAAATTTCGTCAGTGCCTCCCCTGTTGTTCTCCGGGTATACATCCTCTCTGTTTATTGCAGAGACGTGTATCAGGAGAACATCGGGGAGGTGTTGCCAAAATTTTGCGTCGGATCCGAAGCATATCATGGGAAAATGAACCCAATCTACACATACTTGGGTGGGATTAGGACCTATCATTACCTATTAGAGTGTAGGCTGCATGGACGTAATAAAATTGACAAACTAGATCAACTAATGAATATATGCATGGTGAATTATATATATATACTTGTTGTGTGTCTAGTAGCTCTGAAAGTCAAGATGAGTGATCGTGCATGGATGTACACCGGTCACACTGGTCAGAACAAATGGAGCACTGAATGGTTCACAAAAACCAAGAGGTTTGTGCAAGCCGCATTTGCAAATGGCCAGAGGAAAACCTGGTGCCTCTGTTTCTGGTGCCACAATTGAGAAAAGAGGACAGAGGCTGAAATGGGCAAACACCTGCAAAAGAGTGGTTTTATGCCTGATTATATGGTGTGGACATTTCATGGTGAGTCTGCCCAACGTGAATGAGCTGAGGTGGTTCGTCGCTGCACCGACGAGCATGGTCGGGATGGAAAACATGGTGCAAGACTTGGATGATCCTCGAGATTCAGACGAGGAGATGGAGGAATCTGCAAAGGCCTTCAATGAAATGTTGGAGTCTTCAAAATGTCCGCTCCACAAGCACACTGAGCTTTGTCAGTTGGATGCCATCTCACAAGTAATGGCTCTGAAGGCTCAGTTCAACTTGGGCAGAGAATGCTATGATGACAGTATTTGGACGCTTACTACGTACCCAAAGGCCATGTAATGCCTGCAAACATATACCAGTCGAACAAAATCCTCCGTTCACTGAAGATGCCCTATGAGAAGATACATGCCTGTGAGAAAGGATATGCCTTATTTAGGCTTGACTATGCGGACTTGAACTATTGTCCCATTTGCAAGTCTTCCAGGTGAAAGATCATGGATGTCGCCTAGAGGGGGGGTGAATAGGCGTTTTAAAATAATTACGATTTAGGCTTGAACAAATGCGGAATAAACCTAGCGGTTAATTTGTCAAGCACAAAACCTAAAACAACTAGGCTCACCTATGTGCACCAACAACTTATGCTAATCAAGATAAGCAACTATGTGATAGCAAGATATATGACAAGAAACAATATGGCTATCACAAAGTAAAGTGCATGAGTAAAGGGGCACGGGTAAGAGATAACCAAGGCACGCAGAGACGACGATGTATCCCGAAGTTCACACCCTTGCAGATGCTAATCTCCGTTTGGAGCGGTGTGGAGGCACAATGCTCCCCAAGAAGCCACTAGGGCCACCGTAATCTCCTCACGCCCTCGCACAATGCAAGATGCTGTGATTCCACTAAGTGACCCTTGAGGGCAGTCACCGAACCCGTACAAATGGAAACCCTTGGGGGCGGTCACCGAACCCGTACACTTTGGCAACCCTTGGGGCGGTCACTGGTACCCGTCAAATTGCTCGGGGCGATCTCCACAACCTAATTGGAGACCCCGACGCTTGCCCGGAGCTTTACACCACAATGATTGAGCTCCGAACAACACCAACCGTCTAGGGCGCCAAGGCACCCAAGAGGAACAAGCTCTAGGGTGCCCAAACACCCAAGAGTAATAAGCTTCTCAAACTTCACTTCCACGTATCACCGTGGAGAACTCAAACCGATGCACCAAATGCAATAACAAGGGCACACGGAGTGTCGAAGTCCTTCTCTCGCAAATCCCATCGGAGCAACTAATGCTAGGGAGGAAAATGAGAGGAAGAACAAGACGGAGAACACCAAGAACTCCAAGATCTAGATCCAAGGGATTCCCCTCACATAGAGGAGAAAGTGATTGGTGGAAATGTGGATCTAGATCTCCTCTCTCTTTTCCCTCAAAAACTAGCAAGAATCCATGGAGGGATTGAGAGTTAGCAAGCTCAAAGAAGGTCAACAATGGGGGGCAAAAACGAGCTCAAGAGATATGGTTCATTGGGGAAGAAGACCCCCTTTTATAGGAGGGGGGAAATCCAACCGTTATGTGCTCAGCCCGCACACGAGCGGTACTACCGCTCCTGGTCCCGGTACAACCGGGACTCACAGTATACGTGCAGAACCCTACCAGGCGGTACAACCGGGCGACCAGGCGGTAGCACCGGTTGAGAAGAACAACCGGAGCAACCGCCCAGCCACCGCTCAACCACCGCATAGGAACAGAAGGGAGTCACCCCTGAGTGCGGTAGTCGAGCGGTACCGGGCCGGTGCAACCGCATGGCCTTGAGCGCTCGGGCGGCTAAGTCCTGAGCGGTAGAACCGCTCCGAACACCGGTGGTACCGGTACGACTGGACCAACCGGGTCAACACCGCCCGAGTACCGCATCAAAACAGAGGCCTGACCGGTACTTGGGCGGTGCCTGGCCAGAACAACTGCCCAAGTCTTGGCTGAGCAAGATGGCGGTACCACCGCCCAGAAGCAGCGGTACAACGGCTGAGAGCTCCAAGCGGTACTACCGCTGGGGCTCGTGGTACTACCGCTGGGACCAGACAAAAACCACTTCCAAGAAAACAAGAACTGTCATAACTTCTGCATATGAGCTCCGAATTGAGCAAACTCAAGCTTGTTGGAAACAAGACAACGAGTAGCATCAAAGCAGTGACTGATAATAGTAAGAAGAGGCAGGGGAGGTATGCCTAACAAAAAGAGGAGTGAAACCTCCAACCGAGAAGAATCGGCAAAACCTCCAACATCGAAAACATCATAGAAGATGCATGCGAACTCCTTTTTCGATGAACTCAAGCTTGTCATCAAGATGACCATAAGCTCTAAGACTCACAAAGAGAACCAAAAAAGAACCAAGAAAGATGATGCAAGGATGCAATGGTTTGAGCTCTCTACGAACGATACGATCAAGCTGCTCAATGAGAGCCCCCCTTGATAGTACGGCAATCGATCCTATAACCCGGTCTCCCAACTACCATCATGAGACCGATAAATTAGAAAACCTATCAAGGGCAAACCTTTGCCTTGCACATGGTCCACTTGAGCTAGATGATGACAATCTTGACTCCCTCAAGTTGGACCACCTTTCTTGATTGTGTTGACTCGATGAATACTAGTTGATTGCTCCCCCATACTCCACTATGGGTGAGCCACTCTTCCGCACATCTTCACAAGTCCATTATCACCACAAAGGACGGCAAGCTTCAAGCATTTGATCTCTTCGTGATGCTCCACTTGAACTTGCACACCGCAACCTAACCCCACAAAGAACTCTCATGAAGACCATGGGTTAGTACACAAAGCGTAATTGACAATTCTTACCATACCATGGGATCACTTGATCCCTCTCGGTACATCTTCTGCGCTTTGTGAGTTGATCAACTTGATTCACTCTTTACTTAGTCTTGATCAACCTTGAACCTTTCCAATTCTCTTCATTTGAATGATGTCTTGAAGGTAGACATGAATGATCACACAATCTTCTTCTTCAAGACATGCTTGCAATAAGCTCAACTCTCACATGACCAATCTTTGGATAATTCCTTGAATAACACCTTGGTCGACACAAACTCTCCTTGAAATCAACACATGCACTCCAAGAAAAGCCTATGGACAAAACCTTCAAATATAACTCAAGGAAACCATTAGTCCATAGAGATTGTCATCAATTACCAAAACCAAACATGGGGGCACCGCATGTTCTTTCACCAGGTATGTTGTGGTAGACAACGGTATGGGTGAGAATACGCAGACCAAAATCCCCGTTAGTGTTCTTCGGTATATGCCAATCGTACCAAGACTTCAACGTCTTTTCATGGTCAAAGAGACGGCCAGACAGATGACATGGCACAAAATGGGCAAAAGAACAGAACTAGATGCAGATGGGAATCTGATGATGGTACACACATCGGATGGTGTTGCGTGGAAAAGGTTTGATGAATTACATGATGAAAAAGCAGTAGATCCGAGGCATCCTCGAGTCGGCATAAGCATGGATGGGTTCAGTGTGTTTGGTCAGACGGCAGCCCAATACAGTTGTTGGCCCGTATTTGTCTTTCCACTCAATCTCCCCCCCCGGACAGATTATGCAAAGAAAGAACATTTTCCTGACGTTTATAATTCCAGGGCCCAACTATCTGGGGAAAAATATGAATGTGTACATGCAACCGCTTAAGGACGATTTGCAAGAAGCCTGGGATAATGGGTTCAAGACATACACCGCCTATAGCAAACGGAACTTCATAATGCGTGTCTGGTACATGTACTCGACACATGACTTGCCGGCATATGCGCTATTCATTGGCTGGTGTGTGCATGGAAGGTTCCCGTGCCCCACATGCAAGGGAGCTCTTGAGTTTCGTTGGCTTCAGGCCAGTCGCAAGTTTTCTTGCTTCGACATGCATGGACAGTTCCTAGATCCTTGCCATAAGTTCAGGAAAGACAAGAAGAACTTCATCAGAGGTAGAGTTGTCAAAACTCTGCTCCGCCGGGTGAGATTATCGACGGTGTCTTGTGCGACACGAGGGTAGACATGGTGATAAGAAAGTTCTGGGTAATTTCTCCTTTACACAATTAAAAATCTTCAACTAGCTAGTTATTAATTGTACTAATCAATATTGTCTCATTTGATTGCAGACATTCTACTGGTGTGAGGAGGGATACGAGGAGGATGCAGCAAATGTTATCAATAACGTCTGCAAGCGCCTACTACAGAACTTACGGCACAAGGCTCGGGTGCAGGCTGTTCGAGACTACTACGCCTTGCGTGGTATCAAGAAGACCAAGCCAGCGTGCCGCGAGAAGTTCCTGAGTAAGGAGCAGTACATGAAGGTAATTCTTAAGGCCTTGTACTTACTTCCTTCATTTAGTAATTCATAGCCGTAGCGCTCAAGTTTCTATTTGCTAACTTAGGCGCCTCCGAGATGGTGTGCGGATCAGATGGATTGTGGGGAGGTGTTGGTCAATGAGTGGTGCTCAAAGGAATGGATAGCCATCAACAACGGGGTCAAGGACAAACGTGCCCAAATGGAAGGTGTGCCACACCGTCAAGGCGGCTCCAACTTATATCAGTTCGGGCAGAACTGGGTACGTGGTTTGATTCATGATTCATGCAATTCATTCATCGTGCTAGCTTGAGCCCTTTAATTACTAATTTACTTTGTTTCTCTCTTTCAGGCACGCTATAATAAGGCAGATAAGGTGCGAGAGGTGTACGACCTCTATGCCATGGCCCATACTGCCTCTTACAAGAAAGTCAAGGCATTCTCTCCATCTGATCTCGATGATCCAAACAACTTCACCTACATCTCCTCCCACGACAAGCTAGTGAAATATAGAGATCAGGGGAAGGCGAGGAAAGGGGGGGACTTTAACCCGAGCTAGGGTCCCATTGATCCAGAGCTGGTGATGATAGCTGGTGGCGGGAGGTCCCATGGCTCGATAGACATTGGAGATGGACTTATCCGTTGTCCTAGCACTCTCCCGGAGATCAAGGCGCGTTAGTCGAGTTCCGCTCCCGAGATAAAGCCTCGTGAATGGCCAGTCCAACTCGCCTTCAAGGTTAGTTATACGTACTCAGCTGTCTTTCTCCATTACATTGTGTGCGCTTCCATCAATGATTACAAAAGCTAACGAGGAGTGGTGTTGCAGGCTGCTATGTAGAGTGAGAGAGATAGAACGGAGAAACTTCTAGCGGAGGCGGCGGATAGGCAGCGAGAGTTGGAGGAGAGGACGACAAAGATGTTGGAGGAGGAGAGGGCATGGAATGACATGCAGGAAAGGGCCATGTACGAGCTCCTTGTGGTAAGTTTCTTCTGCAGATTAGCCAAAACATTCATGTAGTGTTTGTATCATTACTAACTAGTATGACTGAGTCGTCAAAACCAAATGTGCAGTCTGTGTGCGAGAAGGCCGGTCAGACCGCTCCACCGATGCCAGATATTGCTCCTGGGACCACGGTGAGTTTAATTTGAATGGACATTACTTGCTAGTCTTAACATTTGAGTGTCATCATGCTAATGAGACATTGGAAATGATCTTTGGTGCAGCGTAACTCCAGACAAGCATCACACGATCCTTCTCCAGCTACCGGCACGAGCCAACCCGCTCCTACACCTCCATGATCACGGTAAGTTTCTCTAGTGTTTTGCTTAACAAATGCATAAAGACGTAGACTTAGCTTTATTTCCTCCAATATGCTTACCATAATGATCTAGAGTTAGCTTCTTTTCCTCCAAAATGACTTAATAAGCTTACTGACCTCCAAAACCATCCAGTTTACCTAAGTTAGCTCTAAAACGATCTATACTTAGCTTTATTTCATCAAAAATGACCTAAGTTAGCTCTAATATGCTTAGTTAACTAGGTTTGCTCAATAATGACATGTACTGAGTTTACTTATGTCAAAAATGGCATAATTAACTTAGTTAGCTCATAAACGATCCATTTTACCTAATTTAGCTCTAAAATGACCCATTTTACCTTAGTTAGCTCATAAATGATCCATTTTACCCAAGTTAGCTCTAGAATGACCCATTTTACCTAGGTTAGCTCCAAAATGATCCATTTTACCTAGGTTAGCTCTAAAATGACCCATTTTACCTAGGTTAGCTCCAAAATGACCCATCTAACCTAGGTTAGCTCTAAAATGATCCATTTTACCTAAGTTAGCTCATAAACGATCCATTTCACCTAGGTTAGCTCGTAAATGATCTATTTCACCTAAGTTAGCTCACAAACGATCCATTTCACCTAAATTAGCTCATAAACAATCCATTTCACATAAGTTAGCTCATAAACGATTCATTTCACCTAAGTTAGCTCATAAATGATCCATTTCACCTTAGTTAGCTCATAAACGATCCATTTCAACTAAGTTAGCTCATAAATGATCCATTTCACCTTAGTTAGGTCATAAACGATCTGTCGGCGTCCTGGGAATGGGGGTCCCCAGACTTGCCTGTCTGCGGCCCACGGCGTGGCTGAGCCAGCAGGCCGTACGACCCATCTTCACCAACAAGGCACCGAAGACCCTCGCGAGGTGGACGACATAAGGCCTCCTCTCGAGGGGCCTAGCTAGGCAGGCTCACGAGGAGCGGAGATATCAAGGCAGGGCAAACCTCACGAGGCCCTCGTGACGTGAGCCATGACACACGACACCAGGCGGGCGCCAGGCAGGCGCCAGCATGCGCCAGCGTGCGCAACGTCCTTGTTTCCTCTTTTGTGCGAAGGAGGCCAGCGCAGGCGAAGAGTATCGAGGCATCAGGAAAAGGTTGCTATATTGGTGCAACAAGACCAAGACTAGGAGGACGGCAAGATAGAGGTCATTGTGGAGCCCAAGACGGCGTCACCACCAGAGATTTTGGCAGGCAAAGACCACTTTTGTCAGGATAGCTTGTACTAGCTGCCCCCTTCAAATTAGCCCGCCATTGTTGGCTCCCTTCCCGCTCGGTATTTGGGAAGAGGACCAGGGCCTATATAAGTAGAGCTAGCCACCATAGTGGATAGGAGGTCGGAGGGGATCGGATCTCAGAGGATCTCATCTCATCTTAGCTCGACCCAACCCGATCGAGAGCCTACACACAAGAACACCTCAACCTCAGGAGGCTGTTCTTCCCTTGTATTGTTCATCATCAGCCCTAGAGGCAATCCACCACCACCACACTGGAGTAGGGTATTACACCACAACGGTGGCCCGAACTAGTATAAACCTCGTGTCTTTCTGTCTTGCGAGTTCGTCGAGTTCGTCCGCAAGATCTTAGCAAGCTAGGGGGTAGATCGGTAGGAAGGAAAGGCTTCGCGCGCACCCCAGTGTTTGAACCTTAAGGGTTTGCCAGAACCCCACATCCAACATTTGGCACGCCAGGTAGGGGTGCACCGGGGCTCCTCTCCACCAAGCTGCGCCCCGTACCGCCGCACTACGCTCCCATGGCAGGTGCCCCGCCACCAACCTCTGCGGCCAACACCAGCAGCAGGGAGTCTGGGTATCGAGCCCTGGCCCCCGCTCTGCGGCAAGTGCAGTGGTCGGCCAAGTTCAGGCCGGAGATGCCGCCGCGTTACGACGGCGTGGCAGACCCGACACCATTCCTGCTGGCGTA
The DNA here is from genome assembly GCF_002162155.2 of Triticum dicoccoides. Lineage (NCBI taxonomy): Eukaryota > Viridiplantae > Streptophyta > Magnoliopsida > Poales > Poaceae > Triticum > Triticum dicoccoides. The sequence continues at coordinate 734,224,875 of NC_041382.1, forward strand.
GGAGGAGGCCGTCCTCGATGCCGGAGGCGACGACAAGATCATGGCCAACTAGTTTCCCATGGCCCTCGCCGGCGAGCCACGCGCCTGGCTGCTCAACCTCCCGGGATCCATGGTGGCATCCTGGGGGGAACTCCACAACCTCTTCACCGCGCGCTACGCGGTGCCGGTGCACCAGGCAGTCGCGACATTGCTGGGTGTCTCCCAAGCACCGCCTTCAGATCTCCGCGTCAAACCTTTCTTCCGTCGGATTGGGGCAGCCTTCAAGCGCCCAGGGGTCCGCCGGGTTGGGCTGCGCCGGAGGCCGACCTCACCTTCGGCTCGGAAGACCACCCCGGCTCCACCATCGGCTCCGGGATGCTCCCGATGCTCTGCACACCCACCATCTGCAACGTGGCCGTCACCAAGACCCTCATCGACGGCGGCGCCGGCCTCAACTTGCTCTCCATAGAAGCCTTCACCCTTCTTCATGTGCCGCTCGAACAGCTCGGCCTCAGCAAGCCCTTCACAGGAGTGGGTGGTGGAGCTGCCCACTCTCTGGGGCAGATCCGCCTCCCTGTCACCTTTGGCACGCGAGACAACTATCGCACCGAGCTGGTGGACTTTGACATCGCCCGCATCGGTCTCCCGTACAATGCCATCCTCGGGTACCTGTCTCTCGCTCAGTTCATGGCGGCGACTCACCCGGCCTACAACCTCATGAATGTGCCAGGGAGCAAGGGCGTCCTCACCATTAAGGGGCACACTAAGGAGGCCATGGTGGTGCTCAGGCTCGCCTTCAAGACCGCGGCAACAGCACAGCTAGCCGGCGCTGGTACACCCGAGGCCAAGGAAGCCGCACCCACCAAGAAGAAGCAGCTATTCACTCAATACAAGGCGGAGACCAAGCAGGTGCCGGTCGATGAAGATGGGTCTTCAAGAGACACCTTCACCATAGGAACATGCCTTGAGCCGGGACAAGAAGAAGCTTTGGTGAGGTTTTTGCGCGTGAACAAGGAGATGTTCGCGTGGGAGCCCAATCAGCTGGTAGGGGTCCCGAGAGAGGTAATCCAGCATCATCTAAGGGTGTGCCCCAACGTACGCCCCGTGAAGCAGCGAGCAAGATGACAATCCACTAAGAAGCAGACCTTCATCGTCCAAGAGACACGCAAGCCGGAGGCGGCAGGTACCATCCAAGAAGTTCGACACCCCGAATGGCTGGCGAACCCCGTCGTAGTACCGAAGAAAGGCGGGAAGGAACGGATGTGCGTCGACTTCACCAACCTTAACAAAGCATGCCCCCAGGATCCGTTCCCGCTTCCACGCATTGACCAAATCGTCGACTCCACCGCCGAGTGTGACTTGCTATGTTTCCTGGATGTATTCTCAGGATACCACCAAATCAAGATGGCGGTGGAGGATGTGGAGAAGACAGCCTTCCTGACACCATGCGGGGTGTACTGCTACACCTGCACGCCCTTCGGGCTGCGCAACACGGGCACAACCTTTCAACGGTTGATGCAAATCGCCTTGGGGCGGCAGCTCGGCAGAAACACAGAGGCCTACGTTGATGACATAGTGGTCAAATCTCGCGAGGCGAGGACATTGATTCAAGACCTGGAGGAGACCTTCGAGAGCTTGCGCCAAGTGAACTTGAGGCTTAACCCAGAGAAGTCCGTGTTTGGCGTCCCCTCCGGCAAGCTACCAGGGTTCCTCGTATCCCACAGAGGGATCGAGGCGAACCCGAAGAAGATCAAGGCCATCGAAGACATGAGCCCACCATAGACCCTCAAGGAAATGCAGAAGCTAGCAGGGCTGTGACTGTGTTAGGGCGTTTCATCTCCAAGCTAGGCGAGCGTGCCTTACCCTTCTTTAAGCTCATGAAGAAGAAGGGCCCATTCGAGTGGACCCCGGAGGCCGACCGGGCCTTCCAAGACCTCAAGAAATACCTCACCAGCCCCCCAACGATGGTGGCACCGCGGCCTCTCGAGCCTTAGGTGCTCTACCTTGCCGCCACCCCGTACTTTGCCAGCGCCGCGCTGGTGGCAGTTCGGGAGGAGTGTCGAGGCAAGGGTGTGCGGCGCCAAGCCAGAGCTAATGCAGTGCGGGGTCAGGAAGGCACAACAAAGCCATCAGCGGCGGAAGATCAAGCTCAGCAGGGCAACATCGCAGAAGCTCCTGAGGACGGTCAGGTCTCAGGAAACCCACCACCTCATGATATGCCACAATCTCCACGGGACCCGAGCCTCGATAGTGTGCCAGCCCTTGTCGAGCACCCGGTGTACTTCGTCAGCACCGTACTGCAGGACGCGAGGGTGCGCTACCCCATGCCGCAAAAGCTCCTGCTCACACTCTTGGTGGCCTCACGCAAGTTGCGGCACTACTTACAGGGCCACCCCATCAAGGTCGTCTCATCCTACCCATTGGAGAGGGTGCTCAGGAGCCCTAACTCAGCCGGAAGGGTCGCTGAGTGGAACATCGAGTTGCAAGCATTCCAGTTGGAGTTCAGCACTACCAGGGTCATCAAGGGAGTCGCGCTCGCCGATTTTGTGGCAGAATGGACAGACGCCCCGGCTCTTGAGGAAAGAGAAGACCGGTCCACCTTCCCAGGAAGCGAGGCACCAGATGGTTGGGTCATGTATTTCGATGGCGCCTTCGCGTCAGGGCGCGGGGGCTGGAGCAGTGCTCATCTCGCACACTCAGGACAAGCTCTACTACGCCGTGCAACTCTGTTTTCAGCACGGCGAGAAGGTCTCCAACAACACCGCATAATACGAAGGCCTCATAGCTGGCCTGAGGGCTGCGGCGGCTCTAGGGGTGGAGCGCCTCACCGTCAAAGGCGACTCGCAGCTCCTCCTCAACTCTTCCAACAAGGTGTACAAGCCGAAGGATGAGCACATTGAGGCCTACCTCACGGAGGTGCGCAAGATGGAAAAGCAGTTCTCGGGCCTGGAGCTGCAGCACGTGCCCCAGGGCACCAACAAGGAAGCTGATGACATCGCCAGGAGAGCATCCAAGCGGCAACCGCAAGAGGACAGCGTCTTCGAAGAGTGGCTCTTCAAGCCATCAGCTTCGCCACCAATTTCAAGCATGACAAAGCCTCGGGAGGAGTGATGTCTACTGCACAACCTTATTCTTGTAGACGTTGTTGGGCCTCCAAGTGTAGAGGTTTGTAGGACAGTAGCAAATTTCCCTCAAGTGGATGACCTAAGGTTTATCAATCCGTAGGAGGCGTAGGATGAAGATGGTCTCTCTCAAGCAACCCTGCAACCAAATAACAAGGAGTCTCTTGTGTCCCCAACACACCCAATACAATGGTAAATTATATAGGTGCACTAGTTCGGCGAAGAGATGGTGATACAAGTGCAATATGGATAGTAGATAATAGTTTTTGTAATCTGAAAATATAAAAACAGCAAGGTAACAAGTGATAAAAGTGAGTGTAAACGGTATTGCAATGCTAGTAAACAAGGCCTAGGGTTCATACTTTCACTAGTGTAAGTTCCCTCAACAATACTAACATAATTGGATCACATAACTATCCCTCAACATGCAACAAAGAGTCACTCGAAAGTCACTAATATTGGAGAACAAACGAAGAGATTATGGTAGGGTACGAAACCACCTCAAAGTTATTCTTTCCAATCAATCCATTGGGCTATTCCTATAAGTGTCACAAACAGCCCTAGAGTTCGTACTAGAATAACACCTTAAGATACAAATCAACGAAAACCCTAATGTCACCTAGATACTCCAATGTCACCTCAAGTATCCGTGGGTATGATTATACGATATGCGTCACACAATCTCAGATTCATCTATTCAACCAACACATAGGACCTCAAAGAGTGCCCCAAAGTTTGTACCAGAGAATCACGACGAAAACATGTGCCAAGCGCTATGCATAGGTTCATGGGCGGAACCCGCAAGTTGATCACCAAAACATACATCAAGTGAATCACGTGGTATCCCATTGTCACCACAGATACGCACGGCAAGACATACATCAAGTGTTCTCAAATCTTTAAAGACTCAATCCGATAAGATAACTTCAAAGGGAAAACTCAATTCATTACAAGAGAGTAGAGGGGGAGGAGAAACATAAGATCCAGCTATAATAGCAAAGCTCGCGATACATCAAGATCGTATCACCTCAAGAACACGAGAGAGAGAGACAGAGATCAAACACATAGCTATTGGTACATACCCTCAGCCCCAACGGAGAACTACTCCCTCCTCGTCATGGAGAGCATCGGGATGATGAAGATGGCCATCGGAGAAGGATTGCCCCCTCTGGCAAGGTGCCAGAACGGGTCTAGATTGGTTTTCGGTGGCTATGGAGGCTTCTGGTGGCGGAACTCCCGATCTATTGTGTGTTCTGGAAGTTTTAGGGAACGACGATAGATATGGGTGCAGGAATTACGTCGGAGGAGCCACGGGGGCCCCACGAGGCAGGGGGCGCGCCCTAGGGGGGTGGGCGCGCCCCTCACCCTTGTGGGAAGCCCGTTTCTCCCCTGACGTGCACTCCAAGTTCCCTGGGTTGCTTTCCTTCCAAAAATAACTTATCCAGTTGATTTCATTCCGTTTCGACTCCTTTGATATTCCTTTTTCTCGAAACACTGAAATAGGCATAAAACAGCAAATCTGGGCTGGGCCTCCGGTTAATAGGTTAGTCCCAAAAATAATATAAAAGTGGAAAATAAAGCCCAATATTGCCCAAAACAGTAGATAATATAGCATGGAGCAATAAAATATTATAGATACGTTGGAGATGTATCAAGCATCCCCAAGCTTAATTCCTGCTCATCCTCGAGTAGGTAAATGATAAAAAAGAATTTTTGATGCGGAGTGCTAGTTGGCATAATTTCAATGTAATTCTTCTTACTTGTGATATGAATATTCAGATCCAAAAGATTCAAGACAAAAGTTTAATATTGACATAAAAACAATAATACTTCAAGCATACTAACTAAGCAATTATGTCTTCTCAAAATAACATGGCCAAAGAAAGTTATCCCTACAAAATCATATAGTCTGGCTATGATCTATCTTCACCACACAAAATATTTAAATCATGCACAACCCCTATGAAAAGCCAAGCAATTGTTTCATACTTTTGATGTTCTCAAACCTTTTCAATCTTCACGCAATACATGAGCGTGAGCCATGGATATAGCACTATAGTGGAATAGAATGGTGGTTGTGCATGAGACAAAAAGGAGAAGATAGTCTCACATCAACTAGGCGTATCAATGGGCTATGGAGATGCCCATCAATAGATATCAATGTGAGTGAGTAGGGATTTCCATGCAACGGATGCACTAGAGCTATAAGTATATGAAAGCTCAAAAAGAAACTAAGTGGGTGTGCATCCAACTTGCTTGCTCATGAAGACCTAGGGCAATTTGAGGAAGCCCATCATTGGAATATACAAGCCAAGTTCTATAATGTAAAATTCCCACTAGTATATGAAAGTGACAGAACAAGAGACTCTCTATCATAAAGATCATGGTGCTACTTTGAAGCACAAGTGTGGAAAAAGGATAGTAGCATTGTCCTTTTTTTGGCCTTTCTTTTTTTATTTGGCCTTTATTTTTTTATTTGGCCTTTTTTTGCCTTTCACTTTTTTTTGGGACAATGCTCTATTGAATGATGATCGTCACACTTCTACTTATTTACAACTCGATGATACAACTCGATACTAGAACAAATATGACTCTATATGAATGCCTCCAGCGGTGTACCGGGATATGCAATGAATCAAGAGTGACATGTGTGAAAGAATTATGAACGGTGGCTTTGCCACAAATACTATGTCAACTACATGATCATGCTAGCAATATGACAATGATGAATGTGTCAGGATAAACTGGATGGTGGAAAGTTGCATGGCAATATATCTCGGAATGGCTATGGAAATGCCATAATAGGTAGGTATGGTGGCTGTTTTGAGGAAGGTATATGGTAGGTGTATGATACCGGCGAAAAGTGCGCGGTATTAGAGAGGCTAGCAAAGGTGGAAGGGTGAGAGTGCGTGCTCCTAGGGGGATAGATTGGTAGGAAAAGACCATCGCTCGTCCCCGACCGCCACTCATAAGGAAGGCAATCCATAAATAAATCATGCTCCGACTTCATCACATAATGGTTCACCATACGTGCATGCTACGGGAATCACAAACTTCAACACAAGTATTTCTCAAATTCACAACTACTCAACTAGCATGACTCTAATATTACCATCCTCATATCTCAAACAATCATCAAGTATCAAACTTCTCTTAGTATTCAACACACTCATAAGAGAATTTTATTATTAATCTTGTATACCTAGCATATTAGGATTTTAAGCAAATTAACATGCTATTTAAGACTCTCAAAATAATCTAAGTGAAGCATGAGAGTTCATCTATTTCTTCAAAATAAAACTACCACCATGCTCTAAAAGATATAAGTGAAGCACTAGAGCAAATGACAAACTACTCTGAAAGATATAAGTGAAGATCAATGAGTAGTCGAATAATTATGCAACTATGTGAAGACTATCTAACATTTAATAATTTCAGATCTTGGTATTCTATTCAAACAGCAAGAACAGCAAAATAAGATGACATTCTAAGAATAGCAAACATCATGTGAAGAAGCAAAAACTTAGGATCAACCGATACTAACCGATAATTGTTGAAGAAGAAAGGTGGGATGCCAACCGGGGCATCCCCAAGCTTAGATGCTTGAGACTTCTTGAAATATTATCTTGGGGTGCCTTGGGCATCCCCAAGCTTGAGCTTTTGTGTCTCCTTAATTCCTCTCATATCACGGTCTCCCTAAATCTCAAAAGCTTCATCCACACAAAACTCAACAAGGACTCGTGAGATAAGTTAGTATAAACCATTGCAAAAACCTTATCATAATCTACTGTATCAAACCACTAAAATTATTATTCAACATTGCATACTAAACGCCTCTGCATATTTAATAGTCCTATCCTCAAATAGTATCATTAAAGAAGCAAACATATGCAAACAATGCAAACATAACAGCAATCTGCCTAAACAGGATAGTCTGTAAAGAATGCTGCAACATCCATACTTCCCTATCTCCAAAAATTATGAAATAAAATTACCACTGTATTAAATTTATCAGATCTTAATATGCAAAATGTTTCAACATTTTATCACATTCTGACTTTTCTAGGGAATTATTGCAACAGCGGTGAACTTTCTGTTTTCAAACAGCAACATGTGGACTTGTAACATAGGCATAGTAAAGACTATCAATGCCACTTTTATTGAAATAAAAGATGCAAAACATTATTATAAATAACAGAAATCAAATTCTAACAAAATAAATTGATGCTCCAAGCAAAACACATATCATGTGGCGAATAAAAATATAGCTCCAAGTAAAGTTACCGATGAACGAAGACGAAGGAGGGGATGCCTTCCGGGGCATCCCCAAGCTTAGGCTCTTGGATATCCTTGAATATTACCTTGGGGTGCCTTGGGAATCCCCAAGCTTAGGCTCTTGCCACTCCTTATTCCATAGTCCATCGAATGCTTACCCAAAACTTGAAAACTTCACAACACAAAACTTAAAGTAGAAAACTCGTGAGCTCCGTTAGTATAAGAAAATAAATCACCACTTCAAGGTACTGTAATGAACTCATTATTTATTTATATTGGTGTTAAACCTACTGTATTACAACTTCTCTATGGTTTATAAACTATTTTACTAGCCATAGATTCATCAAAATAAGTAAACAACACATGAAAAACAGAATCTGTCAAAAACAGAACAGTATGTAGTAATCTGAATCAAACGTATACTTATGGAGCACATAAAATTCTCAAATAAATTGCTGGACCTGAGGAATTTATCTATTAATCATCTTAAAAAATAATTAACTAAATAGCACTCTCCAAATAAAAATGGCAGCAATTCTCGTGAGCGCTAAAGTTTCTGTTTTTTACAGCATGATCAACAAGACTTTCCCCAAGTCTTCCCAAAGGTTCTACTTGGCACAAACACTAATTTAAAACATAAAAACCACATATAAACAGAGGCTAGATGAATTATTTATTACTAAACATGAGCAAAAAGCAAGGAACAAAAATAAAATTGGGTTGCCTCCACACAAGCGCTATCGTTTGACGCCCCTAGCTAGGCATGATGATTTCAATGATGCTCACATAAAGGATAAGAACTGTAACATAAAGAGAGCATCATGAAGAATATGACTAGCACATTTAAGTCTAACCCACTTCCTATGCATAGGGATTTTGTGAGCAAACAACTTATGGGAACAATAATCAACTTGCATAGGATGCTAAAACAAGCATAACTTCAAAACTTTAAGCCCATAGAGAGGAAACTTAATATTATTGCAATTCCTACAGGCATTTGTTCCTCCCTCATAATAATTTTCAGTAGCATCATGAATGAATTCAACAATATAACCAGCACCTAAAGCATTCCTTTCATGATCTACAAGCATAGAAATTTTATTACTCTCCACATAAGAAAAATTCTTCTCATTCGGAATAGTGGGAGTATCATAAGAAACTTGAACACTATAAATTGTTTCCACATTAAAAGAGTAATGTTCAGAAAAGGGGTACCCATAATCATGACAAGTTTTATAATTATAATCCTCACTAATTTTTATAGCATATGTATCATCACAATAATTATCATAAGTAGGAGGCATGCTATCATCATTATAAATTTGCATGTCAAAACTTGGGAGACTAAAAATATCATCTTCATTAAGCGTAGCATCCCCAAGCTTGGGACAAACATTAATTGCAGCAAATATATTCTCAAAAACATCATCTTCATCAAACATAGCATCCCCAAGCTTGCGCCTTTTCATATTATAAGCATAATCACTCTCATCATTAATAGTATGGATAGCACCAATAGTATAGCAATTATCATATTCTTCCAAGCAAGTGCCAAAAAGATTTTCAAGATCATAAGAAGTATCATTATCTTCCACAATTATATTTTCATGAGGCATAATAGTAATAGGAGCAACATTATTTGGGAGAGATATCTTTTTACCTCTCTTCCTTTTCCTTTTCTTCTTCTTCACCACATCATGTGTGGGTTCAATCCTCTTTTTGGAGCTCCTTATTAATGATATTGGTTGAATAGAAGGCTCCTCCTCGTTACCTGATTCATCATCAGAAATAATAGGATGATATTGGGAAGTCTCTCCCCTTTCATTAGTATTCTCTTCATCTTCTATTTCTTTTCTTTTTTATGTAGTTGGCAATATAAGGATTTTCAATGCAGTTCACTGCACAATACATATAAATTTTCTCTAGATCAAAATGAAGAACTTTATCAAGATTAAACTTTGGAATATCCTCAGTTATACGTTTGATTTCCTCATACCCCAAAAGAAGACTAAGCTCTTTATTATGCTCAAGGGTAATCAAATTATCACAATTTTTGGATACCATTCGGTCATGTAACAATTTGAATTGGAGATTTAAATGACCATGTTCATTGCAAAGTTCACAAGGAGCGTGAAAAATATTGAATTTTTCAGCACAATGATCAAGACTTCCTTGCAACAATTCAGTTTCTAAGTACTTATGCCTCTTGCAATATCTATCTTCCCTATTTGGTGTGTACTTACAAACCCAATGCACTCCACAAAAATTGACATGTTTATAGGAGACATTTTCATCATAACTAGTGCAATCATCATTAGTATCATGGATATTCAAAGAATTCGTACTAACAACATTGCAATCATGCTCATCATTCAAGGATTTAGTGCCAAACATTTTATAGATTTCTTCTTCTAGCACTTGAGCACAATTATCCTTTCCATCATACTCACGAAATATATTAAAAAGGTGAAGCGTATGAGGCAAGCTCAATTCCAATTTTTATAGTTTTCTTTTATAAACTAAACTAGTGATAAAACAAGAAACTAAAAGACTCGATTGCAAGATCTAAAGATATACCTTCAAGCACTCACCTCCTCGGCAACGGCGCCAGAAAAGAGCTTAGTTGACGGGGTGTTAGTGCCGCTTTCCTCGCCTCCACGGCAACGGTGCCAGAAAAGAGCTTGATGTCTACTACACAACCTTCTTCTTGTAGACGTTGTTGGGCCTCCAAGTGCAGAGGTTTGTAGGACAGTAGCAAATTTCCCTAAAGTGGATGACCTAAGGTTTATCAATCCGTAGGAGGCGTAGGATGAAGATGGTCTCTCTCAAGCAACCCTGCAACCAAATAACAAAGAGTCTCTTGTGTCCCCGACACACCCAATACAATGGTAAATTGTATAGGTGCACTAGTTCGGCGAAGAGATGGTGATACAAGTGCAATATGGATAGTAGATAATAGTTTTTGTAATCTGAAAATATAAAAACAGCAAGGTAACAAGTGATAAAAGTGAGTGTAAACGGTATTGCAATGCTAGTAAACAAGGCCTAGGGTTCATACTTTCACTAGTGTAAGTTCCCTCAACAATACTAACATAATTGGGTCACATAACTATCCCTCAACATGCAACAAAGAGTCACTCCAAAGTCACCAATAGCGGAGAACAAACGAAGAGATTATGGTAGGGTACGAAACCACCTCAAAGTTATTCTTTCCAATCAATCCATTGGGCTATTCCTATAGGTGTCACAAACAGCCCTAGAGTTCGTACTAGAATAACACCTTAAGATACAAATCAACGAAAACCCTAATGTCACCTAGATACTCCAATGTCACCTCAAGTATCCGTGGGTATGATTATACGATATGCGTCACACAATCTCAGATTCATCTATTCAACCAACACATAGGACCTCAAAGAGTGCCCCAAAGTTTCTTCCGGAGAATCACGACGAAAACGTGTGCCAAGCCCTATGGATAGGTTCATGGGCGGAACCCGCAAGTTGATCACCAAAACATACATCAAGTGAATCACGTGGTATCCCATTGTCACCACAGATACGCACGGCAAGACATACATCAAGTGTTCTCAAATCTTTAAAGACTCAATCCGATAAGATAACTTCAAAGGGAAAACTCAATTCATTACAAGAGAGTAGAGGGGGAGGAGAAACATAAGATCCAACTATAATAGCAAAGCTCGCGATACATCAAGATCGTATCACCTCAAGAACACGAGAGAGAGAGATCAAACACATAGCTATTGGTACATACCCTCAGCCCCGAGGGAGAACTACTCCCTCCTCGTCATGGAGAGCACCGGGATGATGAAGATGGTTAGCGAAGAAGGATTGCCCCCTCTGGCAGGGTGCCGGAACGGGTCTAGATTGGTTTTCGGTGGCTACGGAGGCTTCTGGCGGCGGAACTCCCGATCTATTGTGTGTTCTGGAAGTTTTAGGGTACAACGATATATATGGGTGCAGGAAGTACGTCGGAGGAGCCACGGGGGCCCCACGAGGTATGGGGCGTGCCCTAGGGGGGTGGGCGCGCCCCCACCCTCGTGGGCAGCACATGTCTCCCCTGACGTGCACTCCAAGTTCCCTGGGTTGCTTTCCTTCCAAAAATAACTTCTCCAGTTGATTTCGTTCCGTTTCGACTCCGTTTGATATTTCTTTTTCTCGAAACACTGAAATAGGCATAAAACATCAAATCTAGGTTGGGCCTCCGGTTAATAGGTTAGTCCCAAAAATAATATAAAAGTGGAAAAATAAAGCCCAATATTGCCCAAAACAATAGATAATATAGCATGGAGTAATAAAAAATTATAGATACATTGGAGACGTATGAAGGAGCTCCCACAGCCCCCGGCCACGGGAGCCCCAGCCTGTGGCCTGACCTCAGGAGCTCGGCTGCTCTTGGCGCTTGAGCCCCAGGAGGAATGCTGGATCAAGGAATTCAAAGAGTACCTGATGCATGGGACGCTGCCGGAGAAGGAAGAGAACATGGAGCGCGTGGCCCGGCAAGCCACGACATAGTGTATCCAGGACGGCGAGTTATACAGGAAACGACCGAACGATGTCACGCTGTGCTGCATCTCCAGCGATCAAGGAAGGGAGTTGCTGATTACATACACGACGGCGACTGCGGACACCACTCATCGTCACGGACCCTCGTCGGCAAGGTGTTCCGCAGTGGGTTCTATTGGCCTACAACACTCAACGACGCGGCCGAGCTGGTGAAGTCTTGTGAAGCTTGCCAATTCCATGCCAAGCAAATCCATCAGCCTGCTCAGGGCCTCCAAACCATCCTGCTCACATGGCCGTTTGCGGTCTGGGGGCTAGATATCGTAGGCCCGTTCCCCCGGGCGCCAGGGGGCTACCGCTATCTCTACGTCACCATCGACAAGTTCACCAAGTGGGCGGAAGTGGAAGCCATTCGTACCATTCCAGCTGGTTCTGCTGTCAAGTTCATCAAGGGCCTCGTGAGCCGCTTCGGGGTCCCCAACCGCATCATCACAGATAATGGTTCACAATTTACTAGCAACCTCTTCAAAACCTACTGCGCTAACCTTGGAACACAGATCTGCTACGCTTCGGTGGCCCACCCCAGGAGTAACGGTCAGGCCAAGCGCGCGAACGCGGAGGTCCCGAGGGGCCTCAAGACCAGGACCTTCAAGATGAAGCCAGAGGCCTGCAGCTGGGGCTGGCACAATGAGCTCCAGTCCGTGCTGTGGTCCATCCTAACCACCGCCACCAAGCCAACGGGCGAGACTCCATTCTTCCTCGTCTACGGAGCTGAAGCAGTCCTTCCTCACGAGGTCAAGCATCGCTCCGCACGGGTCCTAGCGTTCGACGAAACACAGCAGGATGCCATGCGGGGATGGATCTCGTGCTGGGGGAGGAACGCCATCGCGAAGCCGCGTTGAGGGCGGCGAGGTGATAACCCACAAGTATAGGGGATCGCAATAGTTTTCGATAAATAAGAGTATCGAACCCAACGAGGAGCTAAAGGCAGAACAAATATTCCCTCAAGTTCTATCGACCACCGATACAACTCTACGCACGCTTAACGTTTGCTTTACCTAGAACAAGTATGCAACTAGAAGTACTTTGTAGGTGTTGTTGGATAGGTTTGCAAGATAATAAAGAGTACGTAAATAAAAAGTACGGTCTGTTTAGGTAAAGACACAACTAGGTTAGTTTTAGCAAAGAGCTTTCTGTTACGAGAAAGTTATTTGTCCCTAGGCAATAAATAACTAGACCGGTAATCATTATTGCAATTTTATATGAGGGAGAGGCATAAGCTAACATACTTTCTCTACTTGGATCATATGCACTTATGATTGGAACTCTAGCAAGCATCCGCAACTACTAAAGATCATTAAGGTAAAACCCAACCATAGCATTAAAGCATCAAGTCCTCTTTATCCCATACGCAACAACCCCCTTACTCGGGTTTGTGTTTCAGTCACTCACGCAACCCACTATAAGCGAATCATGAACGTATTGCAACACCCTACAGCAGGAATCCCTCACGCTTACGCGACACGGAGAGCACCATAGGACAACACCAATAATAAAACATGCAACTCAAACCAATCACGATCATCAAATAACCCATAGGACAAAACAGATCTACTCAAACATCATAGGATAGCCATACATCATTGGGAAATAATATATAGCATTGAGCACCATGTTAAGTAGAGAATACAGCGGGTAAGAGAGAGGTTACACCGCTGCATAGACGGGGGAAGAGTTGGTGATGATGGCGGTGAAGTTGTTGGTGAAGATTGCGGTGATGATGATGGCCACGGCAGCGTTCCGGCGCCACCGGAAGAGAAGGGGAGAGAGGGCCCCTTCGTCTTCTTCTTCCTTGACCTCCTCCCTAGTTGGGAGAAGGGTTTCCCCTCTGGTCCTTGGCCTCCATGGCGTGGGAGGGGCGAGAGCCCCTCCGAGATTGGATCTGTCTCCCTGCCTCTCTTTGTTTCCGCGTTATCAGATTCTACCCTTTCACCGTTTCTTATATTCCCGGAGATCCGTAACTCCGATTGGGCTGAAATTTTAACACCGTCTCTATCCAGATATTAGCTTTCTTGAGGCGAAAGAAGGCCACCAACCGCCTTATGGGGTGGCCACGAGGGTCAGGGGCGCGCCTGCCCCCTGGGGCGGCCCCTTGCCTCATGGCCCCCTCGGGCACTGTCTTGCGTGGATTTTTCTTCCCAAAAATCATATATATTCCAAAAAAAATCTTTGTCAGTTTTTATCTCGTTTGGGCTCTGTTTGATATGGATATTCTGCGAAACAAAAAACATGCAACAAACAGGAACTGGAACTGGGCACTGGATCAATATGTTAGTCCCAAAAATAGTATAAAAAGTTGCCAAAAGTATATGAAAGTTGTAGAATATTGGCATGGAACAATCAAAAATTATAGATATGACGGAGACGTATCAGCATCCCCAAGCTTAATTCCTACTCATCCTCAAGTAGGTAAATGATAAAAAAGATAATTTTTGATGTGGAATGCTACCTAGCATAATCTTGATCACATATCTAATCATGGCTTGAATATTAAGATACGAGTGATTCAAAGCAATAGTCTATCATTTGATATAAAAACAATAATACTTCAAGCCTACTAATAGAGCAATCATGTCTTTTCAAAATAACATGGCCAAAGAAAGCTATCCCTACAAAATCATATAGTCTGGCTACGCTCCATCTTCACCACACAAAATATTCACATCATGCACAACCCCGATGACAAGCCAAGCAATTTTTTCATACTTTTGACATTCTCAAACCTTTTCAACTTTCACGCAATACATGAGCGCGATCCATGGACATAGCACTATAGGTGGAATAGAATGGTGGTTGTGGAGAAGACAAAAAGGAGAAGATAGTCTCACATCAACTAGGCGTATCAACGGGCTATGGAGATGCCCATCAATAGATATCAATGTGAGTGAGTAGGGATTGCCATGCAACGGATGCACTAAGAGCTATAAGTGTACGAAAGCTCAGACTGAAACTAAGTGGGTGTGCATCCAACTTGCTTGCTCATGAAGACCTTAGGCATTTGAGGAAGCCGATCATCGGAATATAAAAGCCAAGTTCTATAATGAAAATTCCCACTAGTATATGAAAGTGATAACTCAACAGACTCTCTATATGAAGAACATGGTGCTACTTTGAAGCACAAGTGTGGTAAAAGGATAGTAACATTGCCCCTTCTCTCTTTTTCTCTCATTTTTTATTTTTTTTATTTTTTTGGGCCTTCTCTTTTTTGGGCCTTTCTCTTTTCTTCCTTTTTTATTTTGTTCGTCCAAAGTCTCAGCTCGACTTGTGGGGGAATCATAGTCTCCATCATCCTTTCCTCACTGGGGCAATGCTCTAATAATGATGATCATCATACTTTTATTTACTTACAACTCAATATTACAACTCGATATTAGAACAAAGATATGACTCTATATGAATGCCTCCGGCGGTGTACCGGGATGTGCAATGATCTAGTGTAGCAACGACATCAAAAAAACGGACAAGCCATGAAGACATCATGCTAGCTATCTTACGATCATGCAGAGCAATATGCCAATGAATGCTAAAGTCATGTATATGATGATGATGGAAGTTGCATGGCAATATATCTCGGAATGGCTATGGAAATGCCATGATAGGTAGGTATGGTGGCTGTCTTGAGGAAGGTATATGGTGGTGTCGGTGTCAAAACCGGCGGATCTCGGGTAGGGGGTCCCGAACTGTGCGTCTAGGCCGGATGGTAACAGGAGGCAGGGGACACAATGTTTTACCCAGGTTCGGGCCCTCTTGATGGAGGTAAAACCCTACGTCCTTCTTGATTAATATTGATGATATGGGTAGTACAAGAGTAGATCTACCATGAGATCAGAGAGGCTAAACCCTAGAAGCTAGCCCATGGTATGATTGTATGTTGTAGTTGTTGTGTCCTACGGACTAAAACCCTCCGGTTTATATAGACACCGGAGAGGGTTAGGGTTACACAAGGTCGGTTACAATGGAGGAGATATCCATATCCGTACTGGTTAGCTTGCCTTCCACGCCAAGTAGAGTCCCATATGGACACGAGACGAAGTCTTCAATCTTGTATCTTCATAGTCTAACAGTCCGACCAAAGGATATAGTCCGGATGTCCGGAGACCCCCTAATCTAGGACTCCCTCAGTAGCCCCTGAACTAGGCTTCAATGACGATGAGTCCGGCGCGCAGTATTGTCTTCGGCATTGCAAGGCGGGTTCCTCCTCCGAATACACCACGGAAGAATTTGAATACAAGGATAGTGTCTAACCCTGCAAAATAAGTTCCACATACCACCGTAGAGAGAATAATATTTTCGCCAATCTAATTTGCTGACTTGTTTTGGCAGCATGACGTTATGTCATGGCCCTGTGATTATTCGAACCATTTCCTTTAACTAGCCCCGCACATAACGCGAGGCAGTTTTTTGACACGTCTTGTCAAAGCAGAGATCGTGTCCCCTTATTACGGGATTCTCATCAATACGGGCATGGGTAACCCAACCGCGCCATCGATTACGGCGCTTGGGGATAAGCGAGTTTTACCAGGCTAGTGGGGGGCGCATAATTTTGTCCGCCCATATAAAGGGATAAGGATTCACCTTTTCATCCTCGCCTTCTTCCTCCTTTGCTCATCCATTTTCGCACACTCGAGCTCTAGCACCCAAGTCCGCACTTCCCACCTCAACCTTCCCCCACCATGTCCGGAGCGGGAGGCAGGTGGTTGGTCTCCTCCGTCACGGAGGGAGACATCAAGAAGCTGAGGAGAGCCGGATACCTGCCCGACGACATCGCGCACCGGCTCCCAGATGAGGGGCACACTATAGGAATCAGCTACTTTGCCGTCTGCCACGGCGGACGACAAAGGCATGATCGGCGGATGGCAAAGGCCTTTGCCGTCAGCCGCGGACGGCAAAAGGCTCCGGCAAAGTAGGCTACGGTAAACAGCTACTTTGCCGTCTGCTTCCTGGCGGCTGACGCCAAAGGCCCTTTGCCGTCTGCAGTGGACGACAAAGATTGCGGACGGCAATAATTGCGCTGTCAGTCCGTTAAGTGGCTAACGGCAGGCCTTTGCCATCCGCCGCTGACGGCAAAATTTCTAGTGTCTTTGCCGTCCGCCGTATGATGTCATCTACACGTCACTACATGGCAGGTTCTTTGCCGTCCGCCACTGATGGCAAAGTCTTTGCCGTCTGCCACTGTAGGAAAACTGACCAAATGGGTCAGCTCCCAGGAAGCACAGCTAGATGCCACGTGTCTTCTTTGCCGTCCGCGGCAGACGGCAAAGAGCCCGTTGCCGTCGGTGGCAGACAGCAAAGAGCCTGCATATTGGCTCTTTTATCTGTTTTTTTATTAAATCCAACAATTTTCATCAAAAATATATATGACATATATAGATATATTTCAAAAGGCCATTACAGAGCAAACATATAAGATATCCAACACATAACTTCATCATCCAACCATATATATTACATGCATAGTTCCATCATACATAACAAGTTCAACATAGAGGCATCCAACCATATATATTACAATAGTTTCATCCAACGATACATGCATAGTTCAACGATACAAAAGAAACAGAGAAAGGGATAAGGAGCACTCCATCTATGCAAGCTTTCGTCAAGTGAATGAAATCTGCAAAATGAAAAATAAGAAAGTTAGAACAAGAAGAGTAGAACAAGAAGAAGAGTAGAACAAGAAGAAGACTAGAACAAGAAGAGTAGAACAAGAAGAAGACTAGAACAAGAAGAGTATATCATTTATGAGCTAACTTACGTGAAATGGATCATATATGAGCTAACTAAGTTGAAATGGGTCGTTTATGAGCTAGCTAAGGTGAAATGGATCATTTATGAGCTAACTTAGTTGAAATGGGTCGTTTATGAGCTAACTAAGGTCAAATGGATCATTTTTGAGGTAACTAAGGTGAAATGGATCGTTTTTTAGCTAACTTAGGTGAAATGGATCATTTATGAGCTAACTTAGTTGAAATGGATCGTTTTTGAGCTAACTTAGGTGAAATGGATCATTTATGACCTAATTTAGTTGAAATGGATCTTTTTGAGCTAACTTAGGTGAAATGGATCATTTAAGAGCTAATTTAGGTGAAATGGATCGTTTTTTAGCTAACTTGGTGAAATGGATCATTTATGAGCTAAATTAGTTGAAATGGATCGTTTATGAGATAACCTAGGTAAGATGGGTCATTTTGGAGTTAACCTAGGTGAAATGGGTCATTTTAAAGCTAACGTAGGTAAAATGGATCATTTAGGAGCTAATCTAGGTAAAATGGGTCATTTTTGAGCTAACTTGGATGAACTAGATCATTTATAAGCTAACCTAGGTAAAATGGGTCATTTTAGAGCTAACTTAGGTAAAATGGATCGTCTATGAGCTAACTAAGCTAATTATGCAATTTTTGACATAAGTAAGCTAAGTACAGATCGTTTTAGAGCTAACTTAGGTAAAATGGATGGTTTTGGAGGTCAGTAAGCTTATTAAGTCATTTTGGAGGAGAAGAAGCTAAGTCTAGGTCATTATGGTAAGCATTGGAGGAAATAAAGCTAAGTCTAGGTCTTTATGCATGTGTTAAGCAAAACACTAGATAAACTTACCAAGATCCAGGAGGTGTAGTCACCCTACCTCCTCTCCCACGACCACGTGCCCCACCTCCTCTCTTCCTACCTCGTCCCCTGCTGGGCACCGCGGTCGACGAAGAAGGGCCCGGCGGTGTGGCCATACTGTCCAGCAACGCTCGGCGGAGAGGTGCGTCTGGAATGGAAGACCTCAGACCACGCTCCCGACCAGCGCCCACCATCTTTCAACACCTGCCATGACAAACAGTAAACGAAATTAGTACAACATAAAAAAAGACCGACATGAATAATAATATGTGTATCACTTAAGTGTATCATCATCAAGTACAACATAAAAAAATGTAATACCTGACACTACTAATAATCTCGATCAGTATCATCAATAAATGCATAATCATCATCATCACTATAATCAATGACGGGCTCATAGGGTTCATTGGCATCAACATGTGCAAGGCCACCTTGACGTAATCGGTCAAGCATTGACAGGTCATCCGCAGCAGTAACCTATTCTTGTTCCGGCTCTTCTTGTTCCTCCTCTGGGGTGATGTCAGATTCATTGTCGCTGTCTACTTCAATGTTTTGGGGTGAAGTATAGCGGTTCTTGAAACGCTTTTTGGAAAGATGTGCCTCTTGGAAGAATTCTCCCTCATATGTGTCTGGGTTAATGTGAGGTTCATAATCCTCTTCCTTTGGGGGAGAAAGTCTAGCACGTGGCGGCACTTCATAAACGACATCCCAACCTTTCAGATTTGGATTAGTTTGGCAGGCCCACGGTAGATAGAATACTTGGGTCGCCTGTTGAGCCATAATATAGACATCAGGAACATCTAAATGAGTGCTTTGGTTGATTTCAACTAGCCCTACATGTTCATGAGTCCTTCTAGTCTCCTTCGGCTGAAACCAATAACATTTGAAGACAACGACATTCGATGGGTTTTCACCATAGAACAGAAGTTCATAAATTGCTTCAACTCTCCCATAATACTCGGTACCTCCTTCGCCGATAGAAGATACACAACAATTTGTTGACTTTCGGTCGGCCATAGATAGCTCTTTTCCATAGGTACAAAAGTGATACCCGTTGATGTCGTACTTGTCAAATGAACGGACCTTATAGTCAAAACCATTAGCGACTTGTCTCAATTCGGCGTCCATAGACTCTAAATTAGCCTACAAGTTTAATATGAAAGGATTGTTGCATTATGCACAAATTAGCGAATGAAATGAAATTGTCTAATAGAAATTACCGTTTGTTTGAACCAAGAGATGAAACCGGGATAGCCACCTCCTTGCTTTGCGAGAAGCTCATACTCTTCGACGGAATCCTTTTGGATCTCCGCTCCACGAGAATATGGCGATGTATCGACTGTATGACATATCCAGGAATAAGAGTAGTTCAAAGGAAATAGAAGTTGCGAAACAATGTACCGAGAACTTACTCGATGTACGGGCGCACTTCTATCAGGTTGTTGAAGATATACAACGAAATGGTCCGCCATTCTTCGTTATCCAAAGATACTGGATGTGAAACACTAGCTGGTGCGAGATTCCCTTTGAATAGGCTTAGGTTGGATCCACCCTTTTTAGGCTCGTCAGCATTGTACCGAGGCTTCGGATTATGCAAATGACGATTTTTGGCTTCGTAGTGCACTGTTACGAAGTTTGCCGCCTCCTCTGTGATGAATGCCTCAGCCATCGATGCTTCAATTCTACGTTTATTTTTACATTTTTATCGAAGCGTCTTCTACATCCTCTCAGTTGGGTAGCACCAACGATTTTGCACGGGCCCCCCAATCTTGCCTCGGTCGGGAGATGCAAAATCAAATGCTGCATTGGACTAAAGAAGCCCGGTGGAAAGATCTTCTCTAACTTGCAGATCAACTCCGGCGCCAACTCTTCCATTTCTTCTAGCACGCCAGGCAATAGTTCTTTCGCACAAAGAACACGGAAGAAATAGCTGAGTTCTGCCAGTACTAGCCATTCATCCTCAGGGATGAAGCCACGCAACATCACCGGCATTACCCGCTCAATCCATATGTGCCAATCATGACTCTTGAGACCAAATATCTTCAGTTTATCAAGATTCGCTCCCCTCTTTAGATTCGCTGCATACCCATCGGGGAACATCAACTGCTGTTGCACCCACAAGAGAATTTCCCTCATAGCTGGCCTTCCAAGATTGAACCATGCCTTTGGCTTCATCCAGTTCTGCTTTCCTTTCGGTTCTTTCATGTTTTGTAACGGCCTATCACATAGCGCCTCCAGATCGACTCTAGCCTTAGTATTATCCTTTGACTTCCCATCTATGCCGAACAATGTACCAAAAAGTGCCTCGGCGATATTCTTCTCAGTGTGCATCACGTCGATGTTGTGTGGGCAAAGGAGGTCTTTGAAGTAAGGCAGATCCCATAAGCATCTTTTGTGAGTCCACGCGTGCTTAGTATTATACCCCTTGAATTACCCTGGACGTTGTGGATCTGGCTCGAGAGTGTTTAACTGATCCAGGGTCTGTTGGCCTATCAATGCAGGTGGTGCAGAGTTTTTGACAACTCTACCCCTGATGAAGTTCTTCTTGTCTTTCCTGAACTTATGGCGAGGATCCAGGAACTGTCTATGCATGTCGAAGCAAGAAAACTTGCGACCGGCCTGAAGCCAACGAAACTCAAGAGCTCCCTTGCATGTGGGGCACGGGAACCTTCCATGCACACACCAGCCAACGAATAGCACATACGCCGGTAAGTCATGCGTCGAGTACATGTACCAGACACGCATTATGAAGTTCCGTTTGCTAAAGGCGTCGTATGTCTTGAACCCATTATCCCAGGCTTCTTGCAATTCGTCCTTAAGCGGCTGCATGTACACATTCATATTTTTGCCCGGATAGTTGGGTCCTGGAATTATCAACGTCAGGAAAATGTTCTTTCTTTGCATAATCTGTCCGGGGGGGAGATTGAGTGGAAAGACAAATACGGGCCAACAACTGTATTGGGCTGCCGTCATACCAAACACACTGAACCCATGCGTGCTGATGCCGACTCGAGGATGCCTCGGATCTGCCGCTTTGTCAGCATGTAATTCATCAAACTTTTTCCACGCAACACCATCCGATGTGTGTACCATCATCAGATTCCCATCTGCATCTAGTTCGGTTCTTTTGCCTGTTTTGTGCCATGTCATCTATCTGGCCGTCTCTTCGACCATGAAAAGACGTTGAAGTCTTGGTACGATTGGCATATACCGAAGAACACTAACGGGGATTTTGGTCTATGTCTTCTCACCCATACCGTTGTCTACCACAATATACCTGGAAGACTTGCAAATGGGACAATAGTTCAAGTCCGCATAGTCAAGCCTAAATAAGGCACATCCTTTCTCACAGGCATGTATCTTCTCATAGGGCATCTTCAGTGCACGAAGGATTTTGTCCGACTGGTACAGGTTTGCAGGCATTACATGGCCTTTGGGTAGAAAGCGTCCAAATATTGTCATAATTGCGTCATAGCATTCTCTGCCCAAGTTGAACTGAGCCTTCAGAGCCATTACTTCTGAGATGGCATCCAACTTACAAAGCTCAGTGTGCTCGTGGAGCGGACGTTTCGAAGACTCCAACATTTCATTGAAGGCCTTTGCAGATTCCTCCATCTCCTCGTCCGAATCCCGAGCATCATCATAGCCTTGCACCATGTTTTCCATCCCGGTACCATGCTCGTCGGTGCGATGACGATCCACCTCAGCTCGGTCACGTTGGGCAGACTCACCATGAAATGTCCACACCGTATAATCGGGCGTAAAACCACTCTTCTGCAGGTGTTTGCCCATTTCAGCCTCTGTCTTCTTTTCCCAATTGCCGCACCGGAAACAGGGGCACCAGGTTTTCTTTTGGCCATTTGCAAATGCGGCTTGCACAAACCCCTTAGTTTTTGTGAACCATTCAGCGCTCCATTTGTTCTGACCAGTGTGACCGGTATACATCCAAGCACGGTCACTCATCTTGACTTTCAGAGCTACTGGACACACAACAATTATATATGTAATTCACCATGTATATATTCATCAGTTGATCTACTTTGTCAATTTTATTACGTCCATGCAACCTACACTCTAATAGGTAATGATAGGTCCTAATCCCACCCATGTATGTGTAGATTGGGTTCATTTTCCCATGCTATGCTCCGGATCCGACGCAAAATTTCGGAAGCACCTCCCCGCTGTTCTCCTGATACACGTCTCTGCAATAAACAGAGAGGATGTGTACCCGGAGAACAACAGGGGAGGCACTGACGAAATATATGCGTCGGATCCGGAGCAAAGCATATGGGAAAACGAACCCAATCTACACATACTCGGGTTGTCCATGGATAGCGTTGGACAATTCGAAAGAATCAAGGTTATAAATATGCAAATGCATGCATATTTATAACTATGACGCTTTCGAACGGGAGACACATATTGGTTACGCATACTGATGATTCAAGACACATATATAGCTAGCTATCAAGTTTCACCGGAATAGATCAAATAATTAATGGGGGAGGAGGACTTGTCATTTGTGCTCACCCACGAACGAAGGGGCAGAGCTCGTCAAATGCACGGCGAGGTCGTCGAACACCAAAGCTCGCAGCGATGAAACAACTTCACATTTAAAACTACACGATCAACACAATTATATATGATGTTTTTCATAACAAAATCGAAAAATATATGACCTAACTAATAATTCACAAATATATGACCCCGTCGGCCTCTGGAAGGCCAAAGAACACCTTTTCGGGAGGTGTCGGTGGTCGGGGTGTCCTATCGGTGTCGGGGTCGGGGTGCTGTTTCGGGGTCGGGGGGTTGGGATGTCGTGTCGATGTCGGGGTAGTTCTGTGTCGGTGTCGGGGTGT
>NC_041382.1:734249536-734329383 GCF_002162155.2 Triticum dicoccoides
CGGACGGCAAAGAGGGGGCCCGTTAGGTTTTTTTTTGCAGCTCGTCAGTGGGGCCCCTCCCTCTTTGCCGTCCGCTAGCCGACGGCAAAGAACTGGCTGATGGCAAACTTGGTCTTTGCCATCAGCCAGTTCTTTGCCGTCTGCTTTTTGGAAGCTGATGGCAAAGAGCTTCTTTGCCGTCCGCTAGCGGACGACAAAGAACTGGCAGATGGCAAACTAGCTGATTCCAGTAGTGGCAGCTCATCCCCACCCCCGGGCCCCATGAGAGGGTAGTGTTCCTTACCCATTTCCTCCACGGACTGGGATTCCCTCTCCACCCATTCGTCTGGGGGCTCATATTCTACTACGGCCTGGATTTCCACGATCTGGCCCCGAATTTCATCCTCAATATCTCGGCGTTTATCGTCGTGTGCGAGGCCTTCCTCCGCATCAAGCCCCACTTCGGCTTATGGTTGAAGACCTTCAATGTCAAGCTGAAGGTTGGGGGCAGCCGCCAGGCGGAGTGCGGAGGCGCCATGGTGGGAAAGATGCCCAACGTTACATGGCTCGAGGGCTCCTTTGTGGAAACCATAAAGGGGTGGCAATTGGGGTGGTTCTACATCACCGAGCCGCGTGACTCTGCATGGGCAGCGGCCCTCGAGTTCCGATCTGGCATCCCCACGCGGCTCACCTCCTGGAAAGAGAAGGGCCTCTCCTGGGGCAGTTCGGGAGAGCTGACCGGACTCCAAACATGTATTCAAAACATTGTGAACAAGAAGCTCAAACTCGTCAATGTGGTCCAGGTCATGCTCCACCGCGAGATCCTCCCGTGCCAACAACGGGACTTCAACTTGTGGGAGTTCGACCCGGCGCAGCACCGAACTCTGAACAGGCTCTTTGACACAACTCACGAAGATGCCTGGAGGGTGCTGTTCAAAAGTGCCGAGGTCCCCCCCTTATTACCGAGGATCACGGATTCAGCGTGAAGCGCCAAGCCAGTGCGGTAAGATGCTTTACCTATCGCAGGATATTTATTTATTTATATAGATTGACTCTATGCGGGATCTAAACTCCCGTACCTTTGACAGGACTGGTAGTAGATGGCCGGACAGATCGACTGTCCGGCTCCTTTGCCTGAAGGCCCAGCAGACGCTCTTCTAGCGAAGATGCTGACTCCGGCTCCTTATACGGTGCCGGAGAAGACCCAGAAGGCCAAGGGAACCCGAAAGAGTTCCCGACGCCAGGCGTCGTCGGACTCACTGTCCGATGACTCTGCGATGCACTCCTCCCCTGAAGACGAGGAAGAAGAAGATGCTCCCCCTCCAGCTGGGGGAGATAATAAAAGGAAGGCCGCCCCAACTGGGGGGGGGGGGGCGAAGGGTCCAAGAAGGGAAGGACTCTCCTTCCGGACAATTCCACCGCTACCGACGAAGGCGAAGACGAATGGTTGCCCAAGGCCAAGCCCCTGGGGAGATCGTAAGTATTCGGATACCAGAGTAACTCATAGCATTCCTTTGTTGCACTGCTTTCCCTAATGCCAAACATAATTATGCAGGCCGCCAAGAGTGAGTATCGATGTATCATCGGACGGCTCCCTGGGCTCGTCGGACATGGATAGTGATCCAGTCCCGACCGCCACCTCCCCTCATCCTGCTGACGACGCCGAGGTGCTGTCTCAAGAGGTAGCGGTTCGAGGGGATACAGTCCCGGAGGCGCCTCGAGGCGACCTTCCGGACTCCGGGAGCTGAGGGGACAGGGCCCCTGAGAGCTCCGAGTTCGGCCCTCAGCCGAACACCACGCCGGAACCTCCAGTGGTTCCGGACTCCGGGAGCTGAGGGGCAAGACGCCTGTGCCAGTGACCTCTGTCCGTCCAGAGGCGCCGGACAATCTGCTGGAAGTGCTTCGCAGCGCTTCCAGCGACGAGGAGCACCGTACTATTATGAGTGTGGTGGTCCAGAAGGTTCAGTCCGCCAAGAGCGGATTGACTGAAGCCTGTGCCAGCCTTCTAACAGGCTTTGAGGTAAGTGTTTTAAAATATAGGAAAAATATTACCGCATAGACAGTAGCCCCTAATGCTTTGTTCGGTGTTCACAAACAAAAGCCGAACAGAGGGTCAAATAATATCGCAGGAGTCTAATATAAGTATGTCAATATGCATATGCAGGCTTCGCTGCTGGCATCCGCCACACTGACTGCGGAGGTCGCCATACTGAAGCAGGACCTCGAGGGGTCCAAGAAAGAGCTCGACCTTGCCAAGAGGCAGCTCGAGGAGAACAAGGGTAAGTAATACCCTGTCTATAGATATGTATATATAAAATAAGACGCAATTGCAAAATGACAGGATCATCGTATATTTGCCAGGGGCCATGACCGAGGTGGCGACCCTGAAGCAAGCGCTAACCAAGGCCAAAGATAAAGCGGCCAAGGAGCGCACCGAGCGGGAAAAACAAGAGGCTCGGGTGGGCGAGGTGCAGCAAGAGCTCCAGGATCTCGTGGCAAAGCACGAGGCATTGGAGCTTGACTCGAAGATGCGAGAGTCTGAGCTTGCCGCGACCCTCGAGGGCGCAAAAAGTGCCAAGGCCGAAGCCCAAAAGGCCCTCCAAGAGACGACGCAATGAAGAAGATAACGGCGGGTAAGGCATTCTATATGCAGAGCAAGCATGTAAAAGTAAATTACCGATTACTTATCCGGATTTGGAGCTCTCCAGGAGCATTCGCAGATTTGCCCCGCAGCGTGTCGGATGCCGCACAATTTTACCAGGCCGAGGAGGGAAGCTCAATGGAGAATCTGTTCTGGTCTCAGTATACTGGGACCGAACACCCGATGCCTCTGAGCGACCAGCTAAAGCAGCTTGTCGAGCTGCACAAGGCGGCCAAACAGGCCATGAAGGGCCTTATAGTCCGGCTGTGGCCTGGCGACGCCCTTCCGAACAGCTACTTCGGCCTGGTGAGGCGGCTTGTAGATGCCTGCCCACTGCTGGAGGTCGTCAAGCGGTCCGTCTGCATCGAAGGTGCACGCCGGGCTTTCGCCCGTGTGAAGGTGAAGTGGGCCAAGCTAGACGCCGTGAAGCTGATCAAGGAAGGGCCGCCGCAGGGCAAGGAGCATTGCACCCCCGAAATTTATTATGAGGGTGTCCTGAAGGGTGCCCGTCTTGTGGCGGACGAATGTTCAAAGGATGTAATATTTGAGTAAACTTGCTTGTGTGATCCTGTATGATGACAACTTGTTTCATATGCGCTATGCAACGCTTGTGTGAATTTAAAATATTACCTTCAGTTTGGCTATTTATCCAATCTGAGAGATGGCTAGTCCTCGACTTCTGCCCCCATGCCATGAGTGTTGGAGTGTTCGGGATAAACCTGAGCACTCTTGTTCCCATGTTTGGGTCCTTCGAGGGAGGTGCTCAGCACAACGAACAAGGCAACTGGACTAATAATGCTTTATCACTCTCACTTAGCCATAGAATTCTATAATTTTAAATTTCGGCAAAGCCCCTGGTATTCCCAAGGCCGAATTCGGGATGTGATACATCCCCTTAAGCCAGACAGGGCCGGTCCCTCGCCCTAAGCGGCATAAGTCTTTAGGAACTCGAAAACCTCGCCGAACAGCGACTAGTATCTCGCCTTATCATGACAGTCAGTTTTAGCTTTCTCTACTGAGGTGCTAAGCCCGGCAGAACCGGGGCACAATCGCAGTAGTTCTCCTAGCGCTACCTTAGCCGATAGAGCGGAACGTAAGGTACCAAAACATAGGAGCCGGGCAAACCCAACATTTGACCAAAGACATGATTCAGAGCTGATGCATATAATGCTATAAGCTTGGGGTGCCGCACTTGTGAAAGTGTTCGGACTTCTCACGCCGTATTATGGGGTGCTTGAGCCCCTGGCGTATGGACCGTACCAAAGTGTACGGGTGCTAAATGTCATAACTGAACATATGTATTGAAAAAGAAATGAATAGAGAATTCAATAATAAGCTGAAGCTAAGCATTGTTTATTTTAAAAGGCTGCTGTGAAAGCATAACGATACAAATAGTGTGATAAGCAAGAGATGGGACTATTTGACATGTCCCCCTCT
Source organism: Triticum dicoccoides (assembly GCF_002162155.2). Taxonomy (NCBI): domain Eukaryota; kingdom Viridiplantae; phylum Streptophyta; class Magnoliopsida; order Poales; family Poaceae; genus Triticum; species Triticum dicoccoides. Next base: position 734,253,594 of record NC_041382.1, read on the forward strand.
AGGGGCGAGCTGCGAGACGGTATGTAAGACAGGTATTTTGCTCGTTATAGAGACCGTAAGACGGTATGTAATTCGACGTAGCTTTCTGCCTCCTTGGTTGTTGCATCATGTGTTTGGCGGTTGTACTGCCGGACAGGCCTTCCGAAGAGTGGAGTCCTGAAAGTAGGAAATAATGACAAAATCGGGAGCCCCTAGTGCGGTTGAGCCGCATTTTTGGGTGTGCCGTGGTTGTGCCCCTCCCCCTGTGCCCATGGTATTTTCAGAGCGTAGTTATGTATGCGTAGTACTGATTTCGCAGTTTCGCGAGGGCTGGGGTTGGGGCCGTATTGCTACACTTGCTCGGAACGTGCCAGGCAGTTTTGTTGTAGGTTACTCCGGGCGCGCTTGACGGTGTCCGGACGTTTAATAGCTGGACTGGAGAATTTCCTTGAGAGGCTGCTTTGTACTTCCGCTGCGAGGGCCGTCGTGTGCTCCTCCGTTCGGAGAGAGCGTTCGGTGTTTCCATTGACCGTAATGACTCCTCGAGGGCCTGGCATCTTGAGCTTGAGATATGCGTAGTGCGGCACCGCATTGAACTTTGCAAATGCGGTTCGTCCGAGCAGTGCGTGATAGCCACTGCGGAACGGGACTATGTCGAAGATTAACTCCTCGCTTCGGAAATTGTCCGGGGATCCAAAGACCACTTCAAGTGTAACTGAGCCTGTACAGTTGGCCTCTACACCTGGTATGACGCCTTTTAAGGCTGTTTTTGTGGGTTTAATCCTTGAGGGATCTATGCCCATTTTCCGCACTGTATCCTGATAAAGCAGGTTCAGGCTGCTGCCGCCGTCCATAAGGACTCTAGTGAGGTGAAATCCGTCAATGATTGGGTCTAGAACCAATGCGGCGAATCCACCATGGCGGATGCTAGTGGGGTGGTCCCTTCAATCAAAAGTGATCGGGCAGGAGGACCATGGGTTGAACTTTGGGGCGACTGGCTCCAACGCGTATACGTCCCTGAGTGCACGCTTCCGCTCCCTTCTGGGGATGTGGGTTGTGTATATCATGTTCACCGTCTGGACTTGTGGGAGGAAGCCCTTCTGTCCACTATTGTTCGGCGGCCGGGGCTCTTCATCCTCGTCGCTGTGCAGCCCCTTGTCTCTGTTTTAGGCATTTAACTTGCCGGCTTGCTTGAACACCCAACAATCCCTGTTGGTGTGATTGGCTGGTTTTTCGGGGGTGCCATGTATCTGGCACGAGCGATTGAGTATACGGTCCAAACTGGACGGGTCCGGAGTGTTCCTCTTAAATGGCTTTTTCCGCTGACCGGGCTTAGAGCATCTGAATCGGGCATTAACTGCCGTATCTTCAGCGTTGTCGCTGTTAATGTGACGCTTGTGCTTGTTGCGACGTGACCTGCCATTGCTGTCCTTGGTATTCGAATTACCAGGGCTCTTGGTCATGTTATTGCTACGAGCCAGCCAGCTGTCTTCTCCCGCGCAAAAGCGGGTCATGAGTGTCGTGAGGACTGCCATAGATTTCGGCTTTTCCTGTCCAAGGTGCCGGGCAAGCCACTCGTCACGGATGTTATGCTTGAAGGCTGCTAGGGCCTCTGCGTCCGGATAGTCGACGATTTGATTTTTCTTGGTTAGGAACCGTGTCTAGAATTGTCTGGCAGATTCTTCTGGCCACTGAATTATGTGGCTAAGGTCATCGGCGTCTAGTGGTCGCACATAAGTGCCCTGGAAATTATCGAGGAATGCGGCTTCTAGTTCCTCCCAACAACCAATTGATTCTGCTGGCAGGCTGTTAAGCCAATGCCGAGCTGGTCCTTTAAGCTTGCGTAGGAGGTATTTGATGGCGTGTAGATCATCGCCACGGGACATGTGGATATGAAGGAGATAGTCCTCGATCCATACCACAGGATCTGTTGTGCCATCGTATGATTCAATGTTTACGGGTTTGAAACCCTCTGGGATTTGATGATCCATTACTTTATCTGTGAAGCATAGGGGGTGTGCAGCGCCTCTGTATTGGGCTATATCGCGACGCAGCTCGAATGGGTCTTGCCCGCTGTGTTCGGCCCGACCGGATTTGCTTTTACTATATCCGGCGTGACGTTTATCGTCTCGCAGAGTGGTGCGCCCTCATGATCCGTAGATCGATCTTGCATGCTTTGCTTTGTCCTCCAATATGTCTCACAGGTATGGCGTATCTGCCCATGCCTTTTTATTTGAATGGCGTCGGGGTGGAGGCTGAGTTTTTGGCTGGAATGCCTCTCTATCACGGCCACGAGGTGGCCAATCAGCCGTATCATACACTTCTTCCTCCAGTCGAGGTAGCAACCTGCACTTTGGGTAACTCTTGGAGGGGCGCTCGAGTTTATATTCCTCGGCCACGAGGACTTCAGTCCATTTGTCAGCTAGCAGATCCTGATCAGCTTGAAGCTCCTGCTGCTTTTTCTTAAGGCTATTTGCCATGGCTATAAGCCGGCGTTTGAAGCGCTCTTGTTCGACGGGATCCTCCGGCACAGCGAATTCGTCGTCACCGAGGCTTGCCTCATCTTCAGAGGGGGGCATGTAATTATCATCCTCCTCTTCTCCATCCGCCGCTCTCTCAGGAGGGCTGGCTCCTCCATTCTCCTGTTCTAAATCTTGCTGGAGGGGATTGTTGTTGTCTTCGGCACTATCCGGAGTATTATTATCTCCTGTGCCGGTATCACCACTTTTGCTTTGGCGGGACTTAGAGCGGCGCCGTTGACGTCGGCGCTTGGGTTGCTTGGAGGGGTCATCCTCTGCTATCTCGTCGCCATTGCCTTCTTTGGGTGTATGCACCATGTATATATCGTGTGATGAGGTGGCTGTCCAGTGCCCTGTGGGCGTTGGTTCCTCTTCGCCTCCTGTATCATCGTCCATACCGTCGATGTCTTCGGAGTCGAGGTCGAGCATGTCCGGTAAGTCCTCGACAGTGGCTACTAAGTGGGTGGTGGGTGGGCCTCGAATTTCTTCATCGTCCGCATCCCATTCCTGCAGGACATAGTTCGGCCAGGATCCTCGTCACAAGGAGATATACCTTAATGAGTTCAGTATGTCGCCAAAGGGCGAGTGCTAAAAATTATCCGCGGAGGTAAACTCCATGATCGGCGCCCAATCGGATTTGATTGGAGCGGGCGCACGCGGTTCGGAGTCCGTGGCGGGAGAAGGATCCGGCGGTTTAACAACACGGCTGTCGTGCAAGGTAAGGTCGATGTTTGGCTCGATCGCCGCTGAGGGTAAGGCCTCCATGGCGGGGTCCATCCACCCGTCTGTGGAAGGCGCACCTGGCTCTGAATTGAGGGTCGGAGCGGCTGCTTGTGCGATCTCTTGAACACTATCCGATGGTAGCGCTAAACTGCACTCATCGTGACCGCGTGACGCACAAGGCAGAGGCTCGAATCCGTCGAAGACCAAGTCTCCGCGGATATCGGCCGTGTAGTTTAAGCTTCCAAACCTGACCTGGTGGCCAGGGGCATAACTTTCAATCTGCTCCAGATGGCCAAGCAAATTGGCCCACAGTGCAAAGCCGCCGAATACGAAGATCTGTCCGGGGAGAAAAGTCTCACCCTTGACTGCATCGCCATCGATGACAGTAGGAGCCATCAAGCCTAACGGCGATGACACAGAGGAACTCTCAATGAAAGCACCAATGTCGGTGTCAAAACCGGCGGATCTCTGGTATGGGGTCCCGAACTATGCGTCTAGGCAGGATGGTAACAGGAGGCAGGGGACACAATGTTTTACCCAGGTTCGGGCCCTCTTGATGGAGGTAAAACCCTATGTCCTGCTTGATTAATATTGATGATATGGGTAGTACAAGAGTAGATCTACCACGAGATTAGAGAGGCTAAACCCTAGAATCTAGCCTATGGTATGATTGTATGTTGTAGTTGTTGTGTCCTACGGACTAAAACCCTCCGGTTTATATAGACACCGGAGAGGGTTAGGGTTACACAAGGTCAGTTACAAAGGAGGAGATATCCATATCCGTACTGGTTAGCTTGCCTTCCACGCCAAGTAGAGTCCCATCCGGACACGAGACGAAGTCTTCAATCTTGTATCTTCATAGTCTAACAGTCCGGCCAAAGGATATAGTCCGGCCGTCCGGAGACCCCCTAATCCAGGACTCCCTCAGGTGGTTTTATGGTACCGGCGAAAGTTGCGCGGTACTAGAGAGGCTAGCAATGGTGGAAGGGTGAGAGTGCGTATAATCCATGGACTCAACATTAGTCATAAAGAACTCACATACTTATTGCAAAAGTCTATTAGCTATCGAAACAAAGTACTACGCGCATGCTCCTAGGGGGATAGCTTGGTAGGAAAAGACCATTGCTCGTCCCCGACCGCCACACATAAGGAAGACAATTAATAAATAAATCATGCTCCGACTTTGTTACATAACGGTTCACCATACGTGCATGCTACGGGAATCACAAAACTCAACACAAGTATTTCTACTAATCCACAACTACCCACTAGCATGACTCTAATATCACCATCTTTATATCGCAAAACTATTGCAAGGAATCAAACATATCATATTCAGTGATCTACAAGTTTTATGTAGGATTTTATGACTAACCATGTGAATGACCAATTCCTGTCATCTCTCTAAATAGATATAAGTAAAGCAAGAGAGTTTAATTCTTTATACAAAAGATATGCCCACGCTCTAACAAATATAAGTGAAGAAAAAGAGCATTCTACAAATGGCGGTTTTCTATGTAAAGAGAAACATGCAATCCAAACTTCAAATGATATAAGTGAAGCACATGAAGCATTCTATAAAACAATACTCAAAAGATATAAGTGAAGTGCAAAGAACATTCTATAAATCAACCAAGGACTATCTCATACCAGCATGGTGCATAATAGAAAAATGAAAACTAATGCAAAAATACGCTCCAAGATTGCACATATCGCATGAACGAAACGAATCCGAAAACATACTGATACTTGTTGAAGAAAGAGGGGATACCTTCCGGGGCATCCCCAAGCTTAGACTCTTGAGTCTCCTTGAATATTTAATTGGGGTGCCTCGGGCATCCCCAAGCTTGATCTCTTGCCTCTCTTCCTTCTTCTCACACTGAGACATTCTCGATCATCGAACACTTCATCCACACAAAACTTTAACAGAAAACTCGGTAAGATCCGTTAGTATAATAAAGCAAATCACTACTCTAAGTACTATTGCAAACCAATTCATATTTTGTTTTTGCATTGTGTCTATTGTAATATAACTTTTTCATGGCTGAATCCACTGATATAAATTGATAGTTTCATCAAAACAAGCAAACTATGCATCAAAAACAGAATCAGTCTAAAAAAGAACAGTCTGTAATAATCTCAACATTCACCATACTTCTAATACTTGTATAGAAAGAAAGTGCAAAAAGAATCAGAACCATTTTACGTTCCAGCTAAAAATGTAAAATCGTGGACTACAGCCAAAGTTTCTGTCCTGCACCATACAAACCATTAAGCAAATGTAAACATCCTAAAGGCAAATCTTGGCACATTATTTTTATAATACAATGGAATTGTACAAGGGGATAATTATTTTTGTGGAAAATGTTCTGTAATCAAGATTCAAAAAGTTGTCGTGAGCCTGAACAAAGTTCTAGGAGCTCTCCTACTTCTACAATGCTTGTCTTTCTCACTTTCACTTTCCTTTTTGAAAAAGTTTTGGGTTCCCCTCTTTATTTTTGTTGTTAACTATATGAAAGCATTCAACATAAACAAATGACTCCCTGAAACTTCCGGGTTGTCTCCCTGGCAGCGCTTTCTTTAAAGCCATTAAGCTAGGTATATAGTGCTCAAGTAGTGAATCCACCCGGATCCCAAGGTATATCAAAGCCAATTTTAATTAACAATGATTTGTAATTTAGTAGTGAGAACAAAGTAACATATATCATGCAACAACGAAGTCTAACTCTCTTCCTATGCATCGGCATGTCATAAAAGAACAATTCATGCAAACAAAGTAAAGGCCAATGTATAGTATAAACAATTTCTTGCAATTTTATCGTGTGGGAAACATAGAGAGGTGGAGATATAGTTCCTCTCTCATAATAATTGCAAGTAGGAGCAGCAAGCACATGCATATTATATTTATCAAAATCATCATGTGCAATGGTATAAGGCAAGCCATCAATATAATCCTTAATAAGGGTAAACTTCTCCGATATAGTGTAGTTGGGAGAATTCAAAAAGATAATAGGACTATCATGCGTGGGTGCAATAGCAACAATTTCATGTTTAACATAAGGAACTATAGCAAGTTCATCTCCATACGCATAATTCATATTGGCATCTTGGCCACAAGCATAGCAAGCGTCATCAAAAAGGGACGTTCCAAAAGAATTAATGGGATCATAGCAATTATCATAGTATTCATCCTTCGGTAAGCATGAAGGGGAATTAAACAATGTATGAGTTGAAGAGTTACTCTCATTAGAAGGTGGGCACGGGTGATCAATCCACTCTTCCTCCTTTTGTTCTTCGCTCTTCTCCTCATCTTTTTCATGTAATGAGCTCACAGTTTCATCAACTTCTTCCATAGATTCCTGCAAAATATTAGTCTCTTCTTGGACAGCGGAGACTTTCTCAATAAGTGCATTAATATCAGAATTGTATTCATAATTCTCATAGCAATATTTAAGGATAGCTAAATTTTCAGGTCTATAAACCGAATCATCAAAATCTTCAAACTCTTTAAACATAGATTCAATTTCATAAGCACCCATAAAAGCAACAAATTCTTCTATTTGTTCCACATCATAGTAATCATCTGTACCATTAGCATAAGAAGCTAAGGTTTTATTATCATTAAATTCGCATAAAAAGGGAAGGTGTGGAGCCTTCATCCTAGAGCAACAAGTATAATCATATCTCAAGCATAGTTGCCTAGCATACCAATTCAATATATGAATTTGATCCCATAATAGTTTCCCTTTTTCTATCAAGCGATAATACCTAAAGTGTTCGCGTTGATCCAACGTTACTCCCATTACATAATTGAATGGGGTTTTCTCAGGATTATTAAAGTAGTACATAATATCTATCACATAATCAGCATCGAGGGTTTTAGGAGGTTACTCATCTCCATGAGTAGCAAGTATACCTATTTTTTGGTATCTCGTGTTCCATATCCATAACTAAAGATAGAGAACAACTAAGAACAACAAATAAAAATTACTTAGTGATAAAGCAAACAAGCACACATGAGAATATTCACCCCACGCTATGGCTCCCCGGCAATGGCGCCAGAAAAAGGTCTTGATAACCCACAAGTATAGGGGATCGCAACAATTTTCGATAAGTAAGAGTGTCGAACCCAACGAGGAGCTAAAGGCAGAACAAATATACCCTCAAGTTCTATCGACCACCGATACAACTCTACGCACGCTTGACGTTTGCTTTACCTAGAACAAGTATGAAACTAGAAGTACTTTGTAGGTGTTGTTGGATAGGTTTGTGTCGGTGTCAAAACCGGCGGATCTCGGGTAGGGGGTCCCGAAGTGTGCGTCTAGGCCGGATGGTAATAGGAGACAGGGAACACTTTGTTTTACCCAGGTTCGGGCCCTCTCAATGGAGGTAATACCCTACTCCTGCTTGATTAATATTGATGATATGGGTAGTACAAGAGTAGATCTACCACGAGATCAAGGAGGCTAAACCCTAGAAGCTAGCCTATGGTATGATTGTTGTGTATGGAGTTGATTGCCTACGGACTACAACCCTCCAGTTTATATAGACACCGGATAGGGTTAGGGTTACACAGAGTCGGTTACAATGGTAGGAGATCTTGAATATCTGCATCGCCAAGCTTGCCTTCCATGCCAAGGAAAGTCCCATCCGGACACGGGACGAATTCTTCAATCTTGTATCTTCATAGTCCAGGAGTCCGGCCGAAGGTACAGTCCGGCTACCCGAACACCCCCTAATCCAGGACTCCCTCAGTAGCCCCCGAACCAGGCTTGAATGACGATGAGTCCGGTGCGTAGATTGTTTGGCATTGCAAGGCGGGTTCCTCTCCAAATCTTGTGTACCTGTAGGAATAATGTCCGATTTTTGTAATGTAGTCCTCCTCGGCTTCCATGCCCAATAATGGCCGTCTTCCACGTGTTCAAACAAATGCGAAAAGCCGGGGCATTTTTACATCCACACCCCTAGCCGTATAAACGAGCCGCCTAATTAATAGGATGGGGATTTAGGTCCAAACCACATCTTCTCCTTTCGCGAGTTATCATCAGAGCGCTTCCAGCAAAGGTCCATTCCAACATGACCAGCCGTCGCAGCTCCTCCCCTCGCCCCTCCGGTCCCAAACCCGGGGACTGGGAGAGTTGCACCATCCCGCATAGCAAGTTAGCATCACTTCAGGCCCAGGGATTCCTCCCTCAGGCATGCATGGTCCCGGTCCGAGCCGGTCTCGCCACCTATAGTGGCGGAAAACAAGCAGAGAACACCCCCAATCCTTCTAAAGGAGAGCGAGTGTGCCTCATGCCCTATCTAATAAGAGGACTGGGATTTCCAATTCACCCATTTCTCCACGGGCTTCTGGAGTTCTACGGCCTCCAGCTGCACAATCTCACGCCCGCCTCCGTATTCCACATTGCGGGTTTCGTCGCCCTCTGCGAGCTATTTTAAGGCATTGAGGCTCATTTCGTGCTGTGGAAGAGGTTATTCTGCCTGGTGCCCCGTTCTGAAAAGGGGTCTATATATCAAGTGGGCGAAGCCGAAGTATGGCGCATCGCCGGGACCGGATACCTATCCGGAACCCCAAAGAAGGCGTCCGAGGACTGGTCTTCGGAATGGTTTTACATAGATGACGTCTCGCTACCGGACCCTATCCGGGTCGGTCTCCCTGAGTTCAACAGTGCTCCGTTGAAGAAACGCTTGAGCTGGCGTCCGCGGAGTTCTCAGAGAGAAAGTGACAGAGACGTCCTTTACCTGATGGGCCGGATAAGACTGTTGGCTCATTCCGGACTAACCATGATTGGAGTCATGGCCGCATGCATTATGCGGGGGGTGCAGCCGCTTCAATATAGAGGCCACCCCATGTGGGATTTCAACAGGGAGGATGACGCCACACGTTACGGTCGTAAGGGGCCGGACTCAGCCGCCGCCTTAGTAAAGATCTTATCCTCTATGTATAAAGGAGAAAAGGAGGAATTCCTCCGCGTCAAACCGCAGGCCGGATTCAGTATGTACGATCCTCCAAGTTGGGTAAGTGAACAATTGCACTCGCGCGTTTGTTTTATACTCCCATGGTTAGATAGGTAGTCTAACGACTTCAATGTAGGAACTGCGACAGGAGGTAAAGGACATAAGCAGCCGCCCTCCACAGCCCGAGGACCCAGAACGGTCCCTCAATCCGGACTCCGAAGAGGATCCGGACATATCGGTGGATCTTATCGACGGGGTGTTCCGTCAGCTAAGCAAGGACAATACCTTGGTGGCCATCATGGCTGATTACCCAGGGTTAATTCCGTCCTCCCAGGTGACAGAAACCAGACTCTCATTCCCTTGAGAGAGATTGCACTCTCGCATATTCCGGTGTTTCTGACGACAACCGTGTTTTGCAGGGGAGTTTTCCGAGGCAGGAGGCCGAACCTGCGACGGCTAGCCAATGAGGGGCCGCAGGGCCCCGTGGGGCAAAAAGGAATGAAGTACGGACTGAGATGCCAGTGCAAAGGTATAGCGCACCCTCTGTTTCCCTGGTGTTATTCTGTCAGGGCATATTTAACGTTTGTGCTATCTTCAGAACGAAGAGACCTCACCGGACTACATCCGGAGAGGTTGCCAATCGCGCCTCCACCAGCCAGGCTCCAATGGCTGGCCAGGAAGCGGAGGCGAGCACAAGGCGCGTACCGGACGCTCCTCCGACAGAGGATGAGGACAGGCTGTCTGCCACAAATTCTAAAGTGGAGAGTGCCATGAACCACAGGCATCGCCGGACAGTTCTACGCGACGCTTGTTTCTCCCAAGAGGCTTTAGATGCCTTTAATTCGGGAGATGCATACCTCCGTGCCGCTCAAAATGGTTTAGCCAGAGCCACGGAGCAGTATGTAAAAGACATACGGGTAAGAAAGTTTTGGTCAAATATATATATACCAGTAGCCCCCGAGACTTGAAACAGTTAGAGCAACTGATTTAATGATCTTTTAATATGCAGGTTCTTACAGAGAAGAATACTGTACTGTCCCAGGAGCTGCAAAAGTGCAAGTCCCAACTAGAGGCCGCACTAGCCGCAGCAGGGGAGTCCAAAGAGACCCCCTCAGGTAAGATACACTTCGAAAGATTAGTATTGTGCGGTGTGGGTGTAAATCTGACAAATCATATTGCAGATGGCGCCAGACTCGATCTGGACAAACAAAAACTCTTACGCCAGCTAAAGGCCGGTGAGAGTATGTTGACAAGGGTGAGGCGAGAGAAGAATGATCTTCAGGATGCCAACACCAAGCTGGACGTCGAACTTAAAGATGTTCATGGCCAGCTGTCGGACTCCACGAAGGAGAATCAGCGGCTTCGACGCGGCATTTTTAGTAAGTGCTTGAACGAACTTTGAAAAAAGAGTTCGGCGAAGAAGTTGACTAACAGAGTAATGTCTGTAGGTATGCTCACAGGTCGTCCTGCAGAGGAGATGCCCAGTTCTACGGGTGACCTTCTTCCCGAACTCATGCAACTGCATGAGAGAATTCGGCAGGCGATGCAAGGTGTTGCCCAAGCCTTATGGCCTGCCCACTCCATGCCCGAGGGCCTTGGAGATCTTGCGGAGAAGCTGAAGGGAGCTCGGCGGCGCTTCCGGTTGTGGAAGATATCGGCCTGCCGACAAGGCGCTAGGGAAGCCTGGGCCATGGTGAAGACCCGTTGTACGAAGTCTGACCCAAACCACATGGCCGAGGTCGGACCAGTGGGGCCTAACGGGAAGGAGATCCCTGTGAGCTTAGTATACAGCCAAGTAGAGTTGGCCGCGAAGTATTCCTAGCAGGACTGTAAATTAGACAGCCTGTTAGATGGTATAGAAGAGGAATACAATCAGTCAGAATGACTATGTAATTTTGAATTGACATGTGTAATGCCTTCTAGCCGGATTGTAGATCGTTTGTCGTTGCCGACCTTTTCGCTTCGACCTCGGGACCTGACGGTCCAGAGTGTGTCCGAATTCCATAGCGGTTATATAAGAACCGTGGTATGCGTGGAGACCAGGCGTAGGGGTCATTAGTGCTTTATCAGACAAGTGCCCAACTAGTTATGTTATATTACATGGTTAGTAAGAAACATCTTCCAGAGAGAATAGTTTCGTTAGGGGTTCCTTTTGCTGGGAGGCATGCCCTAAAGTGCATGTCCGGACTGCGTAAAAAGACGCAGAAAAAAGCATCTGGGGCGCATATAAAAAAAGAAAAAATATCATCTTTTATCTCACCGATCGAATATTCCCTTAAGAACGCTAGCTTTCGGCTTCACCCAGTCTGAGGTACACATCCGGCTGACCCGGCAGTAACAATCGCAGAGGTGCTCCCTTTACCAACTAGCCAAACAATCAGGAATGTAGGGGTAAGCACAGGAGCCAGGCAACCCATCTTGGCCAAAACTTAAGTCATATCGATGCATATAATGGTGAAGAAAAAGGTACATGCGGAAGTTTGACGCATGTGTTGGGCGTGAAGCCCGTATAAATAAGCTTCTGTTAAAGAAGCCCCCAGGTTTAATGAGCGCGAGTGGCGCGTCATTAGATAAGCCTTTAAGGGCTATAAAACAAAAGAGGGGAAGGAGAGAAATGTAAGACAAAAAAAAAGCAAAAAATGGACAGAGGAAGGAGACGAACACATAGTCCGGCGCTAGGCATAGAATCTTCGGAGACGGGTGGCGTTCCACGGGTTCGGCTCGAGTCGGTTATCCGACGCATCTCGCAGGCGGTATGCCCCGCCAGTTAGGACTTGGTCGATTATGAATGGACCTTCCCACTTGGGCTTGAGTTTGTCCTTTTTCTTATCTGGCACGCATAGTACTAGTTCGCCAACATTGTAATTTTTGGCCCGTACTTCTCTGCTTTGATATCTTCGGGCCTGCTGTTGATAAAATGCGGAACGGGCTTTTGCCACGTCACGCTCCTCCTCCAGGGCGCCCAAGTTGTCCTGCCGATCGAGCTCGGCTTCTCTTTCTTCGTAAATGTGCACTCTAGGTGAGTCATGAATTATGTCGCAGGGCAGAACTGCCTCTGCGCCGTACACCATAAAAACTGATGTGTATCCGGTGGTGCGATTTGGCGTGGTCCGCAGCCCCCATAGCACGGAGTGGAGCTCCTCTACCCAGTGCGTGTTAGATTACTTGAGGGACCGCACCAGTCTGGGTTTAATGCCGCTCATTATAAGACCATTTGCATGTTCGACCTGGCCGTTGGTTTGCGGGTGATAGACGGAAGCATAATCGAGCTTGATGCCCATGTTTTTGCACCAGAGTTTTACCTCGTCGGTGGTAAAGTTTGTACCGTTATCGGTTATGATGCTGTGGAGGACACCATAGCAGTGTACCACCTCGGATATGAAGTCTATCACAGGTCCGGATTCGGCCGTTTTAACAGGCTTGGCTTCTATCAATTTGGTGAATTTGTCCACCATGACCAGTAAGTATTTTTTCCTATCGGTCCCACCTTTAAGGGGTCCGACCATGTCAAGCCCCCAGACCACAAAAGGCCAGGTGATGGGTATAGTTTGGAGTGCGGTGGGTGGCATATGGCTTTGGTTGGCAAAAAGTTGGCAACCAGCGCATCGTTGGACTAAGTCCTGAGCGTCTGCCCGGGCCGTCGGCCAATAAAAGCCTGTACGCAAAGCCTTGCTAACAAGGGACCGAGCATCAGCGTGATGACCATTGAGTCCGGCATGAATTTCAGCCAGAAGGTTCCGCCCTTCTTCTTCGGAGATGCACCTTTGAAGGACTCCGGTAGTGCTTTTCTTATAAAGCTCGCCCTCATGGAATCTATAGGCTTTAGATCGCCGCACTATGTAGCGGGCCTCGTTTTGGTCCTCCGGGAGTTCCTGCCTAGTAAGGTAGGCTAAGAATGGTTCTGTCCACGGGGCGATGACCGCCATTATTACATGGGCTGAAGGTGTAATTTCATTGGCAGAACCTCCAATTGTGTCAGATTGTTCGGCGTCGAGTGGTGCGGCTGGGTCCGGGCTGTTATTTATGGGTTCCCCCTCCCATGTTACGGATGGTTTGAACAATCTTTCCAAAAAGATGTTGGGGGGGGGGGGCTGCATCGTGTTTTGCTCCGATGCGTGCCAGGACGTCCGCTGCTTGATTGTTTTCTCGGGCTATATGGTGAAACTCCAGCCCTTCGAACCAAGCTGACATTTTTAGGACGGCGTTGTGGTAAGCTGCCATTTTTGGGTCCTTGGCGTCGAAGTCTCCATTTATTTGGGATATCGCGAGGTTTGAATCCCCGCGTACCTCTAGGCGCTGGATACCCATGGATACTGCTATCCGAAGACCATGTAGGAGGTCCTCATATTCGGCTGCATTGTTGGAATCCATGTACATGATCTGGAGCACATATTGGACTGTGTCTCCTATGGGGGACGTCAGGACGACGCCAGCCCCAAGTCTGGCCAACATTTTGGAGCCGTCGAAATGCATAATCCAGTTTGAATATGTGTCGTACTCTTTAGGGAGCTCGGCCTCCATCCATTCTGCGACGAAGTCGGCCAAAACTTGCGATTTAATAGCTCGCCATGGCTTATAGGTTATATCGAACGGGAGGAGCTCGATGGCCCATTTTGCAATCCGGCCCGTTGCGTTGCGGTTGTTGATAATATCGTTGAGTGGTACTTCCGAGGCTACTGTTATGGAACACTCTTGAAAGTAGTGCGTAGCTTCCGGGATGCCATGAATACCGCGTATGCAATCTTTTGATAATGCGGGTACCGTGATTTGCATGGAGTGAGGACAGTGGATACGTAGTAGACCGGCCTTTGAAGGGGGAATTTGTGTCCGTCCGTTTCCTGCTCGACAACGAGAACTGCGCTGACAACTTGATGTGTTGCTGCAATGTACAATAACATTGGTTCGTCGGTGTTCGGCGCGGCCAGGACTGGGTTTTTTGCCAATATGGCTTTTATTTCATCAAGTCCAGCCGTGGCGGCCTCCGTCCACTCGAAGTGTTCGGTGCACCGAAGGAGGCGATAGAGGGGTAGTGCCTTTTCTCCCAAGCGGGAGATGAAGCGGCTTAAAGTCGCCACACATCCAGTTAATTTTTGTATTTGTTTGAGGTCCTTTGGGATATCCAATTGTGACAAAGCTCGGATCTTGGTTGGATTTGCTTCAATTCCTCTACCGGATACAATGAAGCCCAAGAGCTTTCCTGCTGGAACGCCGAAGACGCATTTTTCCGGATTGAGCTTGATGTCATATTTTCGGAGGTTATCGAATGTAAGCCTCAAGTCGTCTATTAGAGATTTGACATGTCTTGATTTGACGACCACATCATCCACATACGCCTCCACTCTTTTGCCGATCTGATTTTCCAGACATGTCTGGATCATGCGCTGATATGTTGCGCCGGCGTTCTTCAGCCCGAAGGGCATTGTGTTGAAGCAGAATGGGTCGTATGGTGTGATGAATGCTGTTGCAGCTTGGTCTGATTCTGCCATCTTGATTTGATGGTAACCGGAGTTTGCGTCAAGGAAACACAACGAGTCGTGTCCTGCGGTGGCATCGATAATTTGATCGATACGGGGGAGGGGGAAGGGATCCTTTGGGCAAGCCTTGTTAAGGTCTTTAAAATCGACACACAGGCGCCAGGATTTGTCCTTCTTTGGTACCATCACCAAGTTTGCTAGCCAGTCCGGATGTTTTATATCTCTAATGAATCCGGCCTCCAATAGCTTGGCTATCTCCTCTCCCATAGCCTGTCTCTTGGGTTCGGAAAAATGCCGAAGGGCTTGTTTGACAGGTTTGAATCCTTTTAGGATATTTAAGCTATGTTCGGCCAGCCTGCGTGGGATCCCTGGCATGTCTGAAGGGTGCCAGGCAAAAATGTCCCAGTTCTCTCATAGGAACTCTCGCAGTGCGGCGTCTACATCAGGGTTCAGTTATGCCCCGATGGAAGCTGTTTTATTGGGGTCCATTGTATGGACCTGGAATTTGGCTATTTCGTCAGCTGGCTTGAAGGATGTGGATTTGGATCTCTTATCGAGTATCACATCATCCCTGTTAACTGTGGAGCGCAGTGCAGTCAGTTCCTCGGCCGCTAAGGCTTCGGATAGTGCCTCAAGGGCTAATGCGACCGTCTTATTTTCGGCGCGGAGTGCTATGTCCGGATCACTAGCTAGAGTGATAATTCCATTTCACCCGGGCATCTTAAGCTTCATGTACCCATAGTGGGGTATTGCTTGGAAGATTGTGAATGCTTCCCGCCCTAGTAAAGCGTGATGCCCGCTCTTAAACGGGGCCACCTGAAACGTGACTTCTTCGGACCTGTAATTATCCGGGGTGCCGAACACCACATCTAGTGTGATTTTTCCTGTGCAGCGCGCTTCCCGACTGGGGATTATTCCTCTAAAGGTTGTGCTGCTTCGCTCGACGCGGTTCCAGTCTATTTCCATTTTTTGAAGGGTTTCCTCATAAATGAGGTTCAATCCGCTGCCTCCATCCATGAGCACCTTGGTGAGGCGAAAGCCATCCAATATGGGACTGAGGACCAATGCGGCTGGTGCTCGGGCTGTTCGGAATCTAGGTTCATCAGTTGCGTTGAAGGTAATGGTAGTGTCGCTCCATGGATTTATTGTTGCAACTTGATAGACTTCGGCGAGGCTACGGAGTGTTCTTTTTCTCCTATTGTTTGATGCGAAAGTCTCGAAGACCGTGAGAACGGTACTGGTGTTCTCGGGCTGGTTTTCTGCGGCCTCCAGAATTAAGAGATCCTCGCCAATTTTGGCCACCTGCCGGAGTATCCAACATGCTCTAAGGCTATGAGTTGGTGTGGCATCCTCTGTACTGTGAATTCTACAGGGTCCATCAAGCCACCTTTCCAGTACAATTCCATGCCCTGTAGAGGGTTTTGGCTTTTTGGTGTTTATCCCGGCTGTCCTATGATGATGCACCCTCTTAGTTCGGACGGGGTTACTATTCAAGGCCGAATTATCCGAAAATTTTATTTCGGTTTTCCAGGCGCTTTCCATCGCACAGTATTTTTGTACTATGCACGCCAAGTCAGCGAAGCGTGTAATATCGCGACGACTTACGGCGTTAAGGATTCCCTCGTCCGTGCAATTACTGCAAAAAATTGAGATTGCATCTTCCTCGCGGCAATCCTTTATCCTATTCATAACCAGGAGGAATTTGGCCCAGTAATGATGTACTATTTCGTTGGGCCTCTGCCTGATTTGGGAGAGATCGCTTATGTTCGGGTGGGCGGGTGTCGTTGAATCTAAAACCTCACCCAATCCAAGATTCAGAGGCCGAAGAGTTTCTGAACTCTGAAGTTCGGATTCTTGGATGTTGTCCAACGAATCTAGCCCGTTGCCTGATCCTAGGCTCAGGTCTTGAGTTACATCCTCCCCTCCGCGGGTATCCGGCTTGGAGGAGTCAGGAATTCGGACGTAGCTAGTCCTTAAAATAGATGAAGGGTCGCCGCACTGCGCCTCTACCACGGCAACATGGTGGGTGACTTGGGGAGAGTTAAGTTCTCTTAGATCGGGTTTAAGCCCAACCTGGTCGTAATCCGTAGCGACCCCCAGGGCGGCGATGCGATCCAAGAGCTCATTTAAGGAAGAGAGCTCCATTGGATCTAGCTGCTCGACGAGCTCCGAGCTGACGTGTAGGTTGCTTTTGATGACCTGAGAGGTCACCGTCGGCGCAACAGCCGAACAGGTGGTCATGAGGAAACCACCTAGCCGGAGGGTCTGGCCAACAGCCAAGGCTCCCTTAGCAACGGCACCATCTTTAAAGACGGGAAGAGGTATCCTTCCTGATTGTGACGGCAAAGAGGAACCCTCAATGAAAGCACCAATGTTGGTGTCAAAACCGGCGGATCTCGGGTAGGGGATCCCGAACTGTGCGTCTAGGCCGGATGGTAACAGGAGACAGGGGACACTTTGTTTTACCCAGGTTCGGGCCCTCTCGATGGAGGTAATACCCTACTCTTGCTTGATTAATATTGATGATATGGGTAGTACAAGAGTAGATCTACCACGAGATCAAGGAGGCTAAACCCTAGAAGCTAGCCTACAGTATGATTGTTGTGTATGGAGTTGATTGCCTATGGACTACAACCCTCCGGTTTATATAGACATCGGATAGGGTTAGGGTTACACAGAGTCGGTTACAATGGTAGGAGATCTTGAATATCCGCATCGCCAAGCTTGTCTTCCATGCCAAGGAAAGTCCGATCCGGACACGGGACGAAGTCTTCAATCTTGTATCTTCATAGTCCAGGAGTCCGGCCGAAGGTATAGTCCGGCTACCCGAACACCCCCTAATCCAGGACTCCCTCAGTTTGCAAGATAATAAAGAGTACGTAAATAAAAAGTAGGTGCTGTTTAGGTAAAGACACAACTAGGTTAGTTTTAGTAAAGAGCTTTTTGTTACGAGAAAGTTATTTGTCCCTAGGCAATCGATAACTAGACTGGTAATCATTATTGCTATTTTATATGAGGGAGAGGCATAAGCTAACATACTTTCTCTACTTGGATCATATGCACTTATGATTGGAACTCTAGCAAGCATCCACAACTACTAAAGATCATTAAGGTAAAACCCAACCATAGCATTAAAGCATCAAATCCTCTTTATCCCATACGCAACAACCCCCTTACTCGGGTTTGTGTTTCAGTCACTCACGCAACCCACTATAAGCAAATCATGAACGTATTGCAACACCATACAACGGGTATCCCTCAATCTTGCGCGACACGGAGAGCACCATAGGACAGCACCAATAATAAAACATGCAACTCAAACCAATCACGATCATCAAATAACCCATAGGACAAAACGGATCTACTCAAACATCATAGGATAGCCATACATCATTGGGAAATAATATATAGCATTGAGCACCATGTTTAAGTAAAGATTACAGCTGGTAAGAGAGAGGTTACGCCGCTACATAGAGGGGGGAAGAGTTGGTGATGATGGCGGAGAAGTTGTTGGTGAAGATTGCGGTGATGATGATGGCCACGACAGCGTTTCGGTGCCACCGGAAGAGAAGGGGAGAGGGGGCCCCTTTGTCTTCTTCTTCCTTGACCTCCTCCCTAGATGGGAGAAGGGTTTCCCCTCTGGTCCTTGGCCTCCATGGCATGGGAGGGGCGAGAGCCCCTCCTAGATTGGATCTGTCTCTCTGTCTCTCTCTGTTTCTGTGTCCTCAGATTCTACCCTTTCACCATTTCTTATATTCCCATAGATCCGTAACTCCGATTGGGCTGAAATTTTAAGATGATCTCTATCCGGATATCATCTTTCTTGCGGCGAAAGAAGGGCACCAACCGCCTTATGGGATGGCCACGAGGGTCAGGGGCGCGCCCCCTTGCCTCGTGGCCCCCTCGGGCACTGTCTCACGTGGATTTTTCTTCCCATAAACCATATATAATCCAAAAAAAAATCTCCGTCAGTTGTTATCCCGTTTGGACTCCGTTTGATATGGATATTCTGCGAAACAAAAAACATGCAACAAACAGGAACTGGCACTGGGCACTGGGCACTGGATCAATATGTTAGTCCCAAAAATAGTATAAAAAGTTGCCCAAAGTATATGAAAGTTGTAGAATATTGGCATGGAACAATCAAAAATTATAGATACGACGGACACGTATCACGAGGTACCAACAAGCGCTGCGGCGATACCACTGCCGCAACATCCGCTCCAGGACGCTCGAGGTGGGTGACCTCGTCCTGAGGCAGGTCCTCTCCAGAGAAGGGCTGCACAAGCTTTTACCCATGTGGAGGGCCCGTTCAGGGTCGTCCATGTCTCCAGACCGGGTGCAGCGCGCCTGGAGACGCAGGACGGGATACCCATCCAGAACGCCTAGAATATCCAGCACCTCCGGAAGTTCTATCCATGAAGCAAGGCCCAGAGCCTAAGAAGCAAGGCCCAGAGCCTGAGAAGAAAGGCCCAGAGCCTGTGAAGAAGGTCCGGTGCCTGTGAAGAATCATCGCCCGTGACACTCTCACGTCATAATGAGTGGGGCTGTACACGCCCCGGAGTCTCAGGAGCGCCGGCTTCAAGCCCTGGGGCTCCCTCCCACGCCTAGTGGAGAGCACTTAGCTCCGCACTGGTGAGAACACTTGAAGACTAGATTAGGTGTCGGACGCGGCCTTTCATTTGCTTTCCATAGTTGACTCGCTTTTCCTTAATCAAAGTTTGCCTTTGGCGTTCCCTGCCGATTTGATTCCCTCGCCTCTCACTGCATTTTTTCCGGCTCGAATTTGCTCGTGTTCTCTCTCTCGCATGCCTCACGAGGGGCTAGGCAGGTGCCCTCGTGAGCATTTTTTTCTCCTTTCTGCCTTCTCGCAAGCCACCCTCGTTCGAGCCCAAGGCGCCTCTCTCCTAATCCGTGCCCCTCGGGTACCGCGATACAAAGCACCAGGTCAGGGCCAGGATGAACGGCAAATCTTTTAACACACTTCCTAACAAGTTTTTCGCGGTTCCTGAGCGAATGCAGGCCACTGATACGTTTCCAACGTATCTATAATTTTTGATTGCTCCATGCTATATTATCTACTGGTTTGGACTATATTGGGCTTTATTTTCCACTTTTAGATTACTTTTGGGACTAACCTATTAACCGGAGGCCCAACCCAGAATTGCTGTTTTTTGCCTATTTTTTAGTGTTTCAGAGAAACAGAATATCAAACAGAGTCCAAACGGAATGAAACCTTCAGAAACGTGATTTTCTCATCAGATAAGATCCAGGAGACTTGGACCCTCCGTCAAGAAAGCCACGAGGCGGTCACGAGTGTGGAGGGCGCCCCCTAGGATGTGCCCCCTGACTCGTGGGCCCCTCGAAGCTCCACCAATGTACTTCTTCCTCCCATATATATCCACGTATCCCCAAACGATCAGAAGGGGAGCCAAAAACCTAATTCCACCGCCGCAACTTTATGTATCCACGAGATCCCATCTTAGGGCCTGTCCGGAGCTCCGCCGGAGGGGGCATCGATCACGGAGGGCTTCTACATCATCATCCAAGCCCCTCCGATGAAGTGTGAGTAGTTTATTTTAGACCTACGGGTCCATAGTTAGTAGCTAGATGGCTTCTTCTCTCTTTTTGGATCTCAATACAATGTTCTCCCCCTCTCTTGTGGAGATCTATTCGATGTAATCTTATTTTTGCGGTGTGTTTGTTGAGACCGACGAATTGTGGGTTTATGATCCAGTCTATCTATGAATAATATTTGAATCTACTCTGAATACTTTTATGTATGATTGGTTATCTTTGCAAGTCTCTTCGAATTATCAGTTTGGTTTGGCATACTAGATTGGTTGTTCTTTCCATGGGAGAAGTGCTTAGCTTTGGATTCGATCTTGCGGTGTTCTTTCCTAGTGACAGAAGGGGCAGCAAGGCACGTATTGTATCGTTGCCATCGAGGATAACAAGATGCGGTTTTTTATCATATTGCATGAAACTATCCCTCTACATCATGTCATCTTTCTTAAGGCATTACTCTATTTTTAACTTAATACTCTAGATGCATGCTGGATAGCGGTCGATGAGTGGAGTAATAGTAGTAGATGCAGGCAGGAGTCGGTCTACTTGTCTCGAACGTGATGCCTATATACATGATCATACCAAGATATTCTCATAACTATGCTCAATTCTGTCAATTGCTCAACAGTAATTTGTTCACCCACCGTAGAATACTTATGCTCTTGAGAGAAGCCACTAGTGAAACCTATGGCCCCCGGGTCTCTTTCTCATCATGTCAATCTCCATCACTTTATTATTGCTTTGCTTTTACTGTGCTTTTACCTTTTACTTTGCATCTCCATACCAAAAATACCAAAAATATTATTTATCATCTCTATCAGATCTCACTTTCGTAAGTGACCGTGAAGGGATTGACAACCCCTAAGCGTGTTGGTTGCGTGGAGCTATTGTTTTTTGTGTAGGTATGAGGGACTCGCGCATAGCCTCCTACTGGATTGATACCTTGGTTCTCAAAAACTGAGGGAAATACTTATGCTACTTTGCTGCACTATCCTCTCCTCTTCGGGGAAATCTAACACAGTGCTCAAGAGGTAGCAAGAAGAATTTCTGGCGCCGTTGCCGGGGAGTCTGCGCAAAAGTCAACATACGAAGTACCCATCACAATCCCTATCTCCCGCATTACATTATTTGCCATTTGCCTCTCGTTTTCCTCTCCTCCACTTCACCCTTGCCGTTTTATTCGCCCTCTCTCTCTCTATCCTCCCTCTCTCTCTATTTTCCTCTTTTGCCCGTTTGCTTTTTGTTTTGCTTGTGTGTTAGTTTGCTTGCTTGTCATCATGGCTAGTCCCTTGTCTTCTCTGTTGACCCCTGAGTTCGAAATCTTTCACTTTAGACAAAGGTTAGGAGAAAACCTAAAAGATGCCTAGTTGAGAATAATGGAATCTCATCGTAATTGTACCTCTTAAATAAATCTGAGAATTTTGCTTTGCAATTTTTATGTTGGATTAAATATGTCTCATAGACAACTCTTGGATTGCGTTGCCAAAGGAAATTTTATTGAAATCGATCCCCATATTGCACTTGAAATTATAGAAGGTATAGTGGGAATACTACCTCAACAAAAGGGGCCTCATCCTACTTAGGAAGAGACACAAGTTTTTGAAAAAAATTGTGAAGTTACTAAATCTTGCAGAAATCTCTTGAACCTCTTAAGAACATTAGTGGAAATATTCACCGCATGAATATGTTGATTACCCTTTGCAATAAGCGGTTGGATTCTTTAGATCTAAAAATTTCACAATATGAAGGGAAACGTAAAGAACCTCCCGGATTCGAGCTTGATTCCGCTAAAAAGTTGAGAACCAAAGATGGCAATACCTAGATCTATTCTTGCTTGTTATGCCTAGCTAGGGGCGTTAAACTATAGCGCTTGTTGGGAGGCAACCCAATTTTATTTTTATTCCTTGCTTTTTTCTCCTGTTTAGTAATAAATAAATTATTTATCCTCTGTTTTGGTTGTGTTTTTGTGTTTAATTAGTGTTTGTGCCAAGTAGAACCGTTGGGAAGACTTGGGGAAAGTCTTGTTGAACTTGCTGTAAAAAACAGAAACTTTAGCGCTCACGAGAACTGCTGTCATTTTTATTTGGAAAGTGATATTTAGTTAATTATTTTTGCACATGATTAATAGATAAATTCCTCACGTCCAGAAATTTATTTTAGAATTTTTGGGGTTCCAGATCTTGCGCTAGCTACAGATTACTACAGACTGTTCTGTTTTTGAAAGATTCTGTTTTTCGTGTGTTGTTTGCTTATTTTGATGAATCTATGGCTAGTAAAATAGTTTATAATCCATAGAGAAGTTGGAATACATTGGGTTTAACACCAATATAAATAAATAATGAGTTCATTACAGTACCTTGAAGTGGTCTTTTGTTTTCTTTCGCTAACGGAGCTCATGAGTTTTCTACTTTAAGTTTTGTGTTGTGAAGTTTTCAAGTTTTGGGTAAAGATTTGATGGATTATGGAACAAGGAGTAGCAAGAGCCTAAGATTGGGGATGCCCATGGCACCCCCAAGATAATCTAAGGACACCTAAAAGCCAAAGCTTGGGGATGCCCCGGAAGGCATCCCCTCTTTCGTCTACTTCTATCGGTAACTTTGCTTGGAGCTATATTTTTATTCACCACATAATATGTGTTTTGCTTGGAGCGTCTTTTATGATTTGAGTCTTTGCTTGTTAGTTTCCCACAATCATCCTTGCTGTACACACCTTTTGATAGAGCCGTACATAATTTGTAATTTGATAGAATACTCTATGTGCTTCACTTATATCTTTTGAGCTTTATAGTTTTGCTCTAGTGCTTCACTTATATCTTTTAGAGCACGGTGGTGGATTTGTTTTATACATACTATTGATCTCTCATGCTTCACTTAGATTATTTTGAGAGTCCTATTAGCATGGGAATTTGCTTAAAATCCTAATATGCTTGGTATGCAAGATTAATAATAAAAACTTTCTTATGAGTGTGTTGAATACTAAGAGAAGTTTGATGCTTGATGATTTTTTGAGACATGGAGGTAATAATATCAAAGTCGTGCTAGTTGAGTAGTTGTGAAATTGAGAAATACTTGTGTTGAGGTTTGCAAGTCCTGTAGAATGCACATATGGTAAACGTTATGCAACAAATTTGAAACATGAGGTGTTATTTGATTGTCTTCCTTATGAGTGGCGGTCGGGGACGAGCGATGGTCTTTTCCAACCAATCTATCCCCCTAGGAGCATGCATGTAGTGCCGAGGTTTTTGATGACTTTTAGATTTTTGCAATAAGTATTCGAGTTCTTTATGACTAATGTTGAGTCCATGGATTATACGCACTCTCATCCTTCCATCCTTGCTAGCCTCTTCGGTACCGTGCATTGCCCTTTCTCACATTGAGAGTTGGCGCAAACTTCACCAGTGCATCCAAACCCCGTGATATGATACGCTCTTTCACACATGAACCTCCTTATATCTTCCTCAAAACAGACACCATACCAACCTATTATGGCATTTCCATAGCCATTCCGAGATATATTACCATGCAACTTTCCACCGTTCCATTCATCATGACACTTTCATCTTTGTCATATTGCTTAGCATGATCATGTAGTTTACATAGTATTTGTGGCAAAGCCACCGTTCATAATTCTTTCATACATGTCACTCTTGGTTCATTGCATATCCCGGTACACCGCCGAAGGCATTCATATAGAGTCATCTTTGTTCTAGTATCGAGTTGTAATCATTGAGTTGTAAATAAATAGAAGTGTGATGATCATCATTATTAGAGCATTGTCCCAAGTGAGGAATAAATAAAATAAAAAAATAAAGGCCATAAAAAAGAGAAGGCCCCAAAAAAGTGAAAGGCCATAAAAAAAGAAAAGGCCCAAAAATAAAAATGTGAGAAAAAGAGAGAAGGGACAATGTTACTATCCTTTTACCACACTTGTGCTTCAAAGTAGAACCATGATCTTCATAGTAGAGAGTCTCTGATGTTATCAGTTTCATATACTAGTGGGAATTTTTCATTATAGAAATTGGCTTGTATATTCCAACAATGTGCCTCCTCAAATGCCCTAGGTCTTCACGAGCAAGCAAGTTGGATGCACACCCACTTAGTTTCTTTTGTTGAGCTTTCATACATTTATAGCTCTAGTGCATCCGTTTCATGGCAATCCCTACTCCTTGCATTAACATCAATCAGTGGGCATCTCCATAGCCCATTGATTAGCGTCACTGATGTGAGACTTTCTCCTTTTTTGTCTTCTCCACATAACCCCCCTCATTATATTCTATTCCACCCATAGTGCTATGTCCATGGCTTGCGCTCATATATTGCGTGAAAGTTTATAGGTTTGAGATTACTAAATTATGAAACAATTGCTTGGCTTGTCATCGGGGTTGTGCAAGATGAGAGCATTCTTGTGTGACGAAAATGAAACATGACTAAACTATATGATTTTGTAGGGATGAACTTTCTTCGGCCATGTTATTTTGAGAAGACATAATTGCTTAGTTAGTATGCTTGAAGTAATATCATTTTCATGTCAATATGAACTTTTGTCTTGAATCTTTCGGATCTGAATATTCATACCACAATTAAGAAGAATTACTTTAAAATTATGCCAAGTAGCAATCCGCGTCAAAAATTCTGTTTTTATCATTTACCTACTCGAGGACGAGCAGGAATTAAGCTTGGGGATGCTTCATACGTCTCCAACGTATCTATAATTTTTGATTGCTCCATGCTATATTATCTACTATTTTGGACTATATTGGGTTTTATTTTCCACTTTTATATTACTTTTGGGACTAACCTTTTAACTGGAGGCCAGCCCAGAATTGTTGTTTTTTGCCTATTTCAGTGTTTCAGAGAAACAGAATATCAAACGGAGTCCAAATGGAATGAAACCTTCGAAAACGTGATTTTCTCATCAGATAAGATCCAGGAGACTTGGACCCTCTGTCAAGAAAGCCACGAGGCAGTCACGAGGGTGGAGGGCGCCCCCCCTAGGGCGCGCCCCTGCCTCATGGGCCCCTCGAAGCTCTGCCGACGTACTTCTTCCTCCCATATATAACCACGTATCCCCAAACGATCAGAAGGGGATCCAAAAACCTAATTCCACTGCCGCAACTTTCTGTATCCACGAGATCCCATCTTGGGGCCTGTTTCGGAGCTCTGGCGGAGGGGGCATCGATCACGGAGGGCTTCTACATCATCATCCAAGCCCCTCCGATCAAGTGTGAGTAGTTTATTTCAGACCTACGGGTCCATAGTTAGTAGCTAGATGGCTTCTTCTCCCTTTTTGGATCTCAATACAATGTTGTCCCTCTCTCTTGTGGAGATATATTCGATGTAACCTTCTTTTTGCGGTGTGTTTGTTGAGATCGATGAATTGTGGGTTTATGATCCAGTCTATCTATGAATAATATTTGAATCTTCTCTGAATTATTTTATGTATGATTGGTTATCTTTGCAAGTCTCTTAGAATTATTAGTTTGGTTTGGCCTACTAGATTGGTTGTTCTTGCCATGGGAGAAGTGTTTAGATTTGGGTTCGATCTTGCGGTGTCCTTTCCCAGCGACAGAAGGGGCAGCAAGGCACGTATTGTATCGTTGCCATCGAGGATAACAAGATGGTTTTTTTATCATATTGCATGCAACTATCCCTCTACATCATGTCATCTTGCTTAAGTGTTACTCTGTTTTTAACTTAATACTCTAGATGCATGCTGGATAACGGTCGATGAGTGGAGTAATAGTAGTAGATGCAGGCAGGAGTCGGTCTACTTGTCTCGGACGTGATGCCTATATACATGATCATTCCAAGATATTCTCATAACTATGCTCAATTCTGTCAATTCCTCAACAGTAATTTGTTCACCCACCATAGAATACTTATGCTCTTGAGAGAAGCCACTAGTGAAACCTATGGCCCCCGGGTCTCTTTCTCATCATATCAATCTCCATCACTTTATTATTTCTTTGCTTTTACCTTTTACTTTGCATCTCTATACCAAAAATACGAAAAATATTATTTGTCATCTCTATCAGATCTCACTTTCGTAAGTGGCCGTGAAGGAATTGACAACCCCTAAGCATGTTGGTTGCGTTGAGCTATTGTTTTTGTGTAGTTACGAGGGACTCGCGCATAGCTTCATACTGGATTGATACCTTGGTTCTCAAAAACTGAGGGAAATACTTACCCTACTTTGTTGCATCATCCTCTCCTCTTTGGGGAAATCCAACGCAGTGCTCAAGAGGTAGCAAGAACAATTTTTGGCGCCGTTTCCGGGGAGTCTGCGCAAAAGTCAACATACCAAGTACCCATCACAATCCCTATCTCCCACATTACGTTATTTGCCATTTGCCTCTCGTTTTCCTCTCCTCCACTTCACCCTTGCCATTTTATTCGCCCTCTCTCTCTCTCTATCCTCCCTCTCTCTCTATTTGCCTCTTTTGCCCATTTGCTTTTTGTTTTGCTTGTGTGTTAGTTTGCTTGCTTGTCGTCATGGCTAGTCCCTTATCTTCTCCGTTGACCCCTGAGTTCGAAATCTTTCACTTTAGACAAAGGTTAGGAGAAAACCTTAAAGATGCCTGGTTGAGAATAATGGAATCTCATCGTAATTGTACCTCTGAAATAAATCTGAGAATTTTGCTTCGCAGTTTTTATGTTGGATTAAATATGTCTCATATACAACTCTTGGATTGCGTTGCCAAAGGCAATTTAATTGAAATCGATCCCCATATTGCACTTGAAATTATAGAAGGTATAGTGGGAACACTACCTCAAAAATAGGGGCCTCATCCTACTCAGGAAGAGACACAAATTTTTGAATTTTTTTGTGAAGCTACTAAAATCTTGCAGAAATCTCTTGAACCTCTTAAGAACATTAGTGGAAATATTCACCGCATGAATATGTTGATTACCCTTTGCAATAAGCGGTTGGATTCTTTAGATCTAAAAATTTCAGAATATGAAGGGAAACGTAAAGAACCTCCTGGATTCGAGCTTGATTCCACTAAAAAGTTGAAAACCAAAGATGACAATACCTAGATCTATTCTTGCTTGTTATGCCTAGCTAGGGGCGTTAAACGATAGCGCTTGTTGGGAGGCAACCCAATTTTATTTTTATTCCTTGCTTTTTGCTCCTGTTTAGTAATAAATAAATTATTTAGCCTCTGTTTTGGTTGTGTTTTTTGTGTTTAATTAGTGTTTGTGCCAAGTAGAACCGTTGGGAAGACTTGGGGAAAGTCTTGTTGAACTTGCTGTAAAAAACAGAAACTTTAGCGCTCACGAGAACTGCTGTCATTTTTATTTGGAAAGCTATATTTAGTTAATTATTTTTGCAGATGATTAATAGATAAATTCCTCACGTCCAGCAATTTATTTTAGAATTTTTGGTGTTCCAGATCTTGGGCTAGCTACAGATTACTACAGCCGGTTTTGTTTTTGACAGATTCTGTTTGTCGTGTGTTGTTTGCTTATTTTGATGAATCTATGGCTAGTAAAATAGTTTATAATCCATAGAGAAGTTGGAATACATTGGGTTTAACACCAATATAAATAAATAATGAGTTCATTACAGTACCTTGAAGTGGTCTTTTGTTTTCTTTCGCTAACGGAGCTCACGAGTTTTCTACTTTAAGTTTTGTGTTGTGAAGTTTTCAAGTTTTGGGTAAAGATTTGATGGATTATGGAACAAGGAGTGGCAAGAGCCTAAGATTGGGGATTCCCATGGCACCCCCAATATAATCTAAGGACACCTAAAATCCAAATCTTGGGGATGCCCCGGAAGGCATACCCTCTTTCGTCTACTTCTATCGGTAACTTTACTTGGAGCTATATTTTTATTCACCACATGATATGTGTTTTGCTTGGAGCGTCTTTTATGATTTGAGTCTTTGCTTGTTAGTTTACCACAATCATCCTTGTTGTACACACCTTTTGAGAGAGCCATACATAATTTGGAATTTGATAGAATATTCTATGTGCTTCACTTATATCTTTTGAGCTTTATAGTTTTGCTCTAGTGCTTCACTTATATCTTTTAGAACACGGTGGTGGATTTGTTTTATAGAAACTATTGATATCTCATGCTTCACTTAGATTATTTTGAGAGTCTTATTAGCATGGTAATTTTCTTAAAATCCTAATATGCCTGGTATGCAAGATTAATAATAAAAACTTTCTTATGAGTGTGTTGAATAGTAAGAGAAGTTTGATGCTTGATGATTGTTTTGAGACATGGAGGTAGTAATATCAAAGTCGTGCTAGTTGAGTAGTTGTGAAATTGAGAAATACTTGTGTTGAGGTTTGCAAGTCCCGTAGCATGCACGTATGGTAAACGTTATGCAACAAATTTGAAACATGAGGTGTTATTTGATTGTCTTCCTTATGAGTGGCGATCGGGGACGAGCGATGGTCTTTTCCTACCAATCTATCCCCCTAGGAGCATGCGTGTAGTGCCATGGTTTTTGATGACTTGTAGAGTTTTGCAATAAGTATGTGAGTTCTTTATGACTAATGTTGAGTCCATGGATTATACGCACTCTCATCCTTCCATCCTTGCTAGCCTCTTCGGTACCATGCATTGCCCTTTCTCACCTTGAGAGTTGGCGCAAACTTCGCTGGTGCATCCAAACCCCGTGGTATGATATGCTATTTCACACATAAACCTCCTTATATCTTCCTCAAGACAGCCACCATACCTACCTATTATGGCATTTCCATAGCCATTCCGAGATATATTGCCATGCAACTTTCCACCGTTCCATTCATCATGACACATTCATCATTCTCATATTGCTTAGCATGATCATGTAGTTGACATAGTATTTGTGGCAAAGCCACCGTTCATAATTCTTTCATACATGTTACTCTTGGTTCATTTCATATCCCTGTACACCGCCGGAGGCATTCATATAGAGTCATCTTTGTTCTAGTATCGAGTTGTAATCATTGAGTTGTAAATAAATAGAAGTGTGATGATCATCATTATTAGAGCATTGTCCCAAGTGAGGAATAAATAAAATAAAATAAGAAAGGCCATAAAAAAAGAGAAGGCCCCAAAAAAGAGAAAGGCCATAAAAAAGGCCCAAAAAGAAAAATGAGAGAAAAAGAGAGAAGGGACAATGTTACTATCCTTTTACCACACTTGTGCTTCAAAGTAGCACCATGATCTTCATAGTAGAGAGTCTCTCATGTTATCACTTTCATATACTAGTGGAAATTTTTCATTATAGAAATTGGCTTGTATATTCCAATAATGGGCCTCCTCAAATGCCCTAGGTTTTAGTGAGCAAGCAAGTTGGATGCACACCCACTTAGTTTCTTTTGTTGAGCTCTCATACATTTATAGCTCCAGTGCATCCGTTGCTTGGCAATCCCTACTCCTTGCATTAACATCAATCGGTGGGCATCTCCATAGCCCATTGATTAGCCTCGTTGATGTGAGACTTTCTCCTTTTTTGTCTTCTCCACATAAACCCCCTCATTATATTCTATTCCACCCATAGTGCTATATCCATGGCTCGCGCTCATATATTGCATGAAAGTTTATAGGTTTGAGATTACTAAAGTATGAAACAATTGCTTGGCTTGTCATCGGAGTTGTGCATGATGAGAGCATTCTTGTGTGACGAAAATGAAACATGACTAAACTATATGATTTTGTAGGGATGAACTTTCTTTTGGCCATGTTATTTTGAGAAAACATAATTGCTTAGTTAGTATGCTTGAAGTATTATCATTTTTATGTCAATATGAACTTTTGTCTTGAATCTTTCGGATCTGAATATTCATACCACAATTAAGAAGAATTACATTAAAATTATGCCAAGTAGCACTCCACATCAAAAATTTATTTTTATCATTTACCTACTCGGGGACGAGCAGGAATTAAGCTTGGGGATGCTTGATACTTCTCCAACGTATCTATAATTTTTGATTGCTCCATGCTATATTATCTACTGTTTTGGACTATATTGGGCTTCATTTTCCACTTTTATATTACTTTTGGGACTAACCTTTTAACCGGAGGCCCAGCCCAGAATTGTTGTTTTTTTGCCTATTTCAGTGTTTCAGAGAAACAGAATATCAAACGGAGTCCAGACGGAATGAAACCTTCAGAAACATGTTTTTCTCATCAAATAAGATCCAGGAGACTTGGACCCTCCGTCAAGAAAGCCCTGAGGCGGTCACGAGGGTGGAGGGCGCCCCCCTAGGGCGCGCCCCTGCCTTGTGGGCCCCTCGAAGCTCCACCGACGTACTTCTTCCTCCCATATATATCCACGTATCCCCAGACGATCAGAAGGGGAGCCAAAAACCTAATTCCACC
This sequence comes from Triticum dicoccoides, assembly GCF_002162155.2. Classification (NCBI taxonomy): domain Eukaryota; kingdom Viridiplantae; phylum Streptophyta; class Magnoliopsida; order Poales; family Poaceae; genus Triticum; species Triticum dicoccoides. Next base: position 734,284,138 of record NC_041382.1, read on the forward strand.
GCCGCAACTTTCTGTATCCATGATATCCCATCTTGGGGCCTGTTCCGGAGCTCCGCCGGAGGGGGCATCGATCACGGAGGGCTTCTACATCATCATCCAAGCCTCTCCGATGAAGTGTGAGTAGTTTATTTCAGACCTACGGGTCCATACTTAGTAGCTAGATGGCTTCTTCTCTCTTTTTGGATCTCAATACAATGTTCTCCCCCTCTCTTGTGGAGATCTATTCGATGTAATCTTATTTTTGCAGTGTGTTTGTTGAGACCGATGAATTGTGGGTTTATGATCCAGTCTATCTATGAATAATATTTGAATCTTCTCTGAATTCTTTTATGTAGGATTGGTTATTGAGGGAGTCCTCGATTAGGGATTGTCCGGATAGCCGGACTATAACCTTTGGCCGGACTCTTGTACTATGAAGATACAAGATTGAAGACTTCGTCCCGTGTCCGGATGGGACTTTCCTCCCATTGTAACCGACTCTGTGTAACCCTAGCCCTCTTCGGTGTCTATATAAACCGGAGGCTAGCTTCTAGGGTTTAGCCTCTTTGATCTCGTGGTAGATCTACTCTTGTAATACCCATATCATCAATATTAATCAAGCAGGAGTAGGGTTTTACCTCCATCGAGAGGGTCCGAACCTGGGTAAAAACGTTGTGTCCCTTGTCTCCTGTTACCATCCGCCTAGACGCACAGTTCGGGACACCCTACCCGAGATCCGCCGGTTTTGACACCGACATTGGTGCTTTCATTGAGAGTTCCGCTGTGCCGTCGCCATCAGGAAGGATGCCTCAGCCCGTCTTTAAAGACGGCACTGTTGCTAAGGGAGCTTTGGCTGTCGGACAAACTCTCCGGCTAGGTGGTTTTCTTATGACCGCCTGTTCGGCCGCTGCACCGACGATGACTTCTCGGGTCATCAAAAGCAATCTTCACGTCAACTTGGAACTCGCCGAGCAGTTAGATCCAATGGAGCTTTCTTCCCTAAACGAGCTCTTGGATCGCATCGCCGCCCTGGGAGTCGCTACAGACTATGATCAGATTGGGCCTAAACCCGATCTGAGAGAGATCAACTCTCCCCAGGTCACCCATCACGTTGTAGTGGTGGAGGAACAATGCGGCGACCCTTCATCTATCTTAAGGACTAGCTATATCCGGATTCCCGATACCTCCAAGCCGGATACCCGCGGAGGGGAGGACGTCACTCAAGACCTAAACCTAAAGTCAGGCAGCGGGCTAGATTCAGTGGAAAACATCCAAGAATCCAAACTTCCAAGTTCAGAAACTCCTTGGCCCCTGAGTCTTAGATTGGGTGAGGTTTCAGATTCAATTCCACCCACCCACCCAAACATAAGCGATCTATCCCAAATTAGGCAAGAGCCCAAAGAAACAGTACACCATTACTGGGCCAGATTCCTCCTGGTCATGAACAGGATAAAGGACTACCGCGAGGAATACGCAATTTCATTCTTCTGCAATAATTGCACGGACAAGGGAATCCTCAACGCCATAAGTCGCCATGAAATTACACGCTTTGCCGACTTGGCGTCCATAGTAAGAAAGTATTGTGTGATGGAAAGCGCCTGGAAAACCGAAATAAAATTTTGGGACAATCCGGCCCTGAATACAAACCCAGCCCGAAATAAAAGGGTGCATTATCGCCAGACACCCGGGTTAAACACCAAAAAGCAAAAACCCTCTATAGGGCATGGAACCGTAATGGAGGGATGGCTCAAGGGACCCTGTAAAATTCACAGTGCAGAGGGCGCCACACCAACTCATAGCCTTAGAGCATGTTGGATACTCCGGCAGGTGGCCAAAAGTGTCGAAGATCTTCTAACCCCAGAAGCCACAGAGCACCAGCCCAGGGATACCAGTACGGTATTAACAGTCTTCGAGACTTCCGCATCAAATAATATGCAAAAACGAACACTCCGCAACCTTGCCGAAGTCTACCACGTGGCAACAATGAACCCATGGAGTGACACGACTATTACTTTTAATGCCAGTGACAAACCTAAATTCCGAACAGCCCGAGCACCAGCCGCATTGGTCCTCAGTCCAATAGTCGACGACTTTCGACTCACCAAGGTACTCATGGACAGTGGCAGCGGATTGAACCTCATTTATGAGGAAACCCTTCAAAAAATGGAAATAGACTGGAACCGCATTGAGCGAAGCAGCACAACCTTTGGAGGAATAATCCCTAGTCGGGAAGCACGCTGTACAGGAAAAATCACACTAGATGTGGTGTTTGGCACGCCGGATAATTACAGGTCCGAAGAGGTCACGTTCCAAGTGGCCCCATTCAGTAGTGGATACCATGCTCTATTAGGGCGGGAGGCGTTTGCAATCTTCCAAGCCATACCCCATTACGGGTACATGAAGCTCAAAATGCCCGGGCCCAACAGAATCATCACTCTTGCTAGTGATCCGGACATAGCACTCTGCGCCGAAAATAAGACAGCCGCACTGGCCCTCGAGGCACTATCCGGAGCCCTAGCGGCAGAGGAACTGACTGCACTGCGCTCCACGGTGAACAGGGACGACGTGATACTCGATAAAAGATCCAAGTCCACCTCCTTTAAACCGGCGGACGAAATAGTCAAATTCCAAGTCCATCCAACGGACCCTACAGAAACAGCTTCCATCGGGGCACAATTAAACCCTGATGTCGACACCGCACTACGAGAGTTCCTATGCGAGAACTGAGACATTTTTTCCTCGCACCCTTCAGACATGCCAGGAATCCCCCGCAGGCTGGCCGAGCATAGCCTAAATATCCTAAAAGGATTCAAGCTAGTCAAGAAGGCTCTTCGGCGTTTCTCCGAACCTAAGAGACAAGTCATGGGAGAGGAACTAGCCAAGCTATTGGAGGCCAGATTCATCAGAGACATAAAACATCCGGACTGGCTAGCAAACCTGTAGATGGTACCAAAGAAGGATAAATCCAGGCGCTTGTGCGTCGATTTTAAGGACCTCAACAAGGCTTGCCCAAAGGATCCCTTCCCCCTCCCCCGCATCGATCAAATCATCGACGCTACCGCAGGACATGATTCATTGTGTTTCCTCGATGCATACTCCAGCTACCATCAAATTAAGATGGCAGAGCCAGACCAAGCCGCAACGGCATTCATCACACCATACGGCCCATTCTGCTTCAACACAATGCCCTTCGGGCTCAAAAACGCCGGCGCAACATATCAGCGCATGATTCAGACATGTCTGGCAAACCAGATCGGCAAAACAGGGGAGGCATACGTAGATGACGTGGTTGTCAAAACCAAGCATGTAGAATCTCTAGTAGACGACTTGATGCTCACATTCGATAACCTCCGAACATACGACATCAAGCTCAACCCGGAAAAATGCGTTTTCGGCATACCAGCCGGAAAGCTCTTGGGCTTCATTGTATCCGGTAGAGGAATTGAAGCAAATCCAGCCAAGATCTGAGCTCTGTCACAATTGGACATCCCAAAGGACCTCAAACAAATACAAAAATTGACCGGATGCGTGGCGGCTCTAAGACGCTTTATCTCCCGCTTGGGAGAAAATGCATTACCCCTTTATCGCCTCCTCCGGTGCACCGAACACTTCGACTGGACGGATGCCACCACGGCCGGACTCGACGAAATAAAAGCCATATTGGCAACAAACCCAGTCCTGGCCGCGCCAAACATTGGCGAACCAATACTATTATACATTGCGGCAACTCATCAAATTGTAAGCGCAGTGCTCGTCGTCGAACGAGAAACAGACTAACACAAATTCCCCCTTCAGAAGCCGGTTTACTATGTGTCCACTATCCTTACTCCATGCAAGTCACGGTACCCGCATTATCAAAAGATAGTGTACGCGGTATTTATGGCATCCCGGAAGCTGCGACACTACTTTCAAGAGTGTTCGATAATGGTAGCCTCGGAAGTACCACTTAACGATATCATAAACAACCACGACACGACGGGCCGGATTGCCAAATGGGACATTGAGCTCCTCCCGTTTGACATAACTTACAAGCCTCGGTGAGCTATTAAGTCACAAGTTTTGGCCGACTTCATCGTCGAATGGACGGAAGCCGAACTCCCTAAAGAGTACGGCACATATTCCAACTGGATCATGCACTTCGACGGCTCCAAAATGTTGGCTGGTCTGGGGGCTGGCGTCGTTTTGACGCCCCGAACAGGAGATACAGTTCAATACGTACTCCAGATAATGTATACGGACTCCAACAACTCAGCCGAATATGAGGCCCTTCTACATGGTCTCCGGATGGCAGTATCCATGGGCATTCAACGCCTAGAGGTGCGCGGGGATTCGAACCTCGCGATATCCCAAATAAATGGAGACTTTCATGCCTAGGATCCGAAAATGGCAGCTTATCGCAACGCCGTCTTAAAAATGTCAGCTCGGTTTGAGGGGCTCGAATTTCACCATATAGCTCGGGAAAACAATCAGGCAGCAGATATCCTGGCACGCATCGGCGCAAAACGTGACACCGTCCCCCCCCCCCAACATCTTCTTGGAGAGGCTGTTCAAGCCATCCGTAGTATGGGAAGGGGAACCCGGAAATAACAGCCCGGACCCAACCGCACTGCCCGACACCGAACATTCTGACATAATTGGAGGCTCTGCCAATGAAATAACATCTTCAGCACACGTAATAATGGCAGTCATCGCCCCATGGACAGAACCATTCCTAGCCTACCTAACTAGGCAGGAACTTCCCGAGGACCAAAACAAGGCACGCTGCATAGTGCGGCGATCTAAAGCCTATAAAGTCCATGAGGGAGAGCTTTATAAGAAAAGCACCACCGGAGTCCTTCAAAGGTGCATCCCCGAAGAGGAAGGGAGGAATCTTCTAGCGGAAATTCATGCCGGACTCGGCGGTCACCACGCTGCAGCTCGGGCCCTTGTAAGCAAGGCCTTCCGTTCAGGCTTTTATTGGCCGACGGCCCGGGCAGACGCTCCGGACTTAGTCCAACGTTGCGTTGGTTGCCAGCTTTTTGCAAACCAAAGCCATATGCCACCCACCGCCCTCCATACTATCCCCTTTGCCTGGCCCTTCGCGGTCTGGGGGCTTGACATGGTTCGACCCCTTAAACGAGGAACCCACAAGCAAAAATACTTACTGGTCATGGTGGATAAGTTCACCAAATTGATAGAAGCCAAGCCTGTTAAGACGGCCGAATCCGGACCGGTGATAGACTTCATATCCGGGGTCGTACACCGTTACGGCGTCCCCCACAGCATCATCACTAATAACGGCACGAACTTTACAGCCGACGAGGTAAAACTCTGGTGCAAAAACATGGGCATCAAGATCGATTATGCTTCAGTCTATCACCCACAAACTAACGGTTAGGTCGAGCGAGCAAATGGTCTTATCATGAGCTCGACTCCGTACTATGGGGGTTGCGGACCACGCCGAATCGCACTACCGGATACACACCATTCTTTATGGTATACGGCGCAGAGGCGGTTTTGCCCTGCGAGATAATTCATGACTCACCTCGAGTGCGCATGTATGAAGAAAGAGAAGCCGAGCTCGATCGGCAGGACAGTTTGGACACCTTGGAGGAGGAGCATGACGTGGCAAAAGCCCGTTCCGCATTCTATCAACAACAGGCTCGAAGATACCAAAGCAGAGAAGTACAGGCCAAAACTTACAATGTTGGCGAGTTAGTTCTACGCCTGCCGGATAAGAAAAATGACAAACTCAAGCCCAAATGGGAAGGTCCCTTTATCATTGACCAAGTCCTGACTGGTGGAGTGTACCGTCTGTGGGATGCATCGGATAATCGACTCGAGCCAAACCCATGGAACGCAGCCCGACTCCGAAGATTCTACGCCTAACGCCAGACTCTTTGTTCGCCTCCTTCCTCTGTCCATTTTTTATACACTATCTGCCTTATATTTTTCTCCTTCTCCCTTTCTTTTCTCTCACAGCCTTTAGAGGCCCATTCGTGCCTTGTTTGCACGCAACTGGCACGCTATCCGCACTCATTATACCTGGGGGCTTCTTTAACAGAAGCTTATTCATACGGGCTTTATGCCCAACACATGTGTTATCCTTCCGCATGTACCCTTTATTCACCATTATATGCATCGATATGACTTAAGTTTTGGCCAAGCTGGGTTGCCTGGCTCTTGTATTTATGCCCTACGTTCCCATTAATTCGACTAGGGCATAAGGGGAGCACCTTTGCGATTGTTACTGTCGGGTCAGCCGGATGTGTACCTCAGACTGGGTGAAGCCGAAAGCTAGCGTTCTTAAGGGAATATTCGGTCGGTGAACTAAAGATGATTTTTCACTTATTTACTTATGTGCCCCCAGATGTTTTTTCTACGTCTCTTCTCGTAGTCCGGACATGCACTTTAGGGCATGCCTCCCAGGGAAAGGAACCCCTAACGGAACTATTCTCCCTGGAAGATGTTTCTTACTAACCATGTAATATAACATAACTAGTTGGGCACTTGTCTGTTCAAGCACTAATGACCCCTACGCCTGGTCTCCATGCATGCCCCGGTTCTTACATAACCGAGAGGGTATTCGGATACACTCCGGACCGTCGGGTCCCGAGGTTGAAGCGAAAAGGTCCGCCACGACAAACGATCTACAATCCGGCTAGAAGGCATTATACATGTCACTTTAAATCACATAGTCAATTTGACTGGTTGAATTCCTCTTCAATACCATCCAATAGGTTGTCTAGTCTACAGTCCTGTTGGGAATACTTTGCGGCCAATTCTACTTGGCCGTACACTAAGCTCACAGCGATCTCCTTCCCATCGGGCCCCACAGGTCCGACCTCGGCCATGTGGTTTGGGTCAGCCTTCGTGTACCGCGTCTTCATCATGGCCTAGGCTTCCCTGGCACCTTGACGGCAGGCTGATATCTTCCATAATCGGTAGCGCCGCCGCGCTCCCTTCAGCTTCTCCGCAAGATCTCCAAGTCCTTCGGGCACGGAGACGGATGGCCACAAGGCCTGGTGTCGGTGTCAAAACTGGCGGATCTTGGGTAGGGGGTCCCGAACTGTGCGTCTAGGCCGGATGGTAACATGAGGCAGGGGACATGATGTTTTACCTAGGTTCGGGCCCTCTTGATGGAGGTAAAACCCTACGTCCTGCTTGATTGATATTGATGATATGGGTAGTACAAGAGTAGATCTACCACGAGATCAGAGAGGCTAAACCCTAGAATCTAGCCTATGGTATGATTGTATGTTATGGTTGTTGTCCTACGGACCAAAACCCTTCGGTTTATATAGACACCGGAGAGGGTTAGGGTTACACAAGGTCGGTTACAAAGGAGGAGATATCCATATCCATACTGCCTAGCTTGCCTTCCACGCCAAGTAGATTCCCATCCGGACACGAGACGAAGTCTTCAATCTTGTATCTTCATAGTCTAATAGTCCCGCTTCAATGCCGATGAGTCCAGCGCGCAGTATTGTCTTTGGCATTGCAAGGTGGGTTCCTTCTCCGAATACACCACAGAAGAATTTGAATATGAGGATAGTGTCCGACCCTGCAAAATAAGTTCCACATTCCACCGTAGAGAGAATAATATTTTTGCAGATCTAATTTGTTGGCTTGTTTTGGCAGCATGACGTTACGTCATGGCCCAGTGATTATTCAAACCGTTTCCTTTAACCAACCCCGCACATAATGCGAGGCAGTTTTTCGACACGTCTTGTCAAAGCAGAGATCATGTCCCCTTATTACGGGATTCTCATCAATACGGGCGTGGGTAACCCAACCGCGCCATCAATTGCGATGCTTGGGGGATAAGCGAGTTTTACCAAGCAAATGGGGACGCTTAGTTTCGTCCGCCCATATAAAGGGATAAGGATTCACCTTTCTATCCACGCCTTCTTCCTCCCTTACCCATTCGTTTTCGCACACTCGAGCTCCAGCGCCCAAGTCCACACTTCCCACCTCGACCTTCTCCAATCATGTCCAGAGAGGGAGGCAAGTGGATGGTCTCCTCCGTCACGGAGGGACACATCAAGAAACTGAGGAGAGCCGGATACCTGCCCGACGACATCACGCACCGGCTCCCAGATGAGGGGCAGCTCATCCCCACCCCCAGGCCCCATGAGAGGGTAGTATTCCTCACCCATTTCCTCCGCGGACTGGGGTTCCCTCTCCATCCCTTCGTTCGGGGGCTCATGTTTTATTACGGCCTGGATTTCCACGATCTAGCCCCGAACTTCATCCTCAACTTCTCGGCATTTATCGTCTTGTGCGAGGCCTTCCTCCGCATCAAGCCCCACTTCGGCTTATGGCTGAAGACCTTCAATGTCAAGCCGAAGGTGGTGGGCAGCCGCCAGGCGGAGTGTGGAGGCGCCATGGTGGGCAAGATGCCCAACATAACATGGCTCGATGACACCTTTGTGGAAACCATAAAGGGGTGGCAATCGGGGTGGTTCTATATCACCGAGCCGCGCGACCCTGCATGGGCAACGGCCCCTGAGTTCCGATCTGGCATCCCCATGCGGCTCACCTCCTGGAAAGAGAAGGGCCTGTCCTGGGGTAGTTCAAAAGAGCTGACTGGACTCCAAACATGTATTCAAAACATGGTGGACAAGAAGCTCAAGCTTGTCAACATAGTCCAAGTTATGCTCATCCGCCGGATACTCCCGTGCCAACAACGGGAGTTCAACTTGTTGGAGTTCAATCCGGCGCAGCACCGAACTCTGAACAGGCTCTTCAACACAACTCATGAAGACGCCTGGAGGGTGCTGTTCAAAAGTGCCGAGGTCCCCCCTATTACTGAGGATCGCGGATTCAGCGCGAAGCGCCAAGCTAGTGCGGTAAGATGCTTTACCTTTCACAGGATACTTATTTTTTTATATAGATTGACTCTATGCGGGATCTAAACTCCCGTACCTTTGACAGGACTGGCAGAAGATGACCGGGCAGATCGACTGTCCGGCGCCTTTGCCCGAAGGCCCCGCAGACGCTCTTCTGGCGAAGATGTTGACTCTGGCCCCTTATACGGTGCCGGAGAAGACCAAGAAGGCCAAGGGAACCCGATAGAGTTCCCGACTCCATGCATCATCGGACTCACCGTCCGATGACTTTGCGACGCACTCTTCCCCTGAAGATAAGGAAGAAGAAGAAGAAGAAGATGCTCCCCTACTGTCTGGGGGAGACAATAAAAGGAAGGCCGCCCCAACCGGGGAGGCCGGAGGGTCCAAGAAGGGAAGGACTCTCCTTCCGGACAGTTCCACCGCCACCGACGAAGGCGAAGACGAGTGGTTGCCCAGGGTCAAGCCCTCGGGGAGATCGTAAGTTTTCGGATACCAGAGTAACTCATAGGATTCCTTTGTCACACTGCTTTCCCTAACGCCAAACGCAATTATGCAGGCCACCACGAGCCAGTATCGATGTATCATCGGACGACTCCTTGGGCTTGTCGGACATGGATAGCGATCCAGTCCCGACCGCCACCTCCCCTCATCCTGCCGACGATGCCGAGGTGTTGTCTCACGAGGCACCGGATCGAGGGGAGGCAGTCCAGGAGGCGCCTCAAGGCAATCTTTCGGACTCCGGGAGCCGCGGGGATGGGGCCCCCGAGAGCTCCGATTTCGGCCCTCGGCCAAACACCGTGCCGGACCCTCCAGCGGTTCCGGGCTCGGGCAGGCGGCCTCCTTCTAAGAGGGGAAAGACGCTTGTGCCGGTGACCTCTGTCCATCCAGAGGCACCGGACAATCTGCTGGAAGCGCTTCACAGCGCTTCCATCGACGAGGAGCACCGCACTATCATGAGTGCGGTGATCCAGAAGGTTCAGTCTGCCAAGAGCGGATTGACTGAAGCCTGTGCCAGCCTGCCAACAGGCTTTGAGGTAAGTGTTTTAAACTGTAGTAGAAATATTACCGCATAGACAGTAGCCCCTGATGTTTTGTTCGGTGTTCACAAAGAAAATCCGAACAGAGGATCAAATAATATCGCGGGAGTCTAATATAAGTATGTTAATATGCGTATGCAGGCCTCGCTGCTGGCGTCCTCCGCACTGACTGCGGAGGTCACCGTAGTGAAGCAGGACCTCGAGGGGTCCAGGAAAGAGCTCGGCCTTGCCAAGAGGTAGCTCAAGGAGAACAAGGGTAAGTAATACCCTGTCTTATGTATATTTATAAAAGAGGACGTGATTGCAAAATGACAGGATCATCGTATGTTTGCCAGGGGCCACGGCCAAGGTGGCGACCCTGAAGCAAGCACTAACCAAGGCTGAAGATACAGTGGCCAAGGAGCGCACCGAGCGAGAGAAGCACGAGGCTCGGGTAGGCGAGGTGCAACAAGAGCTCCAGGCTCTTGTGGCGAAGCACAAGGCGTTGGAGCTTGACTCCAAGACGCGGGAGTCTGAACTTGCCGCGGCCCTCGAGAGTGTAAAAAGTGCCAAGGCTGAAACCCAAAAGGCCCTCCAAGAGATCGACGCGATGAAGAAGATAGCAGCGGGTAAGGCTTTCTATATGCAAAGCAAGCATGTAAAAGTAAATTATCAATTACTTACCCGGATCCGGAGCTCTTCAGGAGCATTCGCAGATTTGCCCTGCAGTGTGTCCGATGCCGCACAATTTTACCAGGCCGAGGACGGAAGCTCGACGGAGAAGCTGTTCTGGTTTCAGTATGCTGAGGCCGAACATCTGGAGGGCAAGGAGCACCGCCACCCCGAGATGTACTACGAGGGTGTTCTGTCGGGTGCCCGTCTTATCGCGGATGAGTGTTCAAAAGATGTAATATTTGAATGAGACTTGCTCATTTTATCTTGTATTTATGAAAACTTGTTTCATATGCGCTATGCAACGCTTGTTTGAATTTAAAATATTACCTTCTGTTTGGCCGTTTATCCAATCTGAGAGATGGCTAGTCCTCGGCTTCTGCCCCCATGCCACGAGTGCTGGGGTGTTCGCGATAAACCTGAGCACTCTTGTTCCCATATTTGGGTCCTTCGAGGGAGGTGCTTAGCACAACGAACAAGGCAACCGGACTAATAATGCTTTATCACTCTCACTTAGCCATAGAATTCTATAATTTTAAATTTCGGCGAAGCCCCTGATATTCAGAAGGCCGAATTCGGGGCGCGATACACGCCTGTAAGCCGGACAGGGCTGGCCCCTCGCCCTAAGCGGCATAAGTCTTTAGGGACTCGAAAAACCTCGCCGAACAGTGACCAGTCTCTCGCCTTATCATGACCGTCAATTTTAGCTTTCTCTACTAAGGTGCTAAGCCCGGCAGAACTGGGGCACAATCGCAGTAGTTCTCCTAGCGCTACCTTAGCCGATAGAGCGGAACGTAAGGTACCAAAACATAGGAGCCGGGCAAACCCAACATTTGACCAAAGATATGATTCTGAGCTGATGCATATAATGCTATAAGTTCGGGGTGCCGCACTTGTGAAAGTGTTCGGACTTTTCACACCGTATTGTGAGGTACGTAAGCCCCTGGTGTATTGGCCATACCAAGGTGTACGGTTGCAAGGCGTCATTAATGAACACATAGGTATATATATAGAACAAGAATGCAATAATAATCGTAATGTCATGCATTCTTTATTAAAAAATTGCGTTAAAGCAGAGTGATACAGATAGTGCGATAAGCAAAGAGTAGGACTATGTCCCTTCCAAGGGCAAGCCGAGGAACGATATTAAATTGAATATTTCACTCATTACTGTAATCAACCTGGGAATTCCGCGGTATAACGTAGCTGTCTGCCTCCTTGGTTGCTGCGTCTTGTGTTCGGCAATAGTGCTGCCGGACAGTGTATGCAGAGATTAAGGTCCTGAAAGAAAAAGAAAAATAACCAAACGGGAAGCCCCTAGTGCGGTTTAAGCCGCGTCTTGGGGCGTGCCACAGTTGTGCCCCCTTTCCCACCTGTGCCCATGGTATTTTTAATGCATAATTATGTACGCGTGGCACGAATATCGCCGTTGGGCTGGGATTGGGGTGGCTGCCGTATTGCTACGTGAGCTCAGATCGCGCCAGGCGGTCTATTTGCTGATTGCCCCGAGCGTGCTTGAAGGTGTCCGGGCTTTGAAGCGCCGAACTGGTTGATTGCCTTGAGAGGCTGCTTTGTGCTTCTGCTGCGAGGGCTGCGGTGTGCTCCTCTATTCGGAGAGAGCGCCCTATGTTTCCATTGACTGTAATAACTCCGTGAGGTCCTGGCATCTTGAGCTTGAGGTATGCAGCATTGAATCTAGCAAATGCGGTTCGCCCGAGCAGCGCGTGATAACCACTGCGGAGCAGGACTATATCGAAGATTAACTCTTCGCTTCGGAAGTTATCCGGGGATCCCAAGACCACTTTCAGTCTAATTGATCCTGTACAATGGGCCTCTACGCCTGGAATGATGCCCTTAAAGGTCGTTTTTGTGGGTTTGATCCTTGAGGGGTCTATACCCATTTTGCGCACTGTGTCCTAATAAAGCAGGTTCAGGCTGCTACCGCCATCCATAAGGAATCGAGTGAGGTGAAATCCATCGATGATTGGGTCTAGGACCAGTGCGGCGAATCCGCCATGACGGATACTAGTGGGGTGGCCCCTGCGATCGAATGTGATCGGACAGGAGGACCAAGGGTTGAACTTTGGGGCGACTGGCTCCAACGCATATACGTCCCTGAGTGCATGCTTCCGCTCCCTCTTGGGGATGTGGGTTGCGTATATCATGTTCACCATCCGCACTTGCGGGGGAAACCTCTTCTGTCCTCCAGTGTGCGGCTGCCGGGGTTCCTCCTCGTCATCGCTATGCGGCCCCTTGTCCTTGTTTTTGGCAATTAACTTGCCGGCCTGCTTGAACACCCAACAATCCCTGTTGGTGTGATTGGCTGGCTTGTCTAGGGTGCCGTGTATTTGACACGAGCGATCGAGTATACGGTCCAAGCTGGACGGACCCGGCGTACTTTGTTTGAATGGCTTTTTCCGTTGACCGGGTTTAGACCCTTTGAATCCAGCATTGACTGCCGTATCCTTAGTATTTTCGCTGTTAATGCGGCGCTTATGCTTGTTGCGATGTGACCTGCTATTGCCGTCCTTGGTATCTGAGGTACCATGGTTCTTTGATATGTTATTACTGCGAGCCAGCCAGCTATCTTCTCTCGCACAAAAGCGGGTCATGAGCGTCGTGAGAGCTACCATAGATTTCGGCTTTTCCTGACCAAGGTGCCGGGCTAGCCACTCGTCTCGGATGTTGTGCTTGAAAGCCGCTAAGGCCTCCGCATCCGGACAGTCGACAATTTGATTTTTCTTTGTAAGGAACCGAGTCCAGGATGCCTGGACGACTCTTCTGGTTGCTGAATTATGTGGCTTAAATCATCGGCGTCTGGTGGTCGCACATAAGTGCCCTGAAAGTTGTCGAGGAATGCGGCTTCCAGATCTTCCGAACAGTTGATGGAGTCCGCTGGCAAGCTGTTAAGCCAATGCCGCGCTGGTCCTTTGAGCTTTAGTGGGAGGTATTTGATGGCGTGTAAGTCATCATCGCTGGCCATGTGGATGTGGGGGAGGAAATCCTCAATCCATACTGCAGGATCTGTTGTGCCGTCGTATGATTCAATATTTACAGGTTTGAAACCTTCTAGGAATTGATGTTCCATTACTTCGTCTGTGAAGCATAAGGGGTGTGCGGCGCCTCTGTATTGGGCTATATCGCGACGTAGCTCGAATGGGTCTTACCCGCTGTGTTCGGCCCGGCCGGATTTGCTTTTACTATATCCGGCGTGACGTTTGTCGTCTCGCAGAGTGGTGCGCCCTCGTGATCCGTAGATCGATCTTAAATGCTTTGCCTTGTCCTCCAATATGTCTCGCAGGTCTGGCATATCTCCCCATGCCTTTTTATTTGAATGGAGTTGGGGTGGAGGCTGAGCTTTTGGCTGGAATGCCTCTCTATCGCGGCCACGAGGTGGCCGATCAGCCGTATCATATGCTTGTTCCTCCAGTCAGGGGAGTAACATGCACCTTGGGTAACTCTTGGAGGGCGCTCGAGTTTATATTCCTCGGCCGCGAGGACTTCAGTCCATTTGTCAGCTAGCAGATCTTGATCAGCTTGAAGCTGCTGCTGCTTTTTCTTCAGGCTATTTGTCGTGGCCATAAGCCAGCGCTTGAAGCGCTCTTGTTCGACGGGATCCTCTGGTACGGCGAATTCATCGTCGCCGAGGCTTGCCTCGTCTTCGGAGGGGGGCATGTGATTGTCATCCTCCTCCTCTCCATTTGCCGCTCTGTCAGGAGAGCTGGCTCCTCCATCCTCCTGCTCTAAATCTTGCTGGAGGGGTTTGTTGTTTTCTTCGACACTATCCGGAGTGTTATTATCTCCTGTGCTGGTATCACCACTTTTGCTTTGGAGGGACTTAGAGCGGCGCCGCTGATGTCGGCGTTTGGGTTGCTTCTTGGAGGGGTCATCCTCCACTATCCCGTTGCCATTGCCTTCTTTGGGTGTATCCACCATGTATATGTCATATGACGAGGTGGCTTTCCAGTGCCCTATAGGTGCTGGTTCATGTTTGTCTCCTACATCGTCGTCCATACTGTCGATGTCTTCGGAGTCGAAGTCGAGCATGTCGGTTAAATCATCGATAGTGGCTACGAAGTGGGTGGTGGGTGGGCGTCGAATTTCTTCATCGTCCGCATCCCAATCCCGTTGCCCATAATCCGGTCAGGGCTCTCCTGACAAAGAGAGAGACCTTAGTGTATTCAGAATGTCGCCGAAGGGAGAGTGCTGAAAGATATCCGTGGCGGTGAGTTCCATGACCGGTGCCCAATCGGATTCAATTGGCAGGGGCACGGATGGTTCGGAGTCAGAAAAAGAGTCCGGCACCTTGGAGTCATGGGCTGTGCTGAGGATTATGCTGGTGTTTGGATCGATCACCGTTGGGACTGCAACCCCTGAGGCGGTGTCTAACCACCCGTCCTCGATTGGCGCAGTTGGCTCCGAGCTAAGGGTCGGAGCTGATGCGGGCGCGGCCTCTAGGGTACTGTTCGGCGACAGAGCTAGGTCATACCCATCGCGACAGTGCGGCGCGCCCGCCTGTGGGTCGAATCCATTGAAGACCAAGTCTCCACGGATATTGGCCGTGTAGTTCAAACTTCCAAATCTGACCTGATGGCCAGGGGCGTAGCTTTCAATCTGCTCCAGATGGCCAAGCGAATTAGCCCGCATTGCAAAGCCACCGAATACGAAGATCTGTCCGGGGAGAAAAGTCTCACCGTGGACCGCATCGCTATTGATGATAGTAGGAGACATCAAGCCTAACAGCGATGACACAGAGGAACTCTCAATGAAAGCACCAATATCGGTGTCAAAACCGGCGGATCTCGGGTAGGGGGTCCCGAACTGTGCATCTAGGCCGGATGGTAACAGGAGGCAGGGGACATGATGTTTTACCCAGGTTCGGGCCCTCTTGATGGAGGTAAAACCCTACGTCCTGCTTGATTGATATTGATGATATGGGTAGTACAAGAGTAGATCTACCACGAGATCAGAGAGGCTAAACCCTAGAAGCTAGCCTATGGTATGATTGTATGTTATGGTTGTTGTCCTACGGACTAAAACCCTTCGGTTTATATAGACACCGGAGAGGGTTAGGGTTACACAAGGTCGGTTACAAAGGAGGAGATATCCATATCCGTACTTCCTAGCTTGCCTTCCACGACCAGTAGAGTCCCATCCGGACACGAGACAAAGTCTTCAATCTTGTATCTTCATAGTCTAACAGTCCAGCCATTGGAGATAGTCCGGCTGTCCGGAGACCCCCTAATCCAGGACTCCCTCACCTGGGCGACGCCTTGCATCACCTGCCGAACTCGTTCGTGCAGTTGTGAGGGCTCGGGAAGAAGATCACCCGTAGAACCGGGCATTTCCTTTGTAGGACGACCTGTTAGCATACCTACAGACATAACTCTATCGGCCAACTTCCTCGCCGAACTCTTTTTCAAAGTTTGTTCAAGCACTTACCAAATATGCCGTGTCGAAGCCGCCGATTCTCCTTAACGGAGTCCGGCAGTTGGGCACGAACATCCTTTAGTTCCACGCCCAGCTTGGTGTTGGCATCTAGGAGATCATTCTTCTCCTGCCTCACCCTCGTAAGCGCGCTCTCACCGGCCTTCAGCTGGCGTAGGAGCTGTTGCTTATCCGGATTTACTCCAGCGTCATCTGCAGTTTTATCGTCAGATCTGCATATACACCACACTTTATATGATACTTATCATTTGAAGGATATATTACCAGAGGGGGTCTCTTTGGGCTCCCCTGCTGCGGCCAGTGCGGCCTGAAGTTGGGCTTTGCACTCTTCCAGCTCCTGGGACAGTTGGGTATTCTTTTCTGTAAGAACCTGCATAAGAAATGATCCTTAAATCAGTTGTTCTAACTGTTTCAAGTCTCAGGGGCTACTGATATATATAATCACCAAATTTTCTCACCCGTATGTCTTTTACATACTGCTCTGTGGCTCTGGCTAGACCATTTTGAGCAGCACGGAGGTACGCATCTCCCGAGTTGAAGGCATCCAATGCCTCTTGGGAGAAACAAGCGTTAGGAAGAACAGTCTAGCGACGCCTGTGGTTCATGGCACTTTCCACGTCGGAATTGGTGGCGGACAGTCTATCCGCATCCTCTGTCGGAGGAGCGCCCGACGCACGCCTCGTATTCGTGCCCGCCTCCGAATCCGGCCTTGGAACCTGGCTGGTGGAGGCGCGATTAGTAGCCTCTCCGGATAAAGTCCGGCGAGCGCTCTTTTTCCTAAAAATAAGGCATGGGCATTAGTATGCCTCTGAGAATAATGTCTTGGAATAAAGACGGCGCGCCGTACCGCTGCGCCGGTGTCTCAATCCGGATGGCGTGTCTTTTCAGCCTGCCTGTCCTCGCGGCCCCTTGTTGGCTAGTCACCGCAGGCTCGGCCTTCTGCCTCGAGGACCTCCCTGCAAAACACTGTTGTTATACGGTAATCAAAAACACGCAAGGACGGATCCCTTTTCAAAGTACTGGGACTTCGGTCTCAGTTACCTGTGAGGCTGGAAGTAGCCCAAGGTAATCGACCGTAATGGCCACCAAGGCGTTGTCATTGCTCAACTGGGAAAATACCCCATCGATCAGCTCCACAGATATGTCCGAATCCTCTTGGGAGGCTGGGTCAAGGGACTGTTCCGGGTCCTCGGGTTGTGGAGGAGGGCTGTTTATCTCCCTTACAGCTTGGCGCAGCTCCTGCGTTGAAATCGCTAGACTGAATACCTAAGTATGGGAATATGAAACAGATGGGCGAGAAAAAGTGTCCGCTTACCCAGCTCGGACGATTGTACATAGAAAATCCGCCCTGCGGGTTGACGCGGAGGAATTCCTCCTCTTTTCCCTTGTACAAAGTGGATAAGATCTTTATTAGAGCAGAAACCGATTCCGGCCCTTTACGGCCGTAGCGGGTGGCGTCATCCTCCCCATTGGAATCCCACATGGGGTGGCCTCTATACTGAAGCGACTGGACCCCCCGCATAATACATGTGGCCATGACCTCGATCATGGTCAATCTGGATCGAGCTAACAAACTTATCTGACTCATCATGTAAAGAACGTCCCTGTCATCTTCCTCCTGGGGGCTCCGTGGACGCCAGCTCCGGCGCTTCTTCAAAGGAGCGTTGTCGAACTCAGGGAGGCCGATTCGAATAGGGTCCGGGAGGATGACGTCTTCTATATAAAACCATTCTGAAGGCAGTCTTTGGACGTCTTCTTTGGGGTTCCGGATAGATATCCAGTCCCGGCAATACGCCACACTTCGGCTTCGCCCACTTGATATATTGACCCCTCCTAAGAACGGGGCACAGGGCAGAACAGCTTCTTCCACAATGCGAAATGAGCCTCACAGCCCAAAAACAGCTTGCAAAGGGCTACAAAGCCCGCGATATGCAATATGGAGGCAGACATAAGGTTGTGCAACTGGAGGCCGTAGAACTCCAGTAGCCCCCGGAGAAATGGATGAATTGGAAATCCGAGCCCTCTTACCAAATGAGGGACAAGGCATACCCGCTCTCCCTTGGAGGGATTGGGAAGGCTCTCCGCTTGCTCTCCGCCATTATAGGTGGCGAGCCCGGCTCAAACCGGGACCATGTATGCTGGGGGAAGAAATCCCTTGGTCTGAAGCATCACTAATTTGCTGTGCGGGACGGAACATCTCTCCCAATCTCCAGGCTTGGGGCTAGGGGAGCAAGAGGAGGAGCTGCGTCGACCGGCCATGATGGAATGGATCTTTGTCGGATGCGCTCCGATGAAGGCTCGCCAAGGGAGGATGGTGTGATTTGGATCTGAATCCTCTTCTCTTTAATAGGCAGCTCATTCACAAAGCTAGGGGGGTAAATGTAAAAACACCCTGGCTCTTCACATTCGCTCGACACGTGGAAAGTGGCCATTATTGGGCGTGGAAGCCAAGGAGCGCAACATTCACATGAAGCTGGACACTATTTAAACAGGTACACGGAATTTGGAGAGGAACCCGCCTTGCAATGTCGAAGACAATCTGCGCGCTGGACTTATCGTCATTGAAGCCTGGTTCGGGGGCTACTGAGGGAGTCCTAGACTAGGGGTTGTCCGGATAGCCGGACTATAACCTTTGGCCGGACTCTTGGACTATGAAGATACAAGATTGAAGACTTCGTCCTGTGTCCGTATGGGACTTTCCTTGGCGTGGAAGGCAAGCTTGGCAATACAGATATGTAGATCTCCTCCCATTGTAACCGACTCTGTGTAACCCTAGCCCTCTCCGGTGTCCATATAAACCAGAGGGTTTTTGTCCATAGGACGAAGAACAATCATACCATAGGCTAGCTTCTAGGGTTTAGCCTCTTTGATCTCGTGGTAGATCTACTCTTGTACTACCCATATCATCAATATTAATCAAGGAGGAGTAGGGTTTTACCTCCATCGAGAGGGCCCAAACCTGGGTAAAAACATTGTGTCCCTTGTCTCCTGTTACCATCCGCCTAGATGCACAGTTCGGGACCCCCTACCCAAGATCTGCCGGTTTTGACACCGACAATTATCTTTGCAAGTCTCTTCGAATTATCAGTTTGGTTTGGCCTACTAGATTGGTTGTTCTTGCCATTGGAGAAGTGCTTAGATTTGGGTTCGATCTTGCAGTGTCCTTTCCCAGTGACAGAAGGGGCAGCAAGGCACGTATCGTATCATTGCCATCGAGGATAACAAGATGGGATTTTTATCATATTGCATGAAACTATCCCTCTACATCATGTCATCTTGCTTAAGGCATTACTCTATTTTTAACTTAATACTCTAGATGCATGCTGGATAGCAGTCGATGAGTGGAGTAATAGTAGTAGATGCAGGCAGTAGTCGGTCTACTTGTCTCGGACGTGATGCCTATATACATGATCATACCTAGATATTCTCATTACTATGCTCAATTCTGTCAATTTCTCAACAGTAATTTGTTCACCCACCGTAGAATACTTATGCTCTTGAGAGAAGCCACTAGTGAAACCTATGGCCCCCGGGTCTCTTTCTCATCATATCAATCTCCATCACTTTATTATTGCTTTGCTTTTACTTTGCTTTTACCTTTTACTTTGCATCTCTATACCAAAAATACCAAAAATATTATTTATCATCTCTACCAGATCTCACTTTCGTAAGTGACCGTGAAGGGATTGACAACCCCTAAGCACGTTGGTTTCGTTGAGCTATTGTTTTTGTATAGGTACAAGGGACTCGCGCGTAGCCTCCTACTGGATTGATACCTTGGTTCTCAAAAACTGAGAGAAATACTTAGCTACATTGCTGCATCATCCTCTCCTCTTTGTGGAAATCCAACGCAGTGCTCAAGAGGTAGCAGCTACCAAGGCAAGATGGATGCGAGGAAATAAATGCTTCACGATTAAGAGGACGTCCAGAGTATACCAGGTTAAGTTATCTCTACGCAAAATAATGACACAGCACGAGAACAACACGTATATTGATATAACCAAGGAACCATAGTTCGATACACGCCCCCTGGGCCCATGCTGGTTTCATTCTTGATGCAGGAAAAGATCAAAACAAAAGTAGCATTGCAGCGATCCACGAAGGCGGGCACCTAGCACTACCCCGAGCCTAGCCTGATCCCTCCTCACGCTTCACGGAGCCGCGGCAACGAGACGACCCACTACGACCTTCAAACGGGCGCGGCGGCTGGTCATAGCCGCCACTGCTGGGGCTGTTGTTGGAGGAAGAGCCGTCGTAGATGGACGAGACACGATCGCCGCCGAAGACGGGCTCGCCCTCGTCCTCCTCGCGACCGTCCCCAAGGTTGAGTACCTCCTCACCGTCGTTCGCCTCGGGGCAGCACCCGGCGCGACGACCATCTTCCCCTAACACCCTCACATAAAGGGTCGACCCACCATCGTACCTGAAGTGGAGGGTGCACCGCCTGCCCAGGCCGCGTGCGCGGCGAATGTCTGCCAGCCACGGGCTAGGGCTATGTTGCCCGTGGCGGATGTATCGACCGCAACCCAAGAGGTCTTGCTGCAGTAGCCATCCGCCTGCAGCCAGAGTCCACTCGGACCAGAGGCCGGCAGTTCACCGGCGAAGAAGCGCGGGAGTTGGAGCCAGTTGCCGGCTAGGTTCTCCGACCAGACGACGAACTTCGGCGACACCTCCGTCATGTGGAAGCGCGGACGAGGAGGCCACGCCACCATGGCGCACCTCCCCTCATCAACTAGACCGCCATGGCTGGGATGACCCACTCCGCATACTATGGTGCCGTCTCGACAATGGACCACGACGGGGGTCACGGCATGCTTGCACGGGCGGCCGCGGCCGTGCTTGGGCGTCGGGGAGCTGGGTCCCTCACGAGGGGCCTTCCCCTTCTCGGCGGCGGAGAACTTCCTTCGTGGTGCCATGGGTGTCACTGCAAGTGATGGAGCGAGGAGAAAGGAGCAAGCAAGGAAGAGATGGGCAACGGGGGCTCCGCCCCCTCCCCATTTATAGCAAGAGAAGGCCAACCGGCGTCTCCCACGATCGCAGGTAATGATAGTTTTCCTTGCATGTCGCAGGGACTTGTCAAGTCGTGCAGTTACTAAGGTGGCATGGGGAAGCGGAGACGCCCACGTCCAATCAACCGCCACGCATCAACTAAGGCTGCAGGCCTTTGGGGCCCGCGGTGCTCCGAACTTGACCCTTGGCTTCGCCGTGAAGCCAAGCCCAAGCGTACCTTGGGCCCGGGGGCTATTGTCGGCAACCTGGGGATGGGGGTCCCAAGACTTGCCTGCCTGCGTCACGCGGCGTGGCTGAGCCAGCAGGCCATACGGCCCATCTTCACCAACAAGGCACCCAAGACCCTCGCGAGGGTCCAAGCCTTGCGAGGTGGACGACGCAAGGCCTCCTCTCGAGGGGCCTAGCTAGGCAGGCTCACGAGGAGCGGAGATATCAAGGCAGAGCAAATCTCACGAGGCCCTCGTGACGTGAGCCATGACGCACGACACCAGGCGGGCGCCAGCGCGTGCAGCGTCCTTGTTTCCTCTTTTGTGCTAAGGAGGCCAGTGCAGGCGAAGAGTACCGAGGCATCAGGCAAAGATTGCCATATTGGTGCAACGAGACCAAGACCAGGAGTACGGCAAGATGGAGGTCATCGTGGAGCCCAAGACGGTGTTACCACTAGAGCTTTTGGCATGTGAAGACAACTTTTGTCAGGATAGCTTGTACTAGTTGTCACCCTTCAAATTAGCCCGCCATTGTTGGCTCCCTTCCCGCTCGATATTTGGGAAGAGGACTAGGGCCTATATAAGTAGAGCTAGCCACCATAGTGGAGTGGAGGTCGGAGGAGATCGGATCTCAGAGCATCTCATCTCATCTTAGCTCGACCCAACCCGATCGAGAGCCTACACACAAGAACACCTCAACCTCAGGAGGCTGTTCTTCCCTTGTACTGTTCATCATCAGCCCTAGAGGCAACCCACCACCACCACACTGGAGTAGGGTATTACACCACAACGGTGGCCTGAACCAGTATAAACCTCGTGTCTTTCTGTCTTATGAGTTCGTCGAGTTCGTCTGCAAGATCTTAGCGAGCTAGGGCGTAGATCGGTAGGAAGGAAAGGCTTCGCGCTGTAGCGACCCGACCTTAGACGGTCAAGCCTCTGTGTATCTGTGCCATCCCTGGATCAGTATGCTGGTACACACAGTATATCAATATATATATCAAAGTGCAATCACATGTATAAATAACATAAAACTGATATATACCTCAGCAGTAACAGCGGAAACAAACAAATGGGTGTGGAGTCCCATCAACGCCATCGGCAGGTTGAGTGTAGACCGTAACCCTATGACGTAACTCTTACTCGTCGGAGAAAAATCCTGAACATGATACGTTGCAGCCGTGTAGGTCAGTACATTTAATATACCGGCAAGATCATAATAAGAGAAAGCAGATTGATAAAACTATTCTATATGCAATATGGCTTTGTGGCTCTGGATCTGAGTTCTTTGTGTAAAAGCTGGTTTTATTTTCCCTACAACAAATGAATTATCCGAAGTCTGTACTACGGAGTTTTCAATCATGACATGGTTCCGCCAACCGATGTCTCATAGCCCAAATCATCATAAGTTGCCCACAATTAATTTATCAGTCCGGTGTTGAGAGTTCCGAGATAGATCCAAGTCCAAAGGCTCAAATTGTCCGTAACGGGGGACACGGCTAATCGATTAGGTTTTAACCCTCCGCAGAGGTTTGTACACTTTACCCGCAAGATTCGATCCCTCTCTTTACATTCTCGCACTTCAGGGTGTTTGAGAACAAGATGACCGAAACATGGTCTTCCGAAGAGTTCCTCTGACCACTGTCTGGTGCTCATCCAATCCTACCGTAGTTCTACATCTGCTAGCACCGTCCCAGCCAGAGTCACAACTAAGATCAACCAATCCAGAGCCCATAGTGACTTGCGGTTGCACAGGTAAGCTTCCGGGCATGAAGTATTCTTGTGTCTCTTTGAGTCTGGGTGAAGCTTTCCGCAAGATGTCATGGCGCTTCTCCATGCATCCCAGCCAACCACTGGTTTCTCCAGGGTGCCCATCAACCGTCCTTCACCCAGTAGTGTGTATTTAATTCTTGTCTCGAGTCTCGAAATCTTGAGGAGTCCTGAAGATGCAGTTCTTGCTGGTGCCATCATGAAGTTGTCGCCATTGACGTAGAGTCCTCCTTCTTCACACCACTCTCATGCACTCATACCAAACCCCGTCTACTATAGCGTAGCATTAAAACTATGTAACGTCTCAGGTTTGGTAACAGGGGGATGGGTTTCTACCTCATGCATTCTACTCAATTACAAGATTCAATAACACTACTGGAGGGATTGTTGGAAGGGTGCTACTACATGCAAATAAAACATAGGTATGAAAAACATGGTCAAAGTGAACTTGCCTGGTAATACTTGATGAATATAATAACGCTCTCGGGACACTTGATAGCACTATACGTAACTCTCTGATGAAAAATCTATATAGTCAAACATTGAATTCACATAAGCAACAATTATAGCAATCAACTCTATCAATCAAAATAACAATCAAAAGGGCAATAAAGAAAATAATAATGAAATCAAAGAAAACCAAATGAAATTCCAAAGAAAACTTCAAGGAAAAGGGAGAAATCAACTCACACAATATCAACCAATACTCTCATAGCAACACTAAATTACTCTAATAACTTCTCTATAGCAAAGAAAATATAAATCCTAATGCAACAACAGAAAATAATTTACTAAATTAATAACTAGCAAAAAAAGAACTAATATAAAAACTACTATAACTATCTAGTTAACACTAGAAAAACTATAACAACTAACAAGGCACTAAGACAATAATAAATAATACTAAAATAATTATGAAAAAAAATTACTTCTAAATAACAGAATCAATAACAACATATATTTAAGTGGCAAAAATAATTTACTTTTGAAACTAATAAAACTATTATTATCAACTATCACTATGAACTAAACAAAAAAATACTAAAATAGTAGCTAAACACTAATAAATAACTACAAAAATTTATCTACTGTAGTCTAACAGAAACATATGACAACATGTAAAAATCTACAAAAAGGAATTAGCTAAAAATAATTAAAAACACTAATTTTATGACTAAAACAACTACATAAGCAAAACAATACTATTTTGCAATAAACCTAATTAAATTAAACTAAAAATAAATAACTATAAGCTACTGGATAGGCAAAACAATAACAAAACAGTAGCAAAAAGAATCAATCAAAAATATTTTATAAAACTCAAAATACGGCCAAAATAGTGATTTGAATAAATTTCATCAAACTAGATTTTAAACTACGCAAATTTGAAATCCAATGGAACTACCAGAAACTTCAAGAAATTTTGAATCTAATTCAAAAAGAATCACTCAATTTAGACTAAAAACCTAAAAGATATAAGCAATCTAAGATTGAAACTATTCCTGTTTTTTTAACAGAACAAAAACAAATCGGACAAGTGCTACGTAGTGGGCTGTTATTGGGCTAAACGGTGGGCGATGTGTACCTATATTGCGCTCGGCAACTTAACAAAAACATGCATGCACGTTTAGTAAAAAGAAACCGGCGAACCGGTCAGGTTTAAACCGAGTATAAACCGTAAATAAAACCGATCTACTTAATAAAAACCTAACTGTTGACTCCGATCTAATCTACGCCGTAGGAAAAGGATCGGGCGGTGGGGAGGCTTACCGCGGTGGCACGATGGGAACGACGGCGAGGGCTGCTCGGGTGTGGCCGGCGAGGATGCTCCAGTGGTCGTGGAAGGCGGCGGTGATGTTGGTCGGGCGCGACAAGGAGTGGCACGTCCAGGGGTGGTGGAGGTAGTGTTCGAGGATGACGGATGGCGGTGTGGCAAGCTCGGTGAGCTTCGGCTCCGGTGATGGCGTCGGTGGTGAAGATGGCGGCGGCTCCGGTGTTCTCAGAAGGCGGCGGTGGCATTCGTCGGACGCGGATCGGCGAGGAGAAGCCGAGGGTGGATTCGGTGGCGGTCGAGGGCATCAGGACGGAGTGGCAGAAGGTGGCAGAGCTTCGGGTGAGCTCGTGAACTCCGGCGAGATCGCACATGGTCGGGGCATCTACTCTGGAGGGAGACGAGGCACAAGTACATGTCAAAACGGAGCATGACAACAAGGGAAGCCAACGGGATAAGGAAGGGCCCTCGGGGAGGCTTACCGGCGACAAAAACGGCGGCGCTCCGAAGCTTCGGTGGCGGAGATGCAAACCACGACGACGGACGAGGTGGTTGGCCTCGGGCGAGGGTTCAAAGGGGAATCGAGAGAGGAGGGTGCGGGGATTATATAGGGTGTAGGCGTGCGCAAGGGGAAAGCTCGGGAGCGTGATCCCGAGAAGATCGGGATTCGGCGGCGGCGCGGGCGCGCTCTGGCTTGGCATTACGTGGAGAGGAAGAAGAAGAGGAGTGGGGTCCAGCGGTCAGCGGGAGAGGCCATGTGATCGAGCAGCGGGCGACCGAGGCGAAGTGCTTCAGTGCGGGGCGCGCTGCGCTGGGCTGGCGGCTCGGCGCTGGCTGGGCCGTCGCCCTGGCCAGTTCGGAGGGCTTCTCTTTTTTTTTTGAAATAAGGCAGAGGAAAAAAAACTAATATAAGATAAATCTATAATATTTTTATATAGTACATATATATATATATATATATATATATCAAAAAATCAGAAGAAAAAAACCCTACAACGTGAACATTTTTCCAGAGGCAAAAACCAGACTAAAAGAAAACATTTTTTTAAAATTCCAAATAAACTCCAATTTGAATTCAAAAACTTTTGGCATTAATTTCTCCTGACTTTTTGGAGTGTCATGTTAGCTCCTCTCATACTTTTAAACAAGTATTTGTCAGGGGTATATGAAATAAATTTCGAGTGCCAAGTTCAATCCAAATTCAAATAAAATTCAAATGTCTCTGAAATTTCCAAATGCCACTCAATTTCACACAATCAGTCACACATTAATCAAACAAACAATCATAAATATTTATTTAATATAACATTCCAAAATTTAGAATTTTGTGATGTTACAAACCTACCACACTTAAAATGAATCTCGTCCTCGAGATTCGAAGAGGCTAGCAAGAAAAGGTTAGGGTTTGGAGGTCTTCCAGCAAATCCATCGACCAGAGAGGTCTGGGGTGCTACCACATTTGAAATCAATGCTATGGTTCTGACAATATTCATGTACTCCATCCTTTCGGTTGCTGGTGTCGGTGTTCTCATATACTCCGGAATAGCTCTTTCACGGGTGCTCTTCCGGTCGGGCATGAACTTTTTCTCACAACCTTGTGTTCTCTCAATCCTAGTGAGGTTCTTCCGGAGAGTGGGTCTTCGTATATGACATGTCTGTCGTCAATACTAATAAACTATCGGAGCCTCCTGGCGGTCAACAATTTATGGCTTCTCCTGCAGGAAAAATGGCTTGGGTTTAATCTCACGGTATATCCAATGATTGGCAATGGTTGCCTATACTTGGATCAATCGTCCTACCATTCTAAGGTTTAAACAAGGTCTCAATATCGTCATCTCTCTACTATAGGTAAGTCACTCAGATTTACCATCCCAAA
Organism: Triticum dicoccoides; assembly: GCF_002162155.2. Taxonomy (NCBI): domain Eukaryota; kingdom Viridiplantae; phylum Streptophyta; class Magnoliopsida; order Poales; family Poaceae; genus Triticum; species Triticum dicoccoides. The sequence goes on from NC_041382.1 coordinate 734,310,714, forward strand.
TAGCAAGAGCGAATGATGCGAGTAAGTCGATATGGTGATCAATCCATTCCACACCCGAATCATTACCCTGTATAAGGTTTAGCGAATCTCACGTTTCTAACACTCGAGCATTCTCACAAGCATCGCAGAATTTCTCTTGTCGACGAACTGAGTTCGAATAAATCCATTGTTTCTGCAAGCTGAGAACAAGACATCTAACGTTTCTTCACAACTCTCGGGTTTTCGTATCCTCCTAAAAATGTCGGCTGATTAACTCAGAGTTTTCTTCCGAAATATCTTCCTTCAGCAAGAGTGTGCTTGCTTCTTATTAACTCTTGGGCCTGTGGGTTATGTCCCACTTCAACTCTCGTACAATTTTAACTCATCTATTCGAGGATTATCATTCCATATTCCAACATTACATCTCCTTTAAATCCAATAGTACTTCTTCCTTCATACCCTTGTGGTGACGATCATACAAAACTCCAACTTATTTGGTCCAGCTCCCTTCTATGGAGCTTCTTGAATAACACATTTCTTTCTTCATTGATCTTGTGGCTTTACGGAGTACTACCACACCAAAAAACGCACTAGTTTATCCATAAATCATATTATTTTCATATCAAATATTTTATTACATCCTTAACCATTTTTTGTAAATCCAAATTTCAAAAAGTACTTTATCACAAATGCTGCCACCCACATGGTTTGGTATGGTCATGCATTACTTTCAACTTTATTAAAAAAATCTCCTTGAGGATTCTTCAGTCCCACTGGAATTGTGCGACATGCGCCTTGAAATCTTCAGTCTTCTGTTTCATCGTGGTGGCCTTGAGCTTCGTCTCCATCATCTCTGCATGCACTTCTCTTAGGTATTCTTGAGTATAACGGAGTCTTGCTTCAAGTATTTCTCCGATATGGCGTGTGGCTTCCATGGCTGCTTCACGAACAGCGTCGAAGAAAGTTGCTTGTGGTACACGTGAGATGAAAAAGTACTGTCCCATCGTCTTTGGGCAAACTCTGTTGACACCTGATTTTGGCACAATGCAGAATGCAATGGAGATGGCCTCGAATGACAAAATATTCTACATGAGAAATTTCACATTGCCGAGTGGAACAACTGTGATGTTTGGACCATAATCATTCGGCATCATATCAAAGACCAAAACTACACTCAGATTGTCATGTTTAGGTGTTCTGAGGGCTTTTTTGTCAAGTACGCCTCCAGGACAATCTCGGATGAAGGAATGCTCTACATGAATTGTCTTTGTCTCGTCGAATGGGTCGATTTTGATATAAAATCATATCAATCCGAGTTTGTATGCAAAAGTTAGAGCTGTCTGGATGCAGCCCTGTCAAGAGGCGAAATATGGCGCGGAAGACCAGACATGTCTTGGCAAGTGTCTGATGTAATGCGTGAGTGTTTTTGCCCAGAAGATGGCCTCGAATCGGAAAATGTTCAACACGAAAGTTTTTCGTCTCGTCAAAACGGTCAACTTTGCTTTAGGACACATTTTCATCCGAGGTCGTTTGCTGCCTCAAAAACCTTGCCGGGGAAAGTTTGCCGCCGTGAACAGTAACCTTGCCGGGGAAAGCTTGCCGCCGTGAACAGTAACCTGCCGGGGAAAGCTTGCCGCCGTGAACAGTAACCTTGCCGGGGAAAGCTCGCAGCCGTGAACAGTAACCTTGCTGGGGGAGAACTTGCCGCCGTGAACAGTAACTTGCCGGGGAAAGCTTGCCGCCGTGAATAGTAACCTTGCCGGGAAAGCTTGCTGCCGTGAACAATAGAAACTGTCGAGGCCAATCCGACCAGATGCTGAAGATGGGCTCAAATACTTATCTAGATGGCTTCCGATGAATAAGTGTTCAACATAGGAGTTGTTCGTAACGTCGAAACGGTCAACTTTGCTTTTGGAGTCATCATCATCCGACGTAGTATACGACCTGCAGAGACGCTGCAAGAGTCGGACGGTCCAGTCAGCTACGTGAACGAGTCCGAATCGAAATTAGAGATGACCCCGTGGAGTATTCAAGATGGCCTTATTTGGAAAAGTGATCAACATACGGATTGTTGGCCTCGTCGAAGCACACATAATTGATATTTGAACCGTCACCATCGGAAGTCATATGCAGATTCCACAGCCCACGCAAGGAGCAAGACAGAAGATTGGACCAGATTCGGGCTGAATCCGAGTGGGACCAGAACTAGGATTCTAGGACGTGAATTGATGTAATTTTCTTGTAAGGAAAGCCTAGATAAATCCTTTGCTTGTACGGGAAGTCCAGCCGCCTCTTATATATGTTGCGGGTGACGGCCGATTGAACAACACACAATCGAACAAATCTATCTACATCTTTTACCTTTACTTTTCCTTCTCCCTTGTTCTTCTTCTTCCTCGTTCTTCACTTGTTCTTCTTCATTGTAGGGTGGCGAACCTCGAGGCCCTAGGGGCGATCAGGTCGACCTAGGGCAGCCCATAGCCGCTACGCGCCCTGACGGGGTCCCTCCCGGGCGTGTGGGGTTTCGGGTCCTCAAAAGCGCCCGCCGGATTGTCTTGCGTACCGTGCTTCCGGCAGGTCTCCTTCGACGTGAGCTGCGGTGCATCACCCCCGGCGTCGAGGGTACACGGTGACGTGTTCATGTGCGAACACACTTTTTGGCGACTCCGCTGGGGAAGAAGCTTTGAACGGTCTCCAGCCCGTTCTTGCTACGAAGAGATCGTCATCAAGTTGTTGCAATCTACAAAGGTAATATGAATACCCAATTCCCCTTTGTAGATGCAAATAATCCATATGTTGTTGCTAAATCACCTAATGAGCATAATGCATCGGCTAGTCCTAGTTTTATCAATCATGCATCTAATTATGCGCAAGGGTCGATGCAAAGCAATCTTCATGCTTCAAATTTTTATGATTTTAGCAATGTACAACATATGTATCCAAACTCTCATGCATCGGCAACCCCACAATTCCATATGCTGATGAACAACATGATGGGTTTGGTTAATCAATTTGAAACACCTCATGTTAAAATTTCCAATAGCATACAAGAAAGTGTTTCACCTTTTTATTCATCGGCAACTAATTTGCAATATGTGAATACAACCTTGCCGATGGATGGGAGAATTGGCCATGCTACTGCTAGCTATTCGGCCAGTTACTCTCAACCGTCATATGCTACACCTCATGTTAGTAATTTTTCGGCACCATACACAACTGTAGATGCTCAAAAGTCGGCTTCACACCTTTCAGGTCATAGCCGAATAAATGTAAATTTTACAGGAGCGGTTGTGCCAAATATTGTAGAAGATGAGGTAGTGGTGGCTGCATTGAAGAGTTTAGCCCAGAATAAGAGGATTAGTGCTATTTGCCTTGAACAACATGAAAAAGGGCTATTTCCTGATTGTGCCGCAATAAAAGCTAGAGTTTTGCAAGAAGATGAATCTTTGCCAACTGATAAAATTGGCAAGCAAAAATATGGTTTTACAACAATGCATATGCCTTCACCTAGTACTACATCATATTATACACCCCCTACACTACTGCAAAATTTCGGCAACACCCGTGTGTCATTGCCAAAAGAATCTAAAAACATCGGGGGGCAATCGTATCCGGAGTGGGCTGAAATTGAGAAAAATCTTAAAGCCAACTTTGCCGCTCGCCTCCAGAAACAAAAAGAAAAAGAATTGGCTCAGATAAAAGAAGCATTGCCAATGGGTAGTATCAATGAAAAGAAGGTTGATTCGGAACTTGAAAGTGCTTCAGTTGAAAAAGCCGAATCAAGTAGTATATATTCCAAATCCATCAAATCCAAAGAGGCAAGTATTATTGAGAAAGGGCATGGCAAGCATAGCAAAACAACCATGCTTGATTTTTCTGAAGTTAATGGAACCTACTTCCTGCCCTATGAATTTCGTGCCATAGAAATTAACAAGCTTCAAGGGCAAGAACAAGTAGCCGAACAAAGTTCGATTGACAAAGATCTTCAAATTTATGATGCACGAAATCAAGAAGAAAATTGTGACATGGTGTTGGGAAGTCATCCAGAAGCAAAGCACAATATTATTCATCATATTCAATGATCATGCTCTCCCAACATATTTGAAGAGGTATGTCTAGCAAGTAATTTACCTATTTTCAGATTTGGTCACAACTTTATTGTTGATGCATCTATTAGAAAAATTCTAGTAAGTAATTTTCAAAGACCAATGAAGAAGGGCAATTTACTTGTTAGTAATAAAAATGTTACTAAGCATATCGGCCAATATATTGCACCATTCAGAAAGACCGATAGTGAAAAATTATTGCAGCCAAGGCTTTCCCCATTGCTTTATCTAAAGCTCAAATCTAATTGGGTAGCTTTGCTTATTTCGTACTTGGCTTGCACTTGGTCTCAACTGAGACATGTATGTTCTAAATATCTTTGTTTCAGAAATTTAAGGCCAAGGTTAAATTCTATTGCGAAAACCGATGCTAATATAATATCTTATCCAAAGGCGTCGGAGATAGAGTGGAAAACACAATGCATAGCCGAATGGAAAGATTCCGAATCTGAACCATTCGTTTGCTTACCTCCAAAGCCGTTCACACAGCAAGATCGGCTAGAAGACAAGAAGTATACCTTCAATTCAAGCATGTGTGATCAAATATTTGATTTGTTGCTGAAAAATAATTGCATTACAATCCTTGATCACCATGTTAAGCCATCAATCCAAGGACGAATGTATTGTAAGTTGCATGATTCATTCAAGCATAATTTTGAGGATTGCAACATGTTTCATCAAATAGTTAAATCGGCCATTGAAAAAGGACGATTGAAGTTTGTTGAAACACCGGGAGATGACCGGTCTATTCCGATTGGTCCCGATGGCAAAAAGTTTTTGCGTCGGCTGCTTCAAGCCGATCTATTTAAAGAGAAGGTAAAAACTAGAGGTGATTGGATCAAGCTTTCAAGTAAAGAAGTTGTTGAAGAGCATAATGAACATAATCTTGAGGGTGAGAATTCCATCAAAGCTACAATGGAGACGCCAAGGACTGGGGGGCAGCAAGCAAATCCAACGATCGATGAAAGCAAACCAAAAGAAAACAAAGGCCGAAATAAGCGCAAGTGTAAAAGAACAAAAATCACCTTCGCTGAACTATTGGAGAAATATCAAAAGAAGAGTGAAGAGAAGAATGCTTATCGGCTCAATCATGCAAAGAAACCAAGATCACCCCCAAGGCGCAAATATGAGGATCGGTATTGGCAAAGTGAGAGTTTGAATGCAACATATTTATATCCTTATTTTGGGCCGCCAATGGCAATGCCGTGGATGCCTCCCTATGCTCATGTAGATCCATGTTCATCATGGGACAGGTATGATACAAGGGCACATTCTCCATCTTATTTTAGACCATCTCACCAATATTATGCAGCTCCGAGAAGATCAACATTTGAACAGTCACATGTTAAAGACCGTTTCAATTACAAGGAATTGGTCCAGACACCATGGATGAAAAAAGAGGTGGTCAAGCAAGTCTACCGCATGAAAAGAGATGGTCGTAAGTGTGCTACTTCAGATTTGATCTCAAATAATAAAGAGCCAATTAAAGTGTTGACATTGTCTATAGAAGGCAATGAGACGAAGCGACCAATTATTGAGAGTCAAAGTGCCAAATCTGAAGAAAAGAAGTTGAGAGTGCATAATTCCAAAAAGGAATTGCCATTGGTCAAAACAGAATCACAGCCGAGATGCCCACTCGGCTTATCGTATTGGCAAAAGAGGGAATTACACAAACTTAGTGCACAAGAACTTGAAGAAAGGAACATGGCATGGGTTCCCGAAGGAAGTGCTCAAAATAAGAATTATGTGCACGCCTCCATTACAAGAAGTGCGGCAAAAGTGAAGAAGGAAAAGAGTAAAAACTATGAAGGACCAAGCCGAAGGTTTCAACATCTTTGGTCTACACATTATCCAACTATTCCATTAACGCCTATGCCATGGAATTCGTCATCAGGTATGATTGGTAACCCTCAATGGGCTTATTTTAATCCATGGATGCAATATAATTTCTTACGTCATGAAAGGGTATTACCATGTCACTATACATTTGATTAGCTACAAGTTTGTTGCTGATCCAAAGGGCCGAAATACTTGATTTGTCATTTCATTTGTTTATTTCGGCTATATGTGCTTTGAATGAAGTTTACATGGTAATGGCCGATATTTATCTATCGTCCTAAGAGTATGTCAATGCATGGCCGGTGTAGTATTCTAACATCGTCCTTAGTTTGATTGGAGAGCTAGACAAGGTACGTGCTCATGAAAATTTATATGTATGCCTATATTATGATTGAATGGAGTTGAGACATCATGACCGATGTCATTGAATATATGCTGCATAGACCAATTCATAGCTGCAGAATTGGTTGGTGGGCTTATACTTTGTTTGGATATGATTTGGCTTATGCATCTTTGAGATCTATAAGAGGCCAAATCATAGTTGATTTTGTTATTGAACATCGGATTGATGACAAGTATGACATTGATATAAACCTTGTCTCATTAGTACCGTGGAGATTATATTTTGATGGTTCAGTTTGTAGCAATGGCCAAGGTGTTGGTATTGTTTACATATCTCCTCATGGTGCTGTTTTTAAAGCCTCATGCCGCTTAGAATATTTTTGCACAAATAATCAAGCCGAATATGAAGCATTGTTATTCGGTTTGGAGATGTTGCTTGCTATAGGTGTTACACATATTGAGGCTTATGGTGATTCGTTACTAGTGGTGCAGCAAATATCCAAAGTCTTTCAGTGTTTGGACGAATCACTTAATGTTTATCTTAATAAATGTATAGATATAATTTCTACTTTGGATTGTTTTAGCATTGCTCATATATCTAGACATGACAATTGGAAAGCAAATGAGTTGGCACAACAGGCATCCGGCTACCATGTTGATCATGGCGTGTTTCATATTTCTGAAAAGCCGATGTCTAGTCTTGCTGACATAGGGGAGGCCGAACCGGAGCCCACCGTTTCGGCCACTAATGAAATATTCAATGCAGGAGAAAGTGAAGACTGGAGGAAACCCATTGTTGATTATTTGTGTGATCCTAGTAGAAGGGTGGACAGGGTTGTTCGGCGGATGGCTTTCAAGTATACAATGAGAGATGATGATCTCTATCGCCGAACGGTTGATGATGTTCTTCTAAAGTGCTTCGACGAGGACCAAGAGAGAGTTGCTATGGGGGAGGTCCATGAAGGTATTTGTGGCACTCATCAATTGGCTCCCAAGATGAAATAGTTGCTACGACGTGCTGGATTTTATTGGCCGACTATGATTAATGATTGCTTCAGATATTACAAAGGGTGTGAAGCTTGTCAAAAATTTGGTGATATTCAGTTGGCTCCTGCTGCTATGTTACATCCCATTATCAAGCCGTGGTCTTTCAGAGGATGGGGTTTAGACTTTATTGGACAAATTCATCCGTCTTCCTCAAAGGGGCATCGGTTCGTATTGGTGGCAACCGATTATTTCACTAAATGGTCTGAAGTAGTACCTCTCAAGAACATGACACATACAGAGGTGATTAAATTCATAACCGATCACATTATTCATAAATTCTGCATTCCTCAAACATTGACTACAGATCAAGGCTCCTCTTTCATGTCACATCAAGTTAAATAATTTGCCGAATCTTATAACGTAAAATTGCTCAATTCCTCTCCATATTATGCCCAAGCCAATGGACAAGCTGAGTCTAGCAATAAAATTTTAATCAAGCTCATCAAGAAGAAGATTGAGGATAATCCAAGGAGATGGCATGACTTGTTGTCTGAGGCATTATGGGCACATAGAATCTCAAGGCATGGTGCTACGAAAGTGACTCCATATGAGCTAGTATATGGTCAGGAGGCTGTTTTACCAATGGAAGTAAATTTGAATGCTTTGAGAATAGCCAAACAAAATGATTTATCAGCAATAGACTTCTATAACTTGATGATGGACAACATTGATGAGGTTGCTGATAAACGTTTGGCTGCTTTGAATGCCATAGAGAGAGATAAGTTGAGGGTGGCAAGGGCTTACAATAAGAAAGTCAAGTTGAAGAATTTTCAAGTTGGTAATCTCGTCTGGAAAGTGATTCTACCGATTGGTTCAAGAGATAGAAAATTCGGGAAGTGGTCTCCAAGTTGGGAAGGTCCTTTTAGGATTACAAGAGTTGTTCCCGGAAATTCATATTTGGTGGAATCAATACAGGGGGCATTGTTACCTCGAGCTCTCAATGGCAAATATTTGAAGAAGTACCACCCGAGTGTGTGGCAGGAAGCCTAAGTGGGCAACGGCCGATATACGATTATCGCCCTTAACACAAAGATGGCCGATAAATAATTATCGCCCTGAGAAAAATAAATGGCCGATGGAGTGTTGACATCGTCCTTAGAACAAACATGGTGCAAATTATTTTTCGGCATGCAAGCTTTGCCGAAAAACAGGGGGGCCTGTGTTGACACCTGATTTTGGCACAATGCAGAATGCAATGGAGATGGCCTCGAATGACAAAATATTCTAAATGAGAAATTTCACATTGCCGAGTGGAACAACTGTGATGTTTGGACCATAATCATTCGGCATCATATCAAAGACCAAAACTACACTCAGATTGTCATGTTTAGGTGTTCTGAGTACTTTTTGGTCAAGTACGCCTCCAAGACTATCTCGGATGAAGGAATGCTCTACATGAATTGTCTTTGTCTCATCGAATCGGTCGATTTTGATATAAAAATCATCTCAATCCGAGTTCGTATGCAAAAGTTAGAGCTATCTGGATGCAGCCCTGTCAAGAGGCGAAATATGGCGTGGAAGACCAGACATGTCTTGGCAAGTGTCTGATGTAATGCATGAGTGTTTTTGCCCAGAAGATGGCCTCGAATCGGAAAACGTTCAACACGAAAGTTTTTCGTCTCGTCAAAACGGTCAACTTTGATTTTGGACACATTTTCATCCGAGGTCGTTTGCTGCCTCAAAAACCTTGCCGGGGAAAGTTTGCCGCCGTGAACAGTAACCTTGCCGGGGAAAGCTTGCCGCCGTGAACAGTAACCTGCCGGGGAAAGCTTGCCACCGTGAACAGTAACCTTGCCGGGGAAAGCTTGTCACCGTGAACAGTAACCTTGCCGGGGGAGAACTTGCCGCCGTGAACAGTAACTTGCCGGGGAAAGCTTGCCGCCGTGAACAGTAACCTTGCCGGGAAAGCTTGCTGCCGTGAACAGTAGAAACTGTCGAGGCCAATCCGACCAGATGCTGAAGATGGGCTCAAATACTTATCTAGATGGCTTCGGATGAAGAAGTGTTCAACATAGGAGTTGTTCGTAACGTCGAAACGGTCAACTTTGCTTTTGGAGTCATCATGATCCGACGTAGTATACGACCTGCAGAGACGCTGCAAGAGTCGGACGGTCCAGTCAGCTACGTGAACGAGTTCGACTCGAAATTAGAGATGACCCCGTGAAGTATTCAAGATGGCCTTATTTGGAAAAGTGATCAACATACGGATTGTTGGCCTCGTCGAAGCACACATAATTGATATTTGAACCGTCTCCATCGGAAGTCATATGCAGATTCCACAGCCCACGCAAGGAGCAAGACAGAAGATTGGACCAGATTCGGGCTGAATCCGAGTGGGACCAGAACTAGGATTCTAGGACGTGAATGGATGTAATTTTCTTGTAAGGAAAGCCTAGATAAATCCTTTGCTTGTACGGGAAGTCCAGCCACCTCTTATATATGTTGGGGGTGATGGCCGATTGAACAACACACAATCGAACAAATCTATCTACATCTTTTACCTTTACTTTTCCTTCTCCCTTGTTCTGCTTCTTCCTCGTTCTTCGCTTGTTCTTCTTCATTGTAGGGCAGCGAACCTCGAGGCCCTAGGGCAGCCCATAGCCGCTACGCGCCCTGACGCGATCAGGTCGACCTAGGGCAGCCCATAGCCGCTACGCGCCCTGACGGGGTCCCTCCCGGGCGTATGGGGTTTCGGGTCCTCAAAAGCGCCCGCCGGATTGTCTTGCGTACCTCGCTTCCGGCTGGTCTCCTTCGACGTGAGCTGCGGTGCATCACCCCCAGCGTCGAGGGAACACGGTGACGTGTTCGTGTGCGAACAAACTCCTTTCATACGGTGGAGGTGTACCTCCACATACCAAAGTTCCACTCCCTTTTGCTTGAAGGGGTAGCCTTTGTAGACTGCATCTCCTTCAAGGTGAATATGCTTCATAATGTCCTTCAGGATCTTCGGGTAATCATGATCACTTGTCAGGGTGATGATCGTTTCCGGTCCTTTGAGGAAAGACTCATAAAGGGTCGTCATCTGCAGTTGTAAAACAAAAAATGGTGCTCAGAATAAGGTACATATCTCCTTGGGTACACATTCATATCATCCAAACAAAACTTCAAACTCAATTTCCAACATCCAGTTTATGCATCACAACTCATTTTCTTCCATGTTCACCCAGAATATTAATTTCCAAGATAAAACATAACAACTCCTTAAAGCCTTTCAGCATATGACATATCAACTTTATTGAGTCATGAATTATTACAATCTCTAAGTAATCTATTACATAACTCAACCCCGCATTCTCATGAAAAAGTGTTTTCCATACTACCCTTATTACTGATATCAACATGTCCTTTACTCAGCTCCAGCTTTCTCATGATTTGTACAATCCCTAGCAAAATGTCCTGCTTCCTTGCAACGAAAACAAATAACTTCCGGCATGTCTCGAGGCTTCTTGGTGATCGTGCCTGCTCCTTGAGTTCCTTGCTTCCTTTCAGGACAATCATTGGCATAATGCCCGATGTCCTTACATTCAAAACAGGTAATATGACTCTTGTCCCTCTTTGCGGAAATTGGGTTGTTCTGAGGGTGTCGTGGTTTTCTCTTCCTGGTTTTCTTCGTTCTGATCAAACGTTCTATTCCCTGTGGATCAAACTCCACTACTTCTGTCGGGAAGTATCGCAGATACTCTTTTCTTTCCTTGGTGCAATACTGTGAAAAATGTCCTTCTTCTCCACATGAATAACAGACATTGGAGAAAAATCTGTTGAGGCTTTCTCCATTAGGGTCTTCAACACTTCCCTTAATCACAGATTCTTTCATAACTTCTCGGAGGGCTTCTTTCATTCCTTCTTCCTGCTTCTGAATAGTTTGTTGCACCGTGGGGTAAATGTGACACTGAGCTGGGTAGTGGGTGGTTCCTTCACACAAGAAACAAGTCACCTCACTAGTTGGGCATTCCTCAACTGGGTGTTTCTCCTCACAATGAGGGCATTCATCCTTGTGTTCCACCTGGGTGTGTCCTATTTCTCCGCAAATCTTGCAGGCACAAAGTTTATTTCTTGGGGTCACTACTAGGAAAAGGCCTACTAATGGCGCACCTAATTTGGCCATTAATGGCGCATTAGTGGTGCGCCATTAGTGCCACGCCATTAGTATATTTTACTAATGGCGCACCACAGGTGCGCCATTAGTATCTGGTATACTAATGGCGCACCTCAGATGCGCCATTAGTATATACGACAGTGCGCCATTAGTATGCCTCCCAGGGGGCCATGTATACCCAGGTGCTTTGGCATACTAATGGCGCACAACAACAAGATGCGCCATTAGTAACTTTGGCATACTAATGGCACACTGTTTAATGATGCGCCATTAGTATCCTTTGGCATACTAATGGCGCACTGTGATATGATGCGCCATTAGTATGAATATTAGGTTTTTTTATTTTTTTATTTTCTATTTTTTGCACAGGTTACAAAATGTATAATTGGACAAAATATAGACAGCACACATCAACAACAGATTCATCGAATACAATAGAAGATTAGTCTCTGAATACAATTCATCATATTAGTCTCCGAATACAATTCATCATATTAGCCTCCAAATTGAAAAGACCGAACAAAGATAGAACATTATATTACAAGTCTCGAGACCGCGAGTAGCGAGTTTGTCTTCACATTACAAGTCGATATCGATCATCTAACCTACCATCACATAGAAGAGAGCTGCGGTCATCACGATGAGCATCATCACGATGAAACTCGTCTTCATCCGGTTCCTCCAGCGCTCCCTCCCCTCTCCCGCTAGATAGCGGGCGTATCTAGATTCGGCCTCGGCCCTAGTGGTGTACCCTTTGTAACTGTTACCGCTGAATGGTGAACCTGTCTCCGACACTCCTCCCAGTCGTCGTAGACTCCGGGAACCTTACCCTTGTACATGACATACGACGGCATCGCTATGCAGTAGCCAAACGAAACGTTAGTACCAATTCACAGACAATACATAAGCAATATATAAGTATGCAACAGAACGATCGGAAGAGAAAAGCAAGACATTAATAGCATCGATTACATCTAAGTTGAACGACTCTCGAAACCAAAGAGACATACTACAAGTTCATTAAAGTTTAATTACCACATGAGCCAATCGATGTTTCAGAACTAGACATAGCATCACTGCTTTCGACTCGACTCAAGGGACCGGAGCATGGATGAAGCCGCCGTCTATCGTGGGAGTCATGAAATAACGGTCATTGTCAGCCTGCATTTGTAGCATTGTGTCGATGTCACTATTGGACGGTTGATTTCTGAGGTAGAACTGCCCCGAGGTACGAAGGACATCTTGATGGATGATTTCCGCAAACTCCGACTGGATGCGAAAGAATTCTTGTCTGATGTCCGCGTCCTGGGTTGCCGACACGCTCGCGGCCCAATCTTTGAGTTTACTCGGTAGCAGAAGTTGATGATGGTCCCGTACGATCGCCCGCATGTGATGGATGGCGTAGTAGGCACCCTTCTGACCGCCAGGCGGCTGCTTGACACAACAGAACATCGTATTGTTGGAGAACATGTGCTTGCTGTACTTACGAATAGGCCTGGTGAAGGTGCCTCCAGATTTGACGTAGCCGGGGAGAACATCATCAAGAACCTTCTTGACATTTGTGTAGTCTATGTTCGACCGACGGTCCGGGTCGAAATACGTGGCCATGGAATATTTGGGGCTTAGGAGGATGAGCGTGCAATGTGTGTCACTGCAGAAAACATGGAATGTTAAAAGAAAAACGATCAAAATCTAAAAATTCATATGTTACGGGGCGGTTGAGGGGAGGACTTACTCGGGAAAGTAAGGCACGAGGAAGTTATCCTTATCTTGGTTTGCCAGAATGACACCTTCGAGGTAAGAAGTCGCGACTTGCCGGTCCCCAGCGCTGCCCAAGATCTTGGCACGCATGTAGAAGGGGTCGACTATCATGATGTCCGGGGTCTTGTCGCGAATGATCCGCATCTCCATACTCAGTGAAAATAGCCGAACGAAGGTGTAGTGCAGCGGATGAAGGTTCAACATAGCGTGGATGTCATCAAACCGCAGGACGATCATACCCCCGATGGAGTTATCCACAAAGCCCTTGCCCTCTGGCACCTTGGCCGCGAAAACCGGGTATGCCACATCCTTCTCTACGAGACGCCGCTTCTCCAAAGAAAGAACACTATGATGCAGACTCCGCATAGCACCGGTTGCAGCATCGAGCGTATTTATCGGTAGCATCGGCCTACCCGCCACATGCACCCTCCTCAAGATATCCTCAGGTGAAGGTGGCCCGTCCTGAGCACGGATCGTACTCGGTGCCGGCTGGCCCGCACCCTTGTTAGTATTTCTTTTGCGTGCCTTCTTCTTCTCCTGTAATGGGACCGAGTTCTGCTCACAGACCGCCTTCTTGAGTGTGTTGGGGCTGATAATATTTCGCACCTCGCCTATCTGAGGCTCGGTGAAGTCGGCAGCTGGAGGCGTCTCCTGAGAGCTGAACGGCAGACAACGCCTGTTGCAACTTGGCTTCTCCGCGGTACCAGCTAGATCGCGCACGTCTTTTGTTGGGTTGGGTTCTTGAGAAGGAGGCCCCATGAAGTCGCCACCGTACCCATGATCGGCAAAGTACTGATCGACGTTGGCAAATGTATCGTCGTCGTCGTCGTTCTGATCCTGTGCCATATGCATGTTTGGATCCAGTGGCATAGGGATGTCCGGCACCGTTGTGGCGGTCTTGCCATGTGGCCGACTTGGCGCCGGCACGACTGGCGGTGTTGTCTTTGGGGTGGTGTCCCCCTCCCCCAAACGAATCTGGCTCTTCGGCCAAAGCAGGGGCCAGCTCAGGCAGGTGCTGAGGGTCATCACGTCATCATCGTCGGCCCCGACGGGTCGAATCAGAGGTAACAACTCGTCGCAGCCTGGCAGCACCTGAACCAGTTGAACCCTAAACAAGTTGGGTGGCATCTGGGTACCGTGGAACAAGGGGTTGCTCGGTTGAACGATTTTGCCCTTGGCGACATCGACCAACTCGTTGTTCACGAAGTGCAGGAGAGTGCACGGAACGTCGGCGGCGCCCTGCGAAAACATGTAGGGCGTCAGGGATGCCCAGTCAAAGGCAAGGAGATGAAGTCATCGGCCGAGAGAGGCTTAATTAGTTACCGTGATGATGGCGTCGAGCTCGGCTAATGTCGAGGCACCGCCAACGGCGGGCGTGCAGTTGACGGAGGGGCCGCTTGCTGCAGAGGTGCCGGTCGGCGTACACCCGGGTGCATTAAGCTCCCGTGCCGGCGTGGAGACACCAATGGCCCCGCCATTGCGTTCTGCGAGTTGCTGGCCGTGAAGCTAGGAATTGGGGGCGGCCCCTGTTGGCCGCCCGCAATCCACGCACTAATCCCCTGGATCAAGGTAGGCACAATGGCGGTGATTGTCCTTCCGAGTTGTTGTTCCACTTGCTCTTGGACAATCTCCGGAATCCGTGCCACCTGTGCCCTGAGTTCTTGAACCTCGTGCGCCTGGCTTTCCGAGCTGGTCTTTTTCTCCTTTCGCCTACCAATGTTATAGCATGACGACCATTTTGTCGACAAGCCTTTGCCGGCCACACGACCAGCTGACGTCGGCTGACTGAGCTTATCCTTGTTCTTCATTACATTCAACGCCCTATTTAGAGTGGTGTTCCAAGGGTTGCTCTTAGTCGACCCCGCGCTACTGCTTTCAGTCACCTACGGAAGGAATGTGAACCATTTAGAAATTTGGCTTCATTAATTAGAATGCAACCATATGGAGCTAATTACACGGGGGTGTATTCCTTACCAGAACAAGCTCAAGTGCCCTGGTCTTCGGATCCGTGGAAAGCTCCTTTGTTTTCGGGTCCTTCTTGTACCGGGCCCTGACAAAGTTCCTGGTTTGCTTGTCACCGTATTTATCGAAGAGGGGCGGTAGGCCTTGCTCGGCACGATCCGCCTCCTCCTTGTCCCATATAGGCTCTGCCACTCTGTAACCACCGAGACCGAGTGTGTGTTCCCCTAAGTTCAGCTCCCGCATTTCTTTCCCCCACTTACTTGATTCGGAGTTTGCGGTGCTCGAGCAATTGATCTTGAAGTCGTTGTAGTCATCTTCGGTGATCGAAGGGTTTTTATCCTTGATCTTCTCATAACTCTCACCTTTCTCGATCATTCTCTTCACATTGCTTTTCCAAGTAGACAGGGCCTTGCTCATCTTCGTGAGGGTAGCATTGTTCACTTTATTCCCTTTGAGGCTTGTGTTTTCAAATTCAGCGGGGAACTTGTATCATTCGTGCAGCTTCGTGAAGAGGAGGTTGCGCAAATTCCCTCAGTCAGGATGCCTCAGGTTCTCGGTGTTGATCGAGACAGTGCTCTGGAGAATGCACCCGAGCTGAAGCGAGTACCCCTTGACTATTCGTTCGGGCGCCGTTGGATTCCCGTCGGAGTCCACTTCAGTAACTTCCTCCTTGAGGGTGCGGAGCACGGTCGGGCGCCGGTCCTTCCGTTGCCTCTTCGGTTGGCTGCCATCTGTGTGTGCGCCGCCATCATTAGTGGTGGCATCCTCGGCGGCACCATTAGTGGTGGCATCAGTGGGGTCATCCTCGGCGGTACCATCAGTGGTCTCAGGATCGGTGGGGAAGGCGGCGTCCTCATACAAGTGAGGTTGTTCCTCCATCTCCTGGGATAGCTTCCAGAATGCCTTGCCGCCCGAACCCCCGGCCTCATCATTGTTGGCCATGTTTCTCTCTAAATAGGAATAAAGTTTGGTCAAAAAGTTGGTTATTGTCAAGGAACAAGATCATGGTCTCATCATTTAGGGTTTGTCGACACTGAGGCATCCTAAAAGCTAAGCTTTTATCAATGAGGGTTTTCGACGCCAAGGCACCCTAAAAGCCTAAGCTTTCATCATTTCGGTTTTTATCGACACCGAGGCAGCCTAAAAGCCATGCATTAGTCACAAGTACGCCGGGACACTTGATCCTACTTAATTAACTACTAAGATACCCCGGCCCATGCATTAGTCACAAGTACCCCATATGTCCTATTTTTAGCAAAGTCATGCTAAAATTCACGGAAAAATTCAGGATGACCTTTGCTGAAAATAGGACATATGGAGTACCCGAATTTGCCGGAACGGAAGTTAATCGACATTCCAGCAAACTCAAGGGCCTCTCGGGTGGACAAGGCAAAAAAGGCCTCCATCACAACATGGAAAATACATTGGCATGTGAAGAGGTGAAACAATATATGCATCTCCAAGCAGTATCATTCAACATTTTGGACAAACCACTACAAGCAATACTGGATCAGATACAAGAAGAATGTGAGAAAATGCAGACAAATACTAACAGATTGAGGTGTTTAACTTGTGGTGCTCTCTGTGCTATTAACATTTCAAGTCAAAACCTTTTCTGGTTAGTAAGTGTTTCTTGAGCATATGTATGTAGTAAGTGTTTCTGCTCTCAGTGTTTCAGAACACATATTTTAGCTACCTAGTACCAGTGCTATTACCCAGCAGTTAATTAGCTTTTGCTTTTGCTTTTCAGTGCCAAATTCTAGCTAGTACCAGCAAATTAATTACCCACTGTTAGTTATTCAGTCTGATGCTTTGTTCTACACTTTGATGCAAATTAGTATATAGAAGAAGCTATTTACTAGTAGTACCATATATAAAAGACATTCAGTCTGATGCTATTTACTAGCAGTACTAGCAGTTTTTCTTCTTCTTCAATAACTGTATTGTCCATCAGACTATATTGGCCATATGTAAAAGATATTCAGTCTGATGCTATTTACTAGCAGTAGTAGCAGTTTTTTTCTTCTTCATTAACTGTATTAGCAGTTTTTCATCTTCTTCATTAACTGTATTAGCTATTTACTAGCAGTACTAGCACTTGGATCATATGCTAACGCTACATTGATACATCATCATGCTGGGTAATATTAAACCCAAGCAACTTTATAATCAACACAAGATACATCAACTACTGCACTGTCCTGCCTAATAAAAACAGTCATGCCAGCATATAGTATATAAATCTGAATTTGTGTTTACAAGAAGAGTGCCCATTGCAATGTAAACCTGAGAACACATCTCACCTCAAGTGCAGGATATAGCAGACACCTACTTCTTCAGTCAAGTGCAGTAAAAGACCGTTTGCAGAACCTGTTTAGTCAGAGTTGAACATTAGAATCCATACTATGCTCTACTATGCTTGTAAAGGCACACCTGCTACCTAGCTGCTGTCGAGTTGCCAGCATTCGTTGTTAGTGAAAAAAAATGAAGAAGAAAAAAGGCATGCATGCACTGGTTTGCCAAAACAGAGCACTTTAGTCCTCTGTTTTTGCTAACTGCTACACATACCCCCAAGTGAACCACCACAACATCTAAAAGCTAACAATTGTTTTTGCTTATATAATCAGCCTTTTTGTGCTAAAAAACCATAGAACAACTGCTCCAAATTTCTAAATAAACTGCCATTTCATTTTATTCAATAATGAACTGTACTCTTTATGGGTTTTTTAGTTAAATGCAGAAAATCCAAAGTTAATTCCGCCGGGCTTTTCTATGTTTTTTATACATAACTGCTAAAACCCTAGGAGTTAACCGAGCCACCAACAGAATGTGGACTTAAAAAGAGAGAGTCACGGACAGTGACATGATACATTTTCATAAAATTAGCTAGTTTTACTTATGGTGCACAAAGGAACAAGTACTGCAGTGCACTTAGAAAAAAATGAAGGAACTTCTCCCTACCACACGTAATCTGATTCTTTCACATAGCTTGTCTTTTCATTTTTTTACTCAATAACGGTAAGCACTAATACTCTTAACTGCACTATAGAAACTGAACCAAATGAACTCCATGGGTACTGCCATCTCACCCGTCATTGACAGTGCAATGAAACAATTTTTATAACTGGTGTTTGTTCTTCTCAAAGTATATTCCTTAATCGCAATGGCTAACTGCTGAAACTATACGTAACAGTCAAAACACAAACAGAAAGAACCAGATTTGAGAAATTCAGAAACTATAAACTATGTAACTGCTGAATTATACACAACCGCTTCCAAGGCCTACTAGTGTTTTTCAGAGAGAACAACCATGTATAGTTAGAAAATGGTAACTGTGTTGGGGGGAAGTTGATGTTGCTCGATGCCTGAAGTGAGGCCGGCAATTAAGGGACCACCGAGACAAAATCTACGAGTAAACTAACATCCTAAACAGGGGGAAGCTCACCGGGGCACCGGGGCGGCGGGGTGTCGGGGCGGCTAGGGCGTCGGGATGGCGGGGCGCCTGGTTGTCGAGGCGGCAGGGTTCCGGGCCGGCGGGGCG
>NC_041382.1:734329965-734434147 GCF_002162155.2 Triticum dicoccoides
CATCAAACAGAAATGCCGGTGGAGCGGGGGAGGGTGCGCGGGGTGCGGGGGGTCGGCGGCGGCGGTTGAGTAGGGGAGGGGTGCGGGGGGTCGGCGGCGGCGGTTGAGTAGGGGAATCGAGGGTGCGGGGGGTCGGCGGCGGCGGCCGGTGGACCGGGGGGTGCTCGGCGGCGAGGGGGACCGGATCTGGCGAGGTGGGATAGCGATCGAGATGGAGGGGGATCGAGATCGAGTGTCCATGAAATTTAAAAATATTCATGATAGTTCAAAAAGTGCCCATGAAATACAATCGAGAAATGAAGGCTACGATTTAAATACAATCGATCTTAGCTAGCTATCTGTTCACAATCTTCTTGCCCTTCTTTTTCGCAAATGGAGTTCTTCTGTGGAACGGACGTCCTTTAGGTAGGGTGGTCCTGCTTCTTCTTGTGGTGTATGCAGCTACTTCATCATCATCGTCATGTTCGATCCTCGGGTCGCCGTACTTGTCGAAGTCTTGCTCATTTTCTACTCCATCCATTCCAATGATCTTCCTTTTGCCTCTCCTCACGACAACACGACTGGGCTTTGACGGGTCGGTAATGAAGAAGCATTGGTCCACTTGGGAAGCCAGTACCCATGGCTCATTTTTCGCGGAGACGTTTGCGCCCGCGGTCTTGGATTTGGCTTCGGGTATAACCATGGTGGTGAAATACCGGTCTTCTTTTAGGACGCTCTTGGCCCATCTAACACGGAACATCGGGACCTTCTCTCCAGCGTAGCTCAGCTCCCAGATCTCCTCGATCCTTCCGTAGTATCTGTCCTTGTCGTTACCGGTGTAGGATTCCATCGTTACCCCGGAGTTCTGATAACCATCGCTCTTCATGTCCTTGGCCTCGGTGTAGAATGTGTAGCCGTTGATATCGTACGCCTCATAGGTCATCAGGTTGTGCTCGGCGCCCTGTGACAAGGCGAATATGAGTTGTTCTTCCGTGGAAGAATCCTCATGTAAAGGGTACGACAGAAGCTTCTGCTTGAACCAACGCGTGAAACATGAGTTGTGCTCTATGAGTATATCTCCGTCCGTCCTCTGTTGGCCTCGGTCATTGTACGTCTTCTTAATAAAGGTTTTGTGCTCTACCACCCAAGGATCGACCACGTCTATGTGTTGTAGCGCGACTAGGTTTGCTCTTTCAAAGTCGGCGAGTCGACCCTCGAAGTCGACATGCATTTCGCGGCGACCCTCACGGTGACCCCATCCAGCAAGCCTGCCGAGGTGCCTGTTGACGGGCAGACCAACGGGGTTCTCGATGCCTAAATAATTCGTGCAGTAGGAGATGCACTCTTCGGTCAGAAAGCCCCTGGCTATGCTTCCCTCTGGACGTGACATGCTGCAAACGTATCCTTTGATGACACCATTCATCCTTTCGAACGGCATCATGCTGTGTAGGAACGTCGGCCCGAGTTGGATGATATTGTCCACGATATGGACCAGCAGATGCACGATAACGTCAAAGAATGCGGGCAAGAAGTACATCTCAAGCTCGCATAGTATCACCACGATCTCTTCCTGTAGCCTTCTGAGTTGCCTCACGCCAACAGACTTCCGAGAGATGACGTCGAAAAAGTTGCATAGGCCAAATAGGGTTTCACGGACGTGCGCGTCCATGATCCCACGGATTGCAACTGGAAGTATCTGCGTCATCAACACGTGACAGTCGTGAGACTTCATCCCGCTGAACTTCAGCTTCGCTGGGTCTAGGTATCTGCTTATCTTCCCCGCGTAACCGTAAGGAAGCTTTACTCCTACGAGGCAGGTGAAAAACTGCTCGATCTCCTCCTGACTTAGAGTGAAGCACACGGGAGGGTAGTCATTTCCGGTCTTCTTGGCCTTTTTGCCTTTGCGATGACTTTCCGTGTCCTGCTTCGCCTCATCATCATCACCATCATCATCATCATCATCATCATCATCATCATCATCATCATCATATATAGCGTGAAGCTCCTGCCTGATGCCCATTGATTTCAAGTCTGCCCTTGCTTTTGTCCCATCTTTGGTCCTCTCTGGCATGTTGAGCAGGGTACCAAGCAGACTCTCGCACACGTTCTTCGTGATATGCATGACATCAAGGCTGTGAGGCACACGGTGGATCTTCCAGTACGGCAAGTCCCAGAAAACAGACCTCGTTTTCCATACCTTCAGCAACGGCTCTGGCGCCTTTCGCTTCTTTCCCGACTCTGGCGCCTTTTGCCTCTTTCCCGGTAGTGGGCAGTCCTTCCAATTTTTCAACAGATCATCTATTTCCTCGCCGCTCCTCGTACGCGGGCGTCCTCGGGGTTCGGTTTCATCATCGAACAGATCCATGCGTTTTCTCCATGGGTCATCGTCGCGAAGCCACCTTCGATGTCCCATGAACACGGTTTTCAAAGACCCGGGATCTCTATCTAGCTGGAGATACGTTGTGTCATCCATGCACCTGACGCATCCAGAAAATCCGTGCACCACCTGCCCCGCGACATATCCGTAACCGAGATGGTCGTGCACCGTCGTGAGCAGCACGGCTCTCATAGGGAAATATTCTTTCTCTGTGGTGTCCCACGTATTGGCTGGCGTTTTCCACAGCGTGTCAAGCTCCTCTTTCAGCAGCCCCAGATACAGATTGATGTCGTTCCCTGGTTGCTTCGGTCCTTCAATTAGCATACTCATGTGAATGTACTTCCTCTTCATGCACAACCAGGGGGGAAGGTTGTACATCCACACAAACACAGGCCAGGTGCTATGTGTGCTTCTCTGGCTGCCAAACGGATTGACTCCATCGGTGCTCGCGCCCAGCACGATGTTCCTTGGATCGTTCCCAAATTCTGGGTCTTCGAAGTTCAACGCTTGCCACTGGCTCGCATCCTTAGGGTGACTCAGCATCTTGTCTTTTTTATGTATCTCTGGATCATTTGCATCATCTTCTCGCTTCTTCTCCTCCCTATCCGCGTGCCAACGCATGAGCTTTGCTACCTTAGGGTCCGCGAAATACCGCTGCAGATGAGGAGTGATCGGAAAGTACCACACCACTTTTTGAGGAGCTTTCTTCGTCTTCTTGTATCGAGTGACGCCACACACCGGACATATGGTAGACTCCGTGTGCTCGTCCGGATAAATGATGCAATTGTTCATGCACACATGGTATTTCACGTGCGGTAAATCCAGAGGACACACCATTTTCTTCGCCTCCTCCAAATTGGTCGGGCACTTGTTCCCCTTGGGAAGACGTTCGTGCCAGAATGACATGTTCTCGTCGAAGCATGCGTCGGTCATTTTGTGTTTTACCTTCATCTCCAGAGCCATGAGCGTTACTTTCAGGCGGGTATCCTTGGGCCTGCATCCTTCATACAATGGAGTAACCGCGTCTAACTCAAGTTGATCCATCTTGGCTTCTCTCGGACGGCAGCTCTTGTGTTATCCGTCTGCTTGAGAAGCAGCTCTTGAATATGAGGGTCCTGCACCCAGCCCATCGATGGTCCAGCGTCGTCTGCTCCGCCGGCATCATCATCTTCATGATCATGCCTGTCGTCTGCTCTGGCATCTTCCTCATCATCATGTCCTGCATCTTCTACATGATGACTGTGTACAGCATCACCGTCGTGATCATCTCCTGGGGATTCTTCGTCTTCTCGGCCGCCCGAGCTGCGGTGGTTGTCTTGCTGCCCTTCCTCATTTCTTGCCCGGCCCCCATGGACGACTTCGTAGTCATCTTCATCACCTTGCCACCGATAGCCATCCATGAAACCACGCAAGAGCAGGTGGTCCCGCACCTGCCCGGATTCCGGGTCCGCAATAAGGCTCTTCAGCTTGCATCTTCGACATGGACATCTTATCTCCGTCTCGTTCTTTTGAAACATCTCGGCCTTCACGGACCTCAAAAACCTATTCACGATGCCTTCGGTCATCGTGCGGACCATGGTCGCCTGCGGGGTAGAGCAAAACGATATTTTAGAACCAAGAAAAAATTTGGCATGACTTTCCCTAAAAATAGGACCAAAATTAATGCTTAATGCCAAAATTCTCGCCGAAACGGAAATGAATCAACATTCCGGCAAAATAGTGGCAACTATCGCATCTCAAATACCGGTACACCTCCAAACACAAACACATATGCAACACCACAAACATATGCAACACCACGAACATACATAGATCTAGCTAGGCCATAAAAAGTGCATGTGCACATTGTTGTAGGGAGAACAACATAAATATAGCTTCCACCCTTACTTACCTATCAAAACAAGGTAATTTAACCACTTAAATTGAATGAATCTATGGTGGAAATGAGGTGAAAAAGAGGAGGCACCCGAGACAAGGAGGAGGTGGAGAGAATGAAGTGGGGAGAAAGTGAGTGTGGGTAGGAGAGGCTGTCCAAAATATCTTGTTGCTGCCCACTTACTAATGGCGCACCAACTCTAAATGCGCCATTAGTAATCCAGGTTACTAATGGCGCACCTTCTGGTGGTGCGCCATTAGTAGTTTTGCAAAAAAAAACATACTAATGGCGCACTGTTCCACAGTGCGCCATCACTAGTTTAAACTAGTAATGGCGCACGGTCGAACAGTGCGCCATTAGTAGTTTTGCAAAAAAAGGAATTAAAAATATAATAAAAAACAACATTAGTGGCGCACTTTTCGACAGGTGCGCCATTACTAGTTACAACTAGTAATGGCGCACTGTGTCTGGATGCGCCATTAGTATGTTTGGACAGGCGCACTAGTTCAAAAAATAATTGATATTAATGGCGCACCCTGGGCCAGGTGCGCCATTAGTAGTTTCAGCTCTAATGGCGTATCAGAAGGTGGTGCGCCATTAGTATATACTAATGGCGCACCGCTTGTCTGGTGCGCCATTAGTGTTAATCCCATCTATAGCCCTTTTTCTAGTAGTGGGTATCATGGTGCTTCCAGATAAGACGAGATCTTGTCAGAGTCTTCTTGAATTCTTCCCAAGTCCTTGCTCCATTCCATCCCTGTATAACTTGATGCATCTGCCACCATGTTGCAGCACTTCCTTCAAAGTACTGAAGAGCGTACGATGCTTCATTCTTCCTTGAAACCAAATTGCCCCCGAAGTGATTCTCCATGTTCTGAATCCATAGCTCTGCCTCCGGTTGGGTTTTTGGTCCAGAGAATACCAGTCCAACTTCATTCATCATCTACTGGGTCCAAGGGTTTTAGGGTGAGATAAGAGAGAGGTGGGAAGGGATACACACAATACAAATAATAGTTTTGAAGAAATGAGTTTTATTTTGTGGCTGTCGGAAAAACATCAAACAATTCATAGCTCACAAATCGTCGCATCTAACATAAGTGTATAACAGGGGTTTGGTCCTCTAACGGCCGAATAATTCTTCTGATTCTTCAAGTCTTCGGAGTCTTCAACCGTTGTAGCTTCAACTCTTCTAATGCATGGTGAAATCCTCTTTACTCTGAAATGGTCATCGGTTGTCCGATATCTTGTCCTTCTTGGAGCAGCTTTAGTTGATCCTCCGTGTGGTCAAAAGGGAAAGGGGTATATTCTAACTATTTGAGGTAAGAGAGGATATTTGATAAAATCAGAAAAGATGAAAAGTAATAGATTCTTTTGAAAATAAAGTTTTAGAGATTTCCTGTCCTAGGGGCTTTCCGATTTCTAGGGTCACGTCCTACAGTCAACATGTGCTCTGATACCATATCTGTAGCGACCCGACCTCAGACGTTCAAGCCTCTGTGTATCTGTGGCATCCCTGGATCGGTATGCTGGCACACACAGTACATCAATGTATATATAAAAGTGCAATCACATGTATAAATAACGTAAAACTGATATATACCTCAGTAGTAACAGCGGAAACAAACAAATGGGTGTGGAGTCCAATCAACGCCATCGGCAGGTTGAGTGTACACTGTAAGCCTATGACGTATCTCTTACTCGTCGGAGAAAAATCCTGCAACATGATACATTGCAGCCGTGTAGGTCAGTACGTTTAATGTACCGGCAAGATCACAATAAGAGAAAGCAGATTGATAAAACTATTCTATATGCAATATGGCTTTGTGGCTCTGGGTCTGAGTTGTTTGCGTACAAGCTGGTTTTATTTTCCCTACAACAAATGAATTATCCGGAGTCCATACTACGGAGTTTTCAATCATGACATGGTTCCGCCAACTGATGTCTCATAGCCCAAATCATCATAAGTTGCCCACAATTAATTTATCAGTCTGGTGTTGAGAGTTCCGAGATAGATCCAAGTCCAGAGGCTCAAATTGTCCATAACCGGGGACAGGGCTAATCGATTAGGTTTTAACCCTCTGTAGAGGTTTGTACACTTTACCTGCAAGATTCGATCCCTCTCTTTACATTCTCGCACTTTAGGGTGTTTGAGAACAAGATGACCGAAACATGGTCTTCCGAAGAGTTCCTCTAACCACTGTCCGGTGCTCATCCAATCCTACTGTAGTTCTACATCTGCTAGCACCATCCCAGCCAGAGTCACAACTAAGGTCAACCAAGCCAGAGCCCATAGTGACTTGCGGTTACACAGGTAAGCTTCCGGGCATGAAGTATTCTTGCGTCTCTTTGAGTCTGGGTGAAGCTTTTCGCAAGATGTCATGGCACTTCTCCATGCATCCCAGCCAACCACTGGTTTCTCCAGGGTGCCCATCAACCATCCTTCACCCAATAGTGTGTATTGAATTCTTGTCTCGAGTCTTGAAATCTTGAGGAGTCCTGAAGATGCAGTCCTTGTCGGTGCCATCATGAAGTTGTCGCCATTGACGTAGAGTCCTCCTTCTTCACACCACTCTCATGCACTCATACCAAACCCCATCTACTATAGCGTAGCATTAAAACTATGTAACGTCCCGGGTTTGGTAACAGGGGGATGGGTTTCTACCTTATGCATTCTACTCAACTACAAGATTCAATAACACTACTGGAGGGATTATTGGAAGGGTGCTACTACATGCAAATAAAACATAGGTATGAAAAACATGGTCAAAGTGAACTTGCCTGGTAATACTTGATGACGATATTAACGCTCTCGGAACACTTGATAGCACTATACGTAACTCTCCGATGAAAAATCTATATAGTCAAACATTGAATTCACATAAGCAACAATTCTAGCAATCAACTCTATCAATCAAAATAACAATAAAAAGGGCAATAAAGAAAATAATAATGAAATCAAAGAAAACCAAATGAAATTCCAAAGAAAACTTCAAGGAAAAGGGAGAAATCAACTCACACAATATCAACCAATACTCTCGTAGCAACGCTAAATTACTCTAATAACTTCTCTATAGCAAAGAAAATATAAATCCTAATGCAACAACAGAAAATAATTTACTAAATTAATAACTAGCAAAAAAAGAACTAATATAAAAACTACTATAACTATCTAGTTAACACTAGAAAAACTATAACAACTAACAAGGCACTAAGACAATAATAAATAATACTAAAATAATTATGAAAAAAAATACTTCTAAATAACAGAATCAATAAAAACATATATTTAAGAGAGAAAACTAATTTACTTTTGAAACTAATAAAACTATTATTATCAACTATCACTATGAACTAAACAAAAAATACTAAAACAGTAGCTAAACACTAATAAATAACTACAAAAATTTATCTACTGTAGTCTAACAGAAACATATGACAACATGTAAAAATCTACAAAAAGAATTAACTAAAAATAATTAAAAACACTAATTTTATGACTAAAACAACTACATAAGCAAAACAGTACTATTTTCGCAATAAACCTAATTAAATTAAACTAAAAATAAATAACTATAAGCTACTGGATAGGCAAAACAATAACAAAACAGTAACTAAAAGAATCAATCAAAAATATTTTATAGAACTCAAAATACGGCAAAAATAGTGATTTGAATAAATTTCATCAAACTAGATTTTAAACTACTCAAATTTGAAATCCAATGGAACTACCAGAAACTTCAATAAATTTTGAATCTAATGCAAAAAGAATCACTCAATTTAGACTAAAAACCTAAAAGATATAAGCAATCTAAGATTGAAACTATTCCTGTTTTTTTAACAGAACAAAAACAAATCCGACAAGTGCTACGTGGTGGGCTGTTACTGGGCTAAACGGTGGGCGATGTGTACCTATATTGCGCTCGGCCGAAACTTAACAAAAACATGCATGCACGTTTAGTAAAAAGAAACCAGCGAACCAGTCAGGTTTAAACCGAGTATAAACCGTAAATAAAACCGATCTACTTAATAAAAATCTAACTGTTGACTCCGATCTAATCTACGCCGTAGGAAAAGGATCGGGCGGTGGGGAGGCTAACCGCGGTGGCACGACGGGAACGATGGCGAGGGCTGCTCGGGTGTGGCCGGCGAGGATGCTCCGGTGGTCGTGGAAGGCGGCGGTGATGTTGGTCGTGCGCGACGAGGAGTGGCGCATCCAGGGGTGGTGGAGGTAGTGTTCGAGGACGACGGATGGCGGTGTGGCAAGCTCGGTGAGCTTCGGCTCCGGCGATGGCGTCGGTGGTTAAGATGGCGGCCGCTCCGGTGGTCTCAGAAGACGGCGGTGGCATTCGTCGGATGCAGATCGGCGAGGGGAAGCCGAGGGTGGATTCGGTGGCGGCCGAGGGCGTCAGGACGGAGTGGCAGAATGTGGCGGAGCTTCGGGTAAGCTCGCGAACTCCGGCGAGATCGCGCGTGGTCGGGGCATCTACTCTGGAGGGAGACGAGGCACAAGTACATGTCAAAACGGAGCACGACAACAAGGGAAGCCGACGGGAGAAGGAAGGGGCCTCGGGGAGGCTTACCAGCGACAGAAACGGCAGCGCTCCAAAGCTTCAATGGCGGAGATCCAAACGACGACGATAGACGAGGTGGTTGGTCTCGGGCGAGGGTTCAAAGGGGAATCGAGAGAGGAGGGTGCGGGGATTATATAGGGCGTAGGCGTGCGCAAGGGGAAAGCTCGGGAGAGTGATCCCGAGAAGATCGGGATTTGGCGGCGGCGCGGGCGCGCTGTGTCTTTGCATTACGTGGAGTGGAAGAAGAAGAGGGGTGGGGTCCTACGGTCAGTGGGAGAGGCCATGTGATCGAGCAGCGGGCGACTGAGGCGAAATGCTTCGGCGCGGGGCGCGCTGCGCTGGGCTGGCGGCTCGGTGCTGGCTGGGCCGTCTGCCTGGCCAGTTCGGAGGGCTTCTCTTTTTTTTTGAAATAAGGCAGAGGAAAAAAAACTAAAATAAGATAAATCTATAATATTTTTATATAGTACATATATATATCAAAAAATCAGAAAAAAAACCCTACAACACGAACATTTTTCCAGAGGCAAAAACCAAACTAAAAGAAAAGATTTTTTTTTAAATTCCAAATAAACTCCAATTTGAATTCAAAAACTTTTGGCATTAATTTCTCTTGACTTTTTGGAGTGTCATGTTGCTCCTCTCATACTTTTAAACAAGTATTTGTCAGGGGTATATGAAATAAATTTCGAGTGCCAAGTTCAATCCAAATTCAAATAAAATTCAAATGTCTCTGAAATTTCCAAATGCCACTCAATTTCACACAATCAGTCACACATTAATCAAACAAACAATCATAAATATTTATTTAATATAACATTCCAAAATTTAGAATTTTGGGATGTTACACGCACGCACCCTAATGTTTGAACCATAAGGGTTTGCCAGAACCCCACATCCGACACGATCCATTTCAACTAAGTTAGCTCATAAGTGACATATACTTCTTCTTCTAGTCTTCTTCTTCTAGTCACCTTTTTCTAAATTTCTTATTTGCCATTTTGCAGATTTCATTCACTTCATGGAAGCTAGCTTGCTATGATGGAGTTCTTGTTTTTTCTTTCATTCTCTTCTAGTATTCCTCTAGCTTGCTATGATGGAACTTACTATCTTGATGAAACTTTGCATTGTAATATGTATGGATGGAACAATGTGTATGTGCAACTTGCTATGTATGAATGGATGGAACTATATATGTATGTACTATGAAACTTATGTGCTGGATATGGCATATGTTTGCTGTGAAATAGCCCTGTGAAATATATATATATATATATATATATATATATATATGTCATATATATATTTGCTATGAAAATTGTTGGATTTAAAAAAATAGAAAAAAGAGGCAATGCAGGCTCTTTGCCGTCTGCCACCGACGGCAATGGGCTCTTTGTCGTCCGCCTTGGATGGCAAAGAAGCCACGTGGCAGCCACCAGTGCTTCCTGGGAGCTGACCCATTTGGTTAGTTTGCCTACAGTGGCGGACCTCAAAGCCTTTTCCTGCAGTGGCAGACGGCAAAGGATCACCGCATTTGCCTACAGTGGCGGACGCCAAAGCCTTGGTGGGCAGTGACGTCCAGCTAACGTCATTTGGCCGATGGCAAAGGCCGGATGCTCTTTGCCATCAGCTGGCGGACAATAAAGACTGCCATTAGCCACCTAACGGACTAACAGTGAAGACTGCCATTAGCCAACAAAGACTACCATTAGCCAACAAAGACTGCCTGGCGGACAACAAAGACTGCCATTTGGCCGTCGGCTTTCTTTGCCGTCAGCCGCTGATGGCAAAGGCCCCTTTGCCGTCCGCTTCAGAAAGCAGACGGCGAAGAAGGTCTTTACCGATCCTATCTTTGCCAGCACCTTTTGCCATCCGCGGCAGATGACAAAGGCCTTTGCCGTCCGCCATCCACACCTTTGTCGTCTTCCTTGGCGGACGACAAAGTAGCTAATTCCTGTAGTGATTCCAGCACTCCGCCGGAGGGGAACACGATCACGGAGGGGTTCGTCATCCTCATTGGTGCTCCTCCGATGATGCATGAGTAGTTCACCATAGACCTACGGGTTCGTAGGCAATAGCTAGATGGTTTCTTCTCTTTTTGATTCTCAATATAATGGTCTCTTGGTGATCTATTTGATGTAATATGACTTTTTGTGGTGTGTTTGTTGGGATCCGATGAAGTTCGAGTTTATGAATAGATTTTTATCCATGAATATTATTTGAGTCTTATTTGATCTGTTATATGCATAATTATTCATAGCCTCATATTTCTTCTCCGAATCTTTGGTTTAGTTAGGCCAACTAGATTGATTTTTCTTGCAATGGGAAGAGGTGCTTTGTGATGGGTTCGATCGTGCAGTGTCCTCACCCAGCGATAGAAGGGGTAGCGAGGCACATATGTATCATTGCTATTAAGGATAAAAGGATGGGGTCTATTCCTACATGAATATATCTTGTCTACATCATGTCATCATTCTTATTGCGTTTCTCCATTTCTCCATGAACTTAATACACTAGATGCATGCTGGATAGCGGTTCATGTGTGGAGTAATAGTAGTCGATGGAGGCATGAATTGGTCTACTAATCTTGGATGTGATGCCTATATTCACGGTCATTGCCTTGGATATCATCATAATTATTTGTTCTTATATCAATTGCCCAACAGTAATTTGTCTACCCACCGTGTGCTATTTTCTCGAGAGAAGCCACTAGTGAAATCTACGGCCCCGGGTCTATCTTTTATCATATTTTCTTTCTGGCCTATCTTTTGCCATATTTGTTTTCAGATCTATATTTCCAAAAAACCAAAAATACCTTGCTGCACATTTTCTTTACTTATTTTGTTTCGTGTTTTATCAAGATCTATTTATCCAAACTCATACAAATTTGTCTATCTTTTTGCCGTGGAGGGATTGAAAACCCTCTTACGCGTCGAGTTGCAAGTATTTGTTCTTTGTGTGCAGGTACCGTTTACATAGTGTTGCTTGGTTCTCCAACTGGATTGATACCTTGGTTTCGCAACTAAGGGAAATACCTACCGTAGTTGTACTGCATCATCCCTTCCCCTTTGGAGAAATACCGACGCAGTTTCAAGCTGCATCAATAGTAACATTTGCAACTACAACGGGAACCTCCTCACAGACACCGATAGGTATGGTAGTTGATTTGTCAGCCATTTGCAAAGATATTTCAGTGGGTGTGAGTTTATCCAAATCAAGTATTTTGTATAAAGACAAAGGCATAACACTAACACTGGCTCCCAAATCACATAAGGTAGTTTTGACATAACTTCTTTTGATGGAGCATGGTATAGTTGGTATTCCTGGAGCTCCTAGTTTCTTAGGTACTCCATCCTTAAAAGAATAGTTTGCAAGCATGGTGGCGATTTCGGCTTCAGGAATATTTCTTTTATTAATGACAATAATTTTCATGTATTTAGCATAAGCGGCCATCTTTAAAATATCAGTCAAATGAGTACGCAAAAAGACTGGCCTAAACATTTTAGCAAAGCATTCAAATTCTTCCTCATCCTTTTTCTTAGATGGTTTAGGTGGAAAGTCCATGGGTTTCTGAACCCATGTTTTCTAGCAACAAAGTTTCTCTTATCATAACGTTCATTTTTTAGAAGGTGGGTTACCAAGATCAACAATAGGTTCTATTTCAGTATCATTATCTGCTTCTTTATCATTGTCTGGTTCAGCATCTACATGCACATCATCATTGTCATTGTCATTATCATTATCACTAGGTGAATGTTCATCACAAGATTGAGTTTCAGCATGAGAAATAGAAACATCATTATCATCCTCTGAAGGTTTTTCTACCTCGGGTTCACTGGAAGTATGCAAAGTCCTATCATTTTTCTTTTTCTTTTTTTTTCTAGAAGGACTAGGTGCATCAACATTAATTCTTTGAGAGTCTTGTTCAATTCTTTTAGGGCGACCTTCATGATAAAGTGGTTACTGAGTCATTCTACCTCCTCTAGTCATTACTCTAACATCATGATCATTCATATTATTATTATTCATTTCATTGAACAATTCACTCTAAGATTTAGCAATTTTTGCTAACTGAGTTTGGACCATAGAAGCATGTTTACTAACACCTTTGACATCGTTGACAATTCTAAACGACAAGTCACTCAAGCGATCAATCTTGTAATCATTTTGTTTCAATTCTTTCATAACATTTGCATTGAAATGATCTTTCTTAATAATGTAATTGTCAAATTCATAAAAGCATTGACTAGGAGATTTATTATAAGGGATATCACATTCATCAAACTTTCTAAGGTTTTTTACGTTTACCACCTCTAGTGGTGTGTCAAGACCATGTATTTCTTCAATAGGTGTTAAATTCTTAACATCTTTAGCTTTAATACCTTTTTATTTCATACATTTGTTTGCCTCTTGCATATCTTCAGGACTGAGAAATAAAATACCCCTCTTCTTCGAAGTGGGTTTAGGCAGTGGTTCAGGAAGTGTCCAATCATCATAATTGTTCAATATATCATTCAATAGCTCCTCAGCTTGTTCAATAGTTCGTTCCCTGAAAACACAACCAGCACAACTATCTAGGTGGTTGCTACTTCTTGAGCTTGTGTTGGTTTTTCCCTTGAAGAGGAAAGGGTGATGCAGCAAAGTAGAGATAAGTATTTCCCTCAATTAGAGAACCAAGGTATCAATCCGGTAGGAGACAACACCACTACAAAAAAATACACTTCCGTGATGATACGTGTTTGTCACAGTAGGTCGCAATTTTTGTCATGCATGTACATCCATGAAAAATTTATGACAGAATCAAGATAGTCATTCCTGTGCTGTCGTAGAAGTGTTCCATGACATTACCAAAATTATCATCATGGAAGTGTCCACTTCCATGACAATAAATCGCGCGTCACAGAAGTGCTTTCGTCAAGGGTGACCGACACGTGGCATCCACCATAACGGAACACCGTTAAGCTATCGGATCGGGTTTTGGATCCGATAACCCGTTAACAGCATCGACCAATGGGGATTTTCTACGTGTAAAATCATCATTAGCTAGAGGAAACACGTGTCGGCTCATCGTTGGGACAGATGTCATCCACTCATTGGACAGGAGGCGCCTATGATAGGTCGACACGTGGCACGTCCCAATTGTGGCCCATTCCGGTGAAAAAGGCCAGCCCAGTAAAAATTAGCAGGCCAGCCCATATAAGGCCTACTTGTGTCAGGTCCTTTTAAGCCCACGGCCCATACGAGATGTCCCAATTCGGCCCGCTAAAGATTTGACACCATTGCAGCCCATCGTGAGTTCGAGCCCGTTAACAGCCCGCTATATATTTGGGCTCAATATCAGCCTGATGAGATTTCGACCTGTTAACGGCCCATTTAATGGATGGGCCAATTTTCAGGATGTACATCTTTCGGCCTTTTAGCGACCCTTTTAAATGTTGGGCTAATTTCTGGCCCGGTGTGTCTTTCAGCCTGTTGACGGCCCATAAATCTGATGGGCCATTTGTAGTCGGGCCTGAGTTTCAGCCTTTTAGCGTCCCATTTAAGTGTTGGGCCAATTTCTGGCCCGGTGTCACTTTCAGCCTGTTGACGGCCCATAAATCAGTTGGGCCAATTGTAGTCGGACCTGAGTTTTGGCCTTTTAGCGACCCATTTAAGTGTTGGGCCAATTCCCGGCCCTGTGTTCCTTTTGGCCTGTTAACGGACCATAAATGAGTTGGGCCATTTGTAGTTGAACCTTAGTTTTGTCCTCTTAACGGCCCATGCCCTTCATGGTCCAATACCAGCCTGGTTTCTCTTTCGGCCTGCTAAAGGCCCACAACATAGTTGGGCCGTTTACAATACGACCTGACTTTCGACCTCTTAGTGGCCCATGCTCTTCATGGTCCAATACAAGCCCGCTGTCTCTTTCGGCCTGCTAAAGGCCTACAGTATAGTTGGGCCATATGTAGCCCAAACTTAGTAACGGCCTGTTAACGGCCCGTGAAATAAATTGGGGCCACCTGTTGCCCGCTTCGATGTCGGCCTGTTAACGACCCGGTAGGTAAGAGGGCCGACCATTACCTTTCGGCCTAGTAACGGCCCATTAACTTAATGGGCCCACTAAAGTTCGTTCATGTCTTTAGGCCAAATTAGATAATTTGAGCCCATTACGACAAGCAAAGGTACGGCATACAGGAAATAACATTGCACATCCAGAATATATTATAGGAAATTACATCCACTGGGCAATCAAAGATTGATGCTAGTGCAAATAAATGAGCAGAACCTAACCATCTACAATGTCACAATCTGCAACGTCAGCACAGATGACGCCCATAAGCATGTGGGCAAGTTCTTGCTGCTTTGCCACATTGTCTCTGAAAACATTGATCAGTTGTTGTGTCGCACGACTCTGCGCCTCTGATTCATCCACCATTTCCATCATTGCTTCAGCCATTAATTGGTTCACAAACATGCATTTATTCTATCGCATTCGAGACAGAGGATACTGAATAGATTCAGATGGAGATTTTGGCAGGCTTGTATTATTGATAGTGGAGAGTGTCTTGACCACTACATCATAACATAAATTAGGACGGGAACCAAACAGATTAATCATGAGTTATTGCCATATTACCTAGCCTAGATTTACTGGAAAGAAACAATGCGGTTGCCTTGCTGTTTTCAGAGTTTGTCTTCTTATCTTCAGTCGCCTGCACAAAATTAACACACTAGCATTGCTATCATTGGCCAAGTCAGATAATAGGAAAGCAATATTGACACAACGAACGTTTGGGCAACTAGCCTACACTAAATTAACACAATATGGCACAACTATCATCAGCCAGGTAAGCTAATACAAAAGCAACATTGACACAATGAATGAATTGGCAACCAGAGAAGCACTACAGTTCAGTAATGTGCGTGATATGAGATAGCACATTCATGCAGCTCAGTACGCAAAACTACTAGGCAGTTTTCCTTACAAAAATCAACATTGGCGCCTTTAACATTTTGCTACAACTAATTTTAGATCAGATAAAGGTTAGATTCAGGACGATTAACAAAATACATGCTGATGTAAAAATATAGTGATATACAACAGGTACTTACATCAGCACTGGAGCACAAAGAATTGCCGCAAGATATTTTCCTCGAATACGATCCCAATGGAGGAAGTCTTGTATGGTTTAACCTTATTTTCTAAAAGAGAGACGGGTAAGAAACATGTAGAAAATATGATTAGAATGCTATAAAATTTCATGATGCAAGGATACGCACACGCTCCTTAGAATGGAGTTGACATTCTTTTGCTGGACTGGAGCGGACTAGTTCTTTGGCCACTGGAATCTTCTTATTATCAGTGGGAGTGGGTTTCTCTCTGCTGGAGCAGTATCTATGAAAAATGGAGTTGGTTTATTATCTCCTGGCGTTTGGATCTTTTGCAAAGACCTGGTTTGTAACCCTTCAGATTCTAACATAGCCATCTTCCCCTTGCATGCCTTATATAGAAGAATGGTGATTCAATTATAAAACATGCTACATCAGAGATGGAATAGGTACTGAAGAATAGTAAGGCATGGCATATTGACATGTATTCACTCCATCCAGAAATAAGTGGATGGGTCTAGGCGTATTTCAGTTCTAGATACATCCAGTTTTATCCATTTCTGCGACATTTAATCCGGACGGAGGGAGTATGATGTCAGAGGTAGGGATATGACAGGACAACATAGTAAAAAACACTGAAAAACCCACTGCAGAACCAAAGTATTCAAACCCACTGATATGAGATAGTACACTCATGTAGCTCAGGATGCAAAACTACCAGGCAGTTTTCCTTGCAAAAATCTACATTGTGGCCTTTAATCATACATTTTGCTACAACTAAATTTAGACCAGTTAAAGGTTGGATTCACGCCGATTAACAAAATACATGCTGATGTAAAAATATAGTGATATACAACAGGTACTTACATCTACATTGGAGCACAGAGAATTCCTGCAAGAGTCTTTCCTCATAAACGATACCATTGCAGAAAATCTTCTATCTGTTAAGCTTATTTTCTAAAAGAGAGATGGGTAAGAAACATGTAGAAAATATGATCAGCATGCTATAAAATTTCATGATGCAATGATACGCACACGCTTCTTAGAATTGAGTTGACATATTTTTGCTGGACTAGAGCGGACTAGTTCTTTGGCCACTGGAATCTGCTTATTATCAGTAGGAGTTGGGTTTCTCTATGCTGGAGCAGTATCTATAAAAATTGGAGTTGGTTTATTATCTCCTGGCATTTGGATCTTTTGCAAAGGCCTTGTTTGTAACCCTTCAGATTCTAACATAGTCGTCTTCCCCTTGCATGCCTTGTATAGAATAATGGTGCTATAATTATAAAACATGCGGCAGCAGAGAGATGGAATAGGTACTGAAGAATAGAAAGGCATGACATATTGACATGTATTCCCTCCATCCGAAAAAAAATGAATGGGTCTAGGCGTATTTCAGTTCTAGATACATCCTTTTTATCCATTTCGGCAACATATAATCCGGAAGGAGGGAGTATGGTGTAAGAGCTAGGGATACGACAGGACAACACAGCAAAAAAACACCAATTGAATGTAAAATTGTATGCTAGCGGAATACGTACAGAAATAACTAAGGCAACATACACATGTATGATTGGGAAAATAAGATGGCATTGCAACAAAGCACTAGAACAACACTTCAATGTAAAAAAACATGGTATGGTAGACAGATGAAGTACATACTGATGAATAACAATGCATAAGATATTCAGAAGCATGATGTCCAAATTAAGTAGATGGCATTGCGATAGAGTAGAATGATAGTACTTGAATTAGAAAATATGTTATCATGAATGGAATAGGTACTGAAAAACAAGAAGGCATGACATATTTACATGCATGATCGGCATGCTAAGCACATGGCATTGCAACAGAGTACATACACTCCAGGACATTATATGCATGTTGTACCCATATCACAGGCCAAGTTAGAGCAAGGACCTTGTGGGGTGAAGAGGATTCATCATCTTTCTGCAAGTCTTCTAAAGAACTGCCTTTACATGTTCCATCATATTGGGTATCATTGACATCAAGTTTATTGGCCTTTACATTGCTCCATGAGGTTCTTGTGGATATATCAGTGTGTGCAATTATATCTGACATGCATGGAAGACAACTAGTAGTTAGATTTATGTAATGAGTGCCTGTAGGAGATGACATAAATAGTAGGACTGGGGTTAACTAGCAGCAACATGTCTCATAAACTAAAGGGAGAACACAGATGAAAGCTATAGAATATGTATCGTTTGTACTCGAGATTAACTAGATGGCACACAAAAGTATTAAAGAACAAAATAGGAAATACTAGAAGTGGTATAATACTATAATCACCAGCCTGTGGGATAGCATTGGCTGATGGATAATAACAATGGAACAGTGTTACCTAAAGAACAAGTATCTTAGCTGAACTATGGAACAACGTTAACTCCTGAACAAGACCCATAAGAGATCAGCATGAATATACAGTGAAATGTGATGATCTATTTTCCATGCTTAGATGAATAACAAAGCCATAAATGTTGCACACAAGTAAGATGAGGGTACAACCTATCTGGCTGCCATCCATAGGAGTGAGCATCATGTGCTGACTTGTCGATGGCCCTGCATGTGTTGTGGCTATGCATGTCGGGCACGCGCATTCGATGCAGGGAACTGTTGAGTGGTGAAAGTGCAACTATCCCTACATGGTTTTGGTAATTCATAACAACATATAGCTCATTGAGCTAATGCTGTTCCAAGATGATTATTTCAGGAAAGCTCAATGATTGGCATGGCATGGATGTGAAAGTGGAACCCTCAAAATGCTAAGGACAAAGGATTGGC
This sequence comes from Triticum dicoccoides, assembly GCF_002162155.2. Classification (NCBI taxonomy): domain Eukaryota; kingdom Viridiplantae; phylum Streptophyta; class Magnoliopsida; order Poales; family Poaceae; genus Triticum; species Triticum dicoccoides. Next base: position 734,348,657 of record NC_041382.1, read on the forward strand.
TCAAGCTCAAAAGCTCAAGACTCTTCATTTTATATTTTAGTGATCCAAGATCACATTGAGTCTTGAGGAAAAGCCAATACTATTAAGGAGGGATGAGGTGTTGCTTAATGAGCCTCTTGCTTCATGTGCTTAGTGATATGCTCCAAAACCCTCAACTACTTTCCCATATCCACATATGACCTAAACCCTAAGCCAAACTCGGTCCTACCGATTCTTCCTATCCGGCGCCACCGAGTTTCACTTGTCATTAGCCACTGCCAAACCCTAGCAATTCGGTTCTACTGATAAGGATCTCGGTCTCACCGAGATGGGGTTGCAAACTCTCTATTTCCCTTTCGTAACTTTTCGGTCTTACCGAAAGAGCGAATCGGTCCCACCGAGATTGCAATGTAAACTCAGTGTTTCCCCTTTGTAACTTTTCGGTCTCATCAAAAGAGCAAATCGGTCCCACCGAGTTTGCCTGACCAACTCTCTGGTTAGCTAATTACCAAATTCGGTCTCACCGAGTTTGTGTAATCGGTCTCACCGAGATTACGTTATGCCCAAACCTAACCGAATCGGTCCTACCGAGTTGCATGTCAGTCCCACCGAAATTCCTAACGGTCACTAGGTTTACTATTTCGGTCAGACCGAGTTTTCTGATTCGGTCCCACCAAGATTGGTAAATTGTATGTAACGGTTGGATTTTGTGTGGAGGCTATATATACCCCTCCATCTCCTTCTCATTCGATGAGAGAGCCATCAGAACACACACACCATTCCAACTCATATGTTCTGAGAGAGAACCACCTACTCATGTGTTGAGACCAAGACATTCCATTCCTACCATATGAATCTTGATCTCTAGCCTTCGCAAGTTGCTTTCCACTCAAATCTTCTTTCCACTAAATCCAAATCCTATGAGAGAGAGTTGAGTGTTGGGGAGACTATCATTTGAAGCACAAGAGCAAGGAGTTCATTACCTACACACCATTTGTTACTTCTTGGAGAGTGGTGTCTCCTAGATTGGCTAGGTGTCACTTGGGAGCCTCCGACAAGATTGTGGAGTTGAACCAAGGAGTTTGTAAGGGCAAGGAGATCGCCTACTTCGTGAAGATCTACCGCTAGTGAGGCAAGTCCTGTGTGGGCGATGGCCATGGTGGGATAGACAAGGTTGCTTCTTCGTGGACCCTTTGTGGGTGGTTGCTTCTTCGTGGACCCTTCGTGTGTGAAGCCCTGTGTGGACTCGCGCAACCGTTGCCCTTGGGTGGAGCCCTGTGTGGACTCACGCAACCGTTACCCTTCGTGGGTTGAAGTCTCCATCAACGTGGATGTAGGATAGCACCACCTATCCGAACCACGGGAAAAACATCCGTGTCTCCAATAGAGTTTGAATTCTCCAAACCCTTCCCTTTACATTCTCGCAAGTTGCATGCTTTACTTTCCGCTGCCCATAAACTCTTTGCATGCTTGCTTGAGTGATGTGATGATTTCTTGACTTGTCCTAAATTAGCTAAAATCTGCCAAGAACTAAAATTGGGAAAAGGTTAAGTTTTGTTTGGTCAAGTAGTCTAATCACCCCCCCTCTAGACATACTTTTGATCCTACAAGTGGTATTAGAGCTTTGGTCTCCATTTGCTTGATCTCCATAGCTTTTGGTGGTCATAGCCTTGGTTTCACAACCTAGGAGAGTATGGCATCTAGCGAGGGAAATTATCACCGTAGAGGTCCTTACTTTGATGGTACTAATTTTGCTAGTTGGAAGCATAAAATGAATATGCATATTCTTGGACATAACCCCGCTGTTTGGGCTATTGTGTGTGTTGGTTTGCAAGGTGACTTCTTTGACGGGAGAGAACCAAACCGTGAAGCTACCGCGGATGAGTTGAAGATGTTGAAATACAATGCTCAAGCTTGTGATATTCTCTTCAACGGATTGTGCCCCGAAGAATTCAACAAAATTAGCCGCCTTGAGAATGCAAAGGAAATTTGGGACACTTTGATTGATATGCACGAAGGTACTGACTCCGTCAAGGAATCCAAGTTGGATGTGCTTCAAAGCCAACTTGACAAGTTCAAGATGAAGGATGGTGAAGGTGTCGCTGAAATGTATTCTAGGCTTGCTCTCATGACAAATGAGATTGCCGGCTTAGGAAGTGAAAAGATGACCGATAGATTCATCATCAAGAAGATCCTAAGAGCCTTGGATGGAAAATATGATACCGTGTGCACATTGATCCAAATGATGCCCAATTACAAAGATCTCAAGCCAACGGAGGTGATTGGAAGAATTGTTGCTCATGAGATGTCACTTAAGCATAAAGAGGAACTTCACAACAAATCAAGTGGTGCCTATAAAGCCTCATGTGAAGCCCCTACATCATCAAGTGAGAAACAAGACTTCAATGAAGAATTGAGCTTAACGGTGAAGAACCTCAACAAGTTCTACAAGAGTAGAAGCAAAGATAGAAGCTCCAAGTCAAGGTCCTACAATGACAAAAGATCTTCTAGTCGAGAGCGAAACTTTTACAATTGTGGAAGACCCGGACACTATTCCAATGAGTGTACGGCTCCCTACAAGAGAAGAGAAGATTCTCCAAAAATAAGAAGCAAAGGATCACCACCAAGAGAGAGAAGGAGTAGAGATGATCGTTATGAACGAAGATACTCACGAAGAAACAAGGATTCGGAAAGGAAGACATCAAGCTCATGTTGGTGAATGGGTATCCGGCTCCGACTCCGACAGCCACTCTGAGAGAAGTTATCACTCCGAGTCCGAAGATACTCAAGATGGAGGTGTTGCCGGTCTAGCACTTGTGTCAACCAACTCCTACGACATATTTGACTCACCAAATGAAGGAATTGGAAGATGCTTCATGGCCAAAGGTCCTAAGGTAACACACCTCGAGTATGTTGATTTCAATAGTGATGAAGATGACTTGTTAGGTGATGATTTGCTTGGTGACAACTCTAGTGATGAATACTATGATGAAATACCAATTAATCATGCTAAAACGAGTGACAATGATAAGGAGAAGATTGAGGCTCTAACTAAAGAACTAAAAACTCTTAAGTTAGCTCATGACACTATCTTCGAAGATCATCGAGAACTTTTAAGAGCTCATGAGAAACTACGCTTTGAAAAGCTCAATCTTGAGCAAGAGCATGAGTTCTTAAAGGCAATCAATGATGATCTCCGCAGAAAGTTCTACTTACATTGCCAAGCATTTACTCTTATCCACTTACATGCCTCAAGTCAAGTTTTACAAGAAAGATTCTTCCTCTAGTAGTAACAATGATCATGCTAAATCCAATATTGTTGCTTCTAGTAGTTCTCTTGATTCCACTAATGATTCTCTTAGCCAAGTTACACTTGAGCAAGAAAATAGCTTATTGAAGGGAATTATAGAGAAAGGAGTGTACAAAAGCCTTGCCGGGAGTAAGCAATTCAAGGAAATTGTGCGCAAGCAAGGAATGCACCGGAAGAATCAAGGTGTTGGTTTTGAACGAAAGTTCAATGCCAATGGAGTTGAATGGGAAGAAGATCAATACCCCAAGACAAAGTTTGTCCCTCAACAAGAGAAGTATACTTCTTTCAAGGGGACACAAGCTCAAGATGATCTTCCACCACAAGACTACGAGCAAAATGGCAAGGACAAGCTTCAAGAGGAAATTGATGCATTTGAAGAAGCTCCTAAGACCTTAGTCAAGTGGATTCCCAAGACTACTTCAAGTTCCACTTCATCAAGTACGACTACAACTCCAAGGATTCCCATCAAGATGATGTGGATCTAAAAGAAGAAGAACTAGAGAGTTCTTGAGGGTGACTCCGCCAACATACTTCACTCTTATCATTTTGGCAAGAACAAGTGCAATCAACTTCCACATCTTGCACTAGTTCAAGGAGTCACAAACCCTCTTGTTGGTAAGACAAGGGACAAGGTAACCTAAAAGTTTTCATGGACATCATCTTTTGTGTGCATCACTCTATGTCTATGGAAATCCTTGTTTGTTCCTTGTGGGACTAACCCATGTAGGTATTGAAAGTGCAATTCACTCATATGGATAGCTCCAAGAGATCTACATCAACATTGAGCATCCACATCTTCAATATCTACATGAAGTCATCATCGACAAAACCCAAGGTTAGTTCATCCCTCTTAGGGGGGATATCACATCTAGGGGGAGCTTTACTCTAAGACTTGAGCTAAAGCAACTCTAAAGATGTGAACACAACAATGCTTTATGTAAAAGTGGTAACCCCACTTGAGCTTAAACGATGAGTATGACCTATGATCAAGTGTTCTCACTTGACTCCTAAGTCAATGTACTCATATATAGATGACCTAGTCATCGCAAATTGCTTGATAAATGCTAGAATTGGTTGTGCATGCCTTGCCACATATTTCATTTGCCATCTTATTGTGTGAGCATGCTGATTGCATATTTTACTCATTCGAGGACATCCACTTGTTGTTTTGATTGCTTGGTTTTATCCTCTTTTGCCAAGTGGATGAACAAGAATGCCTAAGAACGTCCTCTAGCTATCTATGCTTTTCTCGTCTCAAACTCTATTCATGCTGCATCACAAAATTTGATCAAGTCAGATTCGAACAACTCTGTGTGAGGAGCGCTCGGAGTCCCCGGTTCGTCATAGACTTAAACTTCCAAAACCTCTTTATGATTCTCGGTCTGACCGATACTCCACTTTCGGTCCTACCGAGATCATTAAGTTGATCTAGGTTTTCGATCTTGGTGCAACCGATTTGAACCTTTCGGTCACACCGAGTTTCAGTAACTGCACGCAGTTATGAATCTTGGTGCCACCGAGTTGTTCCACTTGGTCACACCGACAGGGTCGGGCTATATATAGTCACGGGCAAAATTTGGAAATTTCTCCGAACCCCTTCGCCCGCGCGATAGCCTACTCTGCCCTCGAGGTCTCCGGATCGTCTTCTCGCCACCAACAGCCTCCAGTCGCTGGTCTCCATCACCGTCAACGGGAATTCTGCCCCGCCGTTGCCGCCGTAGCAAGTCCCCGCCGAACTAGTGTATGGACTTGATCTTTGTGCTATTCCTCAATCTGATTCCTAGCACATTGTGATCATATTGTTTCTAGCCACATTTGATAAACTTCTATCCAGTCAAAACGCTCATAGATTAGGTTTGATTCGAATATTCTAGGTTTAGGTTTTCGCCGAAACTATCTCGGACCCACCGAGTTGAAAAACTCGGTCCCACCGATTTGGCTTATGCCATTGCACAAGTAAAACTCGGTCTGACCGAGAATTACTTATCGGTGTGACCGATTTTTGAACTCAGTGAAACCCTAGCAGTCTTGGTGCCACCGAACTATGACTCGGTCCTACCGAGTTCACTAGTTTAGGTTCCAAAACTGCTTCGGTATCACCGAGTTTGAAAATCGGTAGATCCGAGATGATTTCAGTGGGAAACTAAAACTAAGTTTTTGGATCATTCTTTTTGCAAAAATCTCTGCATTTTGTGATGCTCATCCACTCTATCTCCTCTATAATCTATTCAAAGGGTCAGCAGTCAGTTTGCAGCATGTCAGACCAGAGTGATAGCCAGAATCTGTCAGAGCAGCAAGTGGTGATGAGTGAGGGCACTAGTCCCTCCAGTTCATCTGATGAAGGCAGCAGGAGCACTCCTAGCAATTTGCCAAAGGCTGCCACGAGACAAAGGAAGAAGAAAACTTCAGACTCTGAAGATGAGGACTATGTGGCAGAGGAAGAGGCCACTTCCAAGAGAATTGAACCAGCTCAAGGCACTAAGCCAGGTCTGAAAATCAAAAGGCCAGCAGGCAGGCTGCCCATGTCAAAGGCTAGAGCCTCAACTGAGAAGCCCACTTCCCAAGAGCCAGCTGCAGCTGAGGGCAAGAAAAGGAAGGAGAGGGTGAAGAAGACTGTGGCTAGAGTGCTTGGCAAAGCTTCCATCATGGAAGGGGAAGAGGAAGAAGAGGCAACTGCACCAGTGCCCAAGGCACCCAAGCTAATGGGTGATGCCATAAGGTCAGGGGCTACTGCATCTAAGCCTAAAGCTGCCTCCAAGCCAAAACCTAAGAGAAATACAAGGAGCATTCCTGCAGCTGAGAAGAACAAGGCCCAGTGCTTGAGACCGTTGTTGAGGATGAGGAAGAAAATGTCCTAAGGAAGCTCAAGCCGAAGATCCCAGACCACAACGATGCTCATCCTATGGCTGAGGATATGAAGCTCAGGAGAGACTCAGGTCTCAGGAAGTGGAGAGAAGCAGATCCATATGCTTCTAGGAGAAGGACTGCAGTGGACTATAGGTTTCATACCAAGGACCAGCAGGATTTCTATGAGACAGTGCTACTTGACAAGAAGCCAATTGTAAGTGACATGAGATGGGTCGACTGGACCTATATCAAGGACAATGAAGAGTACTACCCTGGAGTATTTGACAGCTTTAGTGCGTGTGGAGTTGCAGACTTTGTTGGGCAGAAGCTCACAAAGTGGAACGAGGAGCTAATCATGCAATTCTACTCCACAACACACTTTTATCCGGATGGCAGGATCACATGGATGTCAGAGGGTACAAGGTACCACTCTACTGTTGAGGAATGGGCGAAGCTGATCAATGCCCCAGAGGAGCAAGCAGATGACTTGGACATTTATGCCAAGAAAAAGATGGACCACAACTCCATGTCCAATATGTACAAGGAGATTCCGAATGAAGCACTTGACACGTTCAAGTTTGGCTCAGTGCATTATCTGCTATCAGGATTGCCTACGATCAATTGGATCCTTAGGCACACCCTTCTGCCCAAGTCTGGAGATCACAAGATGATCAGAGGTCACGCGATCAATTTGCTTCATGTCTTTGACGTGCCTCAAAAATTCAAAGTCATGAGCCTCATAGTGGAAACAATCAAAAGGACTGCGGCAGATCAGAAGAGGAGCTGTGGATATGCCCCTCAGATTCAGGAGCTCATCAACTCCAAGATGGGCACGGGCGTATATTTGTTGGATAAGGAACACCTGCCCATCCGTCCAGATTTCGAAGATAATCAAGTTGTTATGACTGAGAGTGAACCATCATCTGCCCATGCACAAGCTCAGAAGGAGAAGGCGAAGAAGGAGAAAGCTGCCAGGATGCCTACTCAAGCGGAGGCATCTGATTACTTCCTGAAAACCAAACAAGAGCAGCTTGGTTACCTGATTGCGTCCACCCTGCGGATTGAGCAGAGTATAGCCACCCTGACTCAGAACCAGGCGAGTTTAGAGAGGATCATGGAACAGAGGTTCTATGACTTGGACATCAAGGTGACAGAGATACAGACTGCCGTGGAGCAGCTCCAGGAGGACATGAATGAGAGGAGAGGCAGGACCACGACTGATGCTTTTGCGAGGGTGCCACGAGGTCCGAGGTCGTCTGCACTGCCAGTTGCTAACACCAGAGCTACAATGTCTGCACCAGCCACAGCCTCAGTTCCACCAGCTCCAGCATCCACTTCAGCCTCGACTCCGACCACGTCTACCGAAGGCTTCGTCCTTGGAGTGCTCCGGACTCCACCACCACCTGAAGATCAAGCCTGAGCGTCGATCTAGTGCTATGCATTTTCTAGGAACTTTTTGGTAACTTGTTGCCAAAGGGGGAGAAGATGTATAGATCAGAGGCTTCGAGAGAGAGAGTGTTGCTTTTCTCTCTTGCTTTATTTGGTGGTTTTTCGAACTTATCTGCTTTTGAGTGCTTGATACTACGTCATTATTTGTGAGACATTGATGATCATGTGTTTGATCATAAGCTACACTTAATGCTTGCTTAATGCCATTATCCTATCTATCTTGTGTGATCATTCATTATTCTTGGTGATGAGTGCATGTATTTCATTCTTATCATTTTGAGCGCTGCACCAAGATGTATGTGACATGGAAGAGTAACCCATGACTCTAACTCTTTGTGCATTTGCAGTCCAAAGCAAATTTTAAATATGCACAAATTTAGGGGGAGCTCTTACTTATCACATACTTCTCAAAGCGACGATATATTTCATGCTTATTATCATTTGTCAAAGCTTTGATCTATATGTTGTCATCAATTACCAAAAAGGGGGAGATTGAAAGTGCAACTATCCCTAGGTGGTTTTGGTAATTCATAACAACATATAGCTCATTGAGCTAATGCTATTCCAAGATCATTATTTCAGGAAAGCTCAATGATTGGCATGGCATGGATGTGAAAGTGGAACCCTCAAAATGCTAAGGACAAAGGATTGGCTCAAGCTCAAAAGCTCAAGACTCTTCATTTTATATTTTAGTGATCCAAGATCACATTGAGTCTTTAGGAAAAGCCAATGAGCCTCTTGCTTCATGTGCTTAGTGATATGCTCCAAAACCCTCAACTACTTTCCCATATCCACATATGACCTAAACCCTAAGCCAAACTCAGTCCTACCGATTCTTCCTATCCGGTGCCACCGAGTTTCACTTGTCATTAGCCACTGCGAAACCCTAGCAATTCGGTTCTACCGATAAGGATCTCGGTCTCACCGAGATGGGGTTGCAAACTCTCTGTTTCCCTTTCGTAACTTTTCGGTCTTACCGAAAGAGCGAATTGGTCCCACCGAGATTGCAATGTAAACTCAGTGTTTCCCCTTTGTAACTTTTCGGTCTCACTGAGTTCCACTCGGTCTCACCGAAAGAGCAAATCGGTCCCACCGAGTTTGCCTGACCAACTCTCTGGTTAGCTAATTACCAAATTCGGTCTCACCGAGTTTGTGTAATCGGTCTCACGGAGATTACGTTATGCCCAAACCCTAACCGAATCGGTCCTACCGAGTTGCATGTCAGTCCCACCGAAATTCCTAACGGTCACTAGGTTTACTATTTCGGTCAGACCGAGTTTGCTGATTCGATCCCACCGAGATTGGTAAATTGTATGTAACGGTTGGATTTTGTGTGGAGGCAATATATACCCCTCCACCTCCTTCTCATTCGATGAGAGAGCCATCAGAACACACACACCATTCCAACTCATATGTTCTGAGAGAGAACCACCTACTCATGTGTTCAGACCAAGACATTCCATTCCTACCATATGAATCTTGATCTCTAGCCTTCCCAAGTTGCTTTCCACTCAAATCTTCTTTCCACCAAATCCAAATCCTATGAGAGAGAGTTGAGTGTTGGGGAGACTATCATTTGAAGCACAAGAGCAAGGAGTTCATTACCTACACACCATTTGTTACTTCTTGGAGAGTGGTGTCTCCTAGATTGGCTAGGTGTCACTTGGGACCCTCTGACAACATTGTGGAGTTGAACCAAGGAGTTTGTAAGGGCAGGGAGATCGCCTACTTCGTGAAGATCTACTGCTAGTGAGGCAAGTCCTGTGTGGGAGATGGCCATGCTGGGATAGACAAGGTTGCTTCTTTGTGGACCCTTTGTGGGTGGTTGCTTCTTCGTGGACCCTTCGTGGGTGGAGCCCTGTGTGGACTCGCGCAACCGTTGCCCTTGGGTGGAGCCCTGTGTGGACTCGCGCAACCGTTACCCTTCGTGGGTTGAAGTCTCCATCAACGTGGATGTAGGATAGCACCACCTATCCGAACCACGGGAAAAACATCCGTGTCCCCAATAGCGTTTGAATTCTCCAAACCCTTCCCTTTACATTCTCGCAAGTTGCATGCTTTACTTTCCGCTGCCCATAAACTCTTTGCATGCCTGCTTGAATGATGTGATGATTGCTTGACTTGTCCTAAATTAGCTAAAATCTGCCAAAAACTAAAATTTTGAAAAGGTTAAGTTTTGTTTGGTCAAGTAGTCTAATCACCCCCCCCTCTAGACATACTCTCTGTCACATCCCTAGTTCTGGCCTGACCTATGCTTGCTTCCATCTGTGCATCATGTTTAAATTTTTGAAACTTGAACTGAGGGAAATTGGAAGCCTCAAAACCCTAAATAAAAGAAGGGCAAAAACCCTAAAAATCTCATTCATTGTTCCAAAATTCTCTTCTTAAATGTTTGATAATTTTTGGCAAGGGTTCTGGTCCCAACCAAAATATTGAACATTTTTAAGGATTTATTTTTGGGACTTTGAATTTAAATCATTAGCTATTTAAATTTGAATTATATTCATATAACTAGAATATAATTTCAAATACCCCTGAAATATTTTATGAGCTTTTGGAAAAGTCCATCTAGCAAAATAAAAATATTCAGAGGAGCTTTTGGCATTGTTTGAATTATTTTAAATTCAAAACAGTGGCAAAAGATTAAATAAAAATAAAACAGAACAGAAAATTTAGAAAAGAGTAGAAGGACTTACCTAGCGCCCACTTACCTGGCCCAGCTCCTCCAGCGGCCCAGCCCACCTCCTCCTCTCTGTCGTCTTCCTCCCCCTCGCCCCGAAGCTGCTCGGTGGCGAGCGCTGGCGATGCCCCAGCCACCTCCTGCTTCCACCGCAACGCCACGGCCTTCTAGCATCGCCACGCAGCCCCCTGGTCCCTCTCGCTCACTCCCTCGAGCTCATCCCTCTCCCCTGCTTCCTCTCTCTCACTCGCCCGAACGCAGCCGTCGCTGCCGACGAGCTCCCTCGCGGCCACCGCCACCCCCTCTCCTCTCCGACGCGCTCCCGAGCTCCGCTGTTCCTCCCTCGTCCTCCTCGTCGTCTCACGCGACCAGAAGGGCCCCGAGCAGCCGCCATCGTCATCGTCTTAAAGCTTCGGCCCCGGCGCCCTTCTCCGTCGAATTCGGCCACTCCGGCGCGCCCCCGAGCCCACTAACCATCCCTGCAGCTCCGCGGTGAGCCTTTGACCCGATTCCCCCTTTCCTCGTCGTCCTTCGCGAGCTCTAGCCCCGATCCCCAACCATGACCGAAGCATCTCGCCGCCGGCCATGGCGTGGCCGTGGCCACAGCCACCGCAGCTCGCTCCCGAGCCCACCAGCGTGCTCACCGCAACCTTAGGAACCCAAAGCACCTAACCACTCGTCCTCCCGTGCACCGCAGCGCCACTCCCGCGAACCCCCGAGCTCCGGCCGCCGCCTCGGGCTCCACTCCGGTGAACCCCGGCCACCCCCGCACCTCCCGTTGGTCCCCCTAGATGCGCACGGGCACGGGCTACCTCCTGGTGCCCTTGGCGCGTCGATCCGTCGTCTCTGGCGCAACTCCGGCGAGCCACCGCCGCGTCTGGTCATTGCCGGCGGCTAGACGCCGGTGGATTAGCCCCGGTTGACCAGGGATTTGACCCCCCCTGGGTCACTGACGTGTGGGCCCGTCCCCTGCTAACTTTTGGTTAAGTTAATAACTAATTTTAATTAAGCCACTGACTCACTGACATGCGGGCCCCGCCCGGCTAACCAAGTTAGTTAGGGTTAATTTTAATTAGGTTAGTTAGTCCAGACACTGACACGCAGGGCCCACAGGTCAGTTTGACCTAGACGGCGCCCGTTGACCTGCTGAGGTCAGCATGAGGTCATGCTGAGACAATAATTCCTTTCTGGAATTTAAATAAATCTTAAATGATTTATTATTTTCAGAAAATGTCCAAAACTTCTAAAATTCATAGAAATTCAACCGTAACTCCAAATTAAATAATTTATATATGAAAAATTATCAGAAAAATTCAAGGAATCCATCTGTACCATTTTCATGCATGTTAGAACAACTTATAGATGCTGTTTAGCACAAATCATATTAATGGCATTTAAATATCCACATATGGAGTTTGAGTTTGAATCTTGGATTCAAACCAACTTCATTTAAACTGGTTCTAGTTGCATTAGCACAAAACACATTCATATTGCCATGTCATAGCATGCATCATATTGTGCATTGCATTGATCATGTTTCTTCTGTGTTTGCCGGTGTTGTTCCCCCTCGATAGACGTTGTACCGACGATGTGATCGTTGACACTGATGAAGACTCAATGCTATCTTCAGAAGTGCCAGGCAAGCAAAACCCCCTTGTTCATTCCGATAAAATCCCACTCTCTCGCTCCTGCTCTCTATTACTGCATTAGGACAACAACGATTCAACTGTTACTTGCTGCGGTAGCTGAACCCCTTTATCCTTTGCATGACCTGTCATTCCACAGTAAATAGATGAAACCCACTAGCATGAGTAGGAGTTGTTTGAGCCCTGATGTGCCTACTCATTCATGTTTGTTTGTCATGCCTGCTACTGCTTAGAGTTGAGTCAGGTCTGATTCATCGGGAATGAATCGGAGGTGTATAAACATGTCCTACTGTTGAGACTAAGTGTGTGAACACGATTTGGTAAAGGTAGCGGTGAGAGGCCATGTAGGAGTACATGGTGGGTTGTCTCATTGCAGCCGTCCTCAGGAACTGAGTTCTGTGTTTGTGATCCATGATTCAGCTACTACCACGCATTGGGCCCGAAACCAATGGACCCTCTCGGCTTCTTAATCACCCTTGTCCTCTGTCCAGGAGTTGCAAGTAGTTTCTGGTGTTTGTAGTATGCTGGAGGCCGTGGGAAGCGCTAACCGGAGGGGTGGGCTGTGATGCGGTAGGCACGTGGCCGGGTATACCGGGCGCCCGTTTGGTGTCACGGAACCCTGCACACATCGTTTGGGGCTGTGAGCGAAACTCCGGCCGGATCTCCTCATGGATGGAACCCGAATAGGCGATAAACCTGGACTAGAGACTTGAGTGTTTAGGTAGGCCGTGGCCGACACCCACGTTGGGCTTCCGCTTGAAGGTTGCCGAGTACATGTCGTGTAAACGGCGGTAAGTGGTGAGAGCGTGTGTGAAGAAGTATACCCCTGCAGGGTTAACATTATCTATTCGAATAGCCGTGTCCGCGGAAAAGGACTTCTGGGTTGCCTGTACAGTTCATAGACAAGTGAAAGTGGATACTCTAAAATACGCAAGATAAGCGTGAGTGCTATGGATGGCGCTCTCGTAGGGAGACGGGAGTGAATCCATAGTGGTGTATTGATATGGTGAATATGTGGACTCGTGTGCGCCACCTCAAAAGAGTTACTTGCAGTCGTAGTTCAGGATAGCCACCGAGTCAAAGCTGGCTTGCTGCAGTTAAACCCCACCATCCCCTTTGTTGATAATGATGCATATGTAGTTAGTTCTGATGTAAGTCTTGCTGGGTACATTTGTACTCACGTTGCTTAATTTATGTTTTTGCAGAGAGACTTCAGTCTCACTAATAGTTCCACGTGGACTTCGACGTTTAGCTTGTTACCTCAGCTACGATCTTGTGCCCTCGGCAGGATCTGGTAGTTAGTCAGGCTTCTCAGCCTTTTTCATTTGTAGATGTCTGTACTCAGACATGTTAAGCTTCCGCTTGTGCTTGACTTGTTTGCTCTGAATGTTGGGTCATGAGACCCATGATTGTAATATCTCGCTCCTCGGAGCCTATTGAATAATGCTTGAGTTGTAGAGTCATGTTGTGATGCCATGTTGTGTTTGCACATATCGAGCATATTGTGTGTATGTTATTGAAATGCTTGGTATGTGTGGGATTTGACTATCTAGTTGTTTATCCTTAGTAGCCTCTCTTACCGGGAAATGTCTCCTAGTGTTTCCACTGAGCCATGGTAGCTTGCTACTGCTCCGGAACACTTAGGCTGGCCGGCATGTGTCCTTCTTCGTTCCTGTGTCTGTCCCCTCGGGGAAATGTCACGCGATGAATTCCGGAGTCCTGTTAGCCCGCTACAGCCCGGTTCACCGGAGTCCTGCTAGCCCAGTGCTACAGCCTGGATTCACTTGCTGATGACCGACACGTTCATTGTTGGGTCATGTATGCCTGTCCCTGTAAGTTAGTGCCACTTTGGGTTTACGACTAGCCATGTCAGCCCGGGCTCCTTACCATATGGATGCTAGCGACACTATCATATACGTGTGCCAAAAGGCGCAAACGGTCCGGGGCAAAGGTAAGGCGACACCCGTGGGGATACTGTGCGTGAGGCCGCAAAGTGATATGAGGTGTTACATGCTAGATCGATGTGGCATTGAGTCGGGGTCCTTACAGCGTTGGTATCAGAGCTTGACTGCCTGTAGGATTACCAAGCCAAACTGGTCGAAGTTGAGTCTAGAAATTCTTTAGTTATATAAGGGAATTGATTGTGGGATGGAACATAAGGCTCTTTTTACTCCTTATACCTTATGCCTTCTGATCTGAGTCATCTTAACTTTCCTGCGGGGTTAAGGAACTAGGCTTCTCATCTTTCTATCAGGATCACGTGTTACTAATCCGTAGACTTATAAGATTGGTGATTCAAGCCTCAGTTCAGCTTCTACTACTCTGTATGTTAAATGTTGATCTCGAAACCTTGATATTGTGCTTTTGAGTGGTTATGCCACCATTTTGTAGTATGTCTCCAAACCTTTTGAGCATTTACAGCCGTTATGCTGTCCGAGTCATCCCAGGTTTCTAAATAGTCTGATGCATTTGCAAATCCCTTCCTTCTGTTTCCGATGTGCCTTTGGTCAGATTAATCACACAAATCAGTGAGTTGAGGTACTTTATTGCCTTGACATATATGTTGGAGCTGGTATTATGACCCTAGGTGTCTTAGGGGATCATCTAGTAATTTAGCCATGATTTGTGTTCCCAGTGTGATGATTCTGGCCTTTATTTTCGGAAGCATCCCGTGATGCTACTTAGTAGTAGGTATTCTACTCCTTGGGTTTTGAACCCGAGATTCACCCTACTTACTTCATGTTGATAGTAATTGCTAGCTCCCTTAGGTTATTAGTAACCTTTGCGATAGTCCTTGAAGTCCGTGGTATCTTCTTCTTCCAAATACCATGAACTACCTATGGCAGAAGTTCCTCGTTGAACTGAACGATCACAACCAGAGTGCTCTTGATGAGTTCTCCATTATATATTGTGGCTCTGCCAGTTCTACCTTTCTGCGTGGGTTATCCGGAAGAAATATGTTGAATTTCGTTCGACATGCTAATCCATGCATCCACAACTCAGAAAATCGTATGTTCCTTGGAGTTGTCCCTCTTTAGTTGTCTTCTGACCCTCGTCTATCAATTGATAGTTAAGATTATGTGTGCATGCCTTCATCGATGCCTATTACTCTTGTGGTCTGTCAAGCCATTCTATTCTAGAATGACTAGGAGAAACAATCTCCAGTACCTCATCCATATCTAGGATTGGGTCAAAGCAATTGTGCTCCGCAGATCAAAATGCCAACCAGCTTTTGATTCTGTTCTACCCTGAAGTATTACCGTCTTTATGTCAGGATTTTCATGAGAATGGCACCGGCTCTTGTGAATTCTTGATGTAGTGATACTTCTTGCCATCATTGTTCATTCCTCGGTTCCCGTGTTATTATAACCAGAACGCCGACAAGTGAATCGTGATGTGTGAAATCAATACTCATAGCAACCTTGTTGCTTGGTAGCTAAATGGACAATATTTTATCCTTACGTGTTGATTGTTGAATCATCACCCTAAGGTTGATCGTGCTACCTAGTCCATATTTCTGGTACACACTTCGATAAATGAGTTAGGATTATTTCAATCCCTCGCTTCTTTGATCATATCGTCTTGCCCTCAAAAGCGAGATTGTTCTCGAGCTTAGTAACATACCGGTGGTTCGTGATTTTCCGAATATCTTCTCGGAAGTATTACCAGGTTGTCCCCTGACTGCTATGTTGAGCTCGTGATCAAGTCGGTTTCTTGTGAACCACCCTTTCTCCAAGAATCTGTGTTGGATATCCCGGAGCTAGTTGGTTAAGCTAGACAACAACTTGGAGAGTTGGAAGATAAAAGCTTGCCTAACTTAGTTCATTTTTCCAAAGGGATATTCTTGTGTAGTGTGTGTTGAAGAAAGATGATATCTTCATCGATTGGTCCCTGTGATCAGTTGCTGGACCTATTGTCTTATCAATCTTTTGATTTGAGTGTGGGCTATCGTCAAATCAAATCAGTACCAACGATGCTCGTAATGTTGTCTTACTCGTGGTTGATCCCTCGAGCATACACCATTATATTTTTTGGTCTGACCAATATTATCACCGTGTTCACATGATGGCGGAAGTCCAGTGATATGGAAATCCCGATGAGTTGTTGTTGACCCCATTGACAACATCCTTATCTTCTCCATGATTTTGTCGGACATCAAGCTAGTCTTGGAAACTTTTTATAAGCATTATCTTCATGACTCGTTCGTGAAGCATATGTTTGTATGAAAAGAAGTGACTTCCTCTAATTCATGTGCATTTGATGCAAGTTGCCGCCGTGAATTCGAGAAAGCATGTTTTTACCTCCTTTGGAATCGTCCCAAGTCAGTCATGCACGTGCAAAGTATTCTGTGGTCTGTTAGACTGATCATCTTCATTCCATATGAATTACCTAGCACACTAAGCCACTGATTGACTTGTTCAAAGAAAAGAAGTCTATGCTTGGGATCTAATCCATGGACTTGCGTAAAGACTTCGATATCCTCGATGATGGTTCCCCACCTGAACTCGGTAGTGTTTAACTATAAGACTACTACGTGGCCATGCTTGTCTCGGACAACGTGTTCATATGTTTGTAGCAGAACCAGCTCATGTTTTGGAGCTTGCTATCGTAATTCATTTCCCGAGAATCTCGCAACGTCATCTCGTCGATTTGTGTTGCAAACTTTCATTCTTCTTTCTAGACTTGGTGAGTCTGGATTGTTCTGACACCAACCAGATCTGAATCTCAGGCAGATATGATGGTTGGAACATTTCCCCAAGAACTATAATATTGGTCCCTCGATAACTGGTAAAGTGGATGTCGAGGCCAGCACCACCCCGCCGAAAGACCTATTATTGTAGTATCTTGATTGAAGAAGTTGGCCACCTCCCCATAAGGATTTCGTAGGATTTACTCCCTAGTTGTGCCTTATGATTTTTGTGCTCCCGAAGTCCGACCTTTTTACTTGATGGTCTAGTTACCAAACCATTTCAATGAATGGGATACGCTAGCACATCAAGGAGAACATTAGAAGCGGAGTGCTAAATGTCTCTCGGTCGATCATCCAGATTTTGTTCCTTGGCTTCGCTAAGGTGTAATCTGAGAAGGTGTTATCTTCCTTTGCGTCTGCATCATCCATCATTAGCCATCATGGTAGTATGTTGTGTTGCCAGGATCCTTGACACGGATATTGGTAAAATCTTGATGATTATGGAAATGCTCAAGTTTTTGAGAGCACGCGCAAGTGCTAGGTTTGATCGTCGACATTAACTGCATAGTGCTCTCAGTTTCCTCGGCAATGCTATGACCTTTTCAAACAGTGAATTCACTCTTTATTGTTGGGTTCTTCCCCCCAGTTACCAGAATCATTCCCAGCATTTGCATTTTGTTCCCATCTTGCACCGCCAATGTGCCATCCTACCATGGGTCTCTTCCATTTCCGGTGGTAAGCAAATTCATCCATTACGTTGTCTTCAACAAGGTAATCCACATCATCCAAGTTTGAGTATGCCATTCTACCGAACCCCTCCAAACGATCGCTCGAGATTTTCCTTAGGCTGGTATAAAGAGTTTCAATGATCTCTGAATCAAAGGTAATTCTTTTTGCCACCTAAGGGGATATTTCCACAAGTCACCTTCCCTAAGGTGCCCCGTTATGGTATCGTGGCAACTCAACTCCTCGCTACGTTAACAATCGTTTACCACCTTCTTAAGTGTGAAATTATTGTCCATCTAGTGAACCTTCGTCATCCGTTTCTTTCCACCCCTCTTAATGTGTATCTCGTATCTCAACCCGAGAGATGGTTCTATGTCTCATTCCGTGAGTTGTTCGACCTTCGAGAAAATCGATCCTTCTAGAGTTTTCCTTTCCTCTTCTTGTCATGATTAGCTAGAGTTCTCAGAGCAAGACATCAAGACAATGATGGTGATCGAATCAATGTTCTTATGAAGGGCAACCTGGATCGTGAAGATTGTGTTAGGTCGCGTTCCCCATCGTCTTACCCTACACTTGAATCTCGGGTCGAGATTCTTGTTTAGTGGGGGTGAGTTGTCACATCCCTAGTTCTGGCCTGACCTATGCTTGCTTCCATCTGTGCATCATGTTTAAATTTTTGAAACTTGAACTGAGGGAAATTGGAAGCCTCAAAACCCTAAATAAAAGAAGGGCAAAAACCCTAAAAATCTCATTCATTGTTCCAAAATGCTCTTCTTAAATGTTTGATAATTTTTGGCAAGGGTTCTGGTCCCAACCAAAATATTGAACATTTTTAAGGATTTATTTTTGGGACTTTGAATTTAAATCATTAGCTATTTGAATTTGAATTATATTCATATAACTAGAATATAATTTCAAATACCCCTGAAATATTTTATGAGCTTTTGGAAAAGTCCATCTAGCAAAATAAAAATATTCAGAGGAGCTTTTGGCATTGTTTGAATTATTTTAAATTCAAAACAGTGGCAAAAGATTAAACAAAAATAAAACAGAACAGAAAATTTAGAAAAGAGCAGAAGGACTTACCTGGCGCCCACTTACCTGGCCCAGCTCCTCCAGCGGCCCAGCCCACCTCCTCCTCTCTGTCGTCTTCCTCCCCCTCGCCCCGAAGCTGCTCGGTGGCGAGCGCTGGCGATGCCCCGGCCACCTCCTGCTTCCACCGCAACGCCACGGCCTTCTAGCATCGCCATGCAGCCCCCTGGTCCCTCTCGCTCACTCCCTCGAGCTCATCCCTCTCCCCTGCTTCCTCTCTCTCACTCGCCCGAACGCAGCCGTCGCCGCCGACGAGCTCCCTCGCGGCCACCGCCGCCCCCTCTCCTCTCCGACGCGCTCCCGAGCTCCGCTGTTCCGCCCTCGTCCTCCTCGTCGTCTCACGCGACCAGAAGGGCCCCGAGCAGCCGCCATCGTCATCGTCTTCAAGCTTCGGCCCCGGCGCCCTTCTCCGTCGAATTCGGCCACTCCAGCGCGCCCCCGAGCCCACTAACCATCCCTGCAGCTCCGCGGTGAGCCTTTGACCCGATTCCCCATTTCCTCGTCGTCCTTCGCGAGCTCTAGCCCCGATCCCCAACCATGACCAAAGCATCTCGCCGCCGGCCATGGCGTGGCCGTGGCCACAGCCACCGCAGCTCGCTCCCGAGCCCACCAGCGTGCTCACCGCAACCTTAGGAACCCAAAGCACCTAACCACTCGTCCTCCCGTGCACCGCAGCGCCACTCCCGCGAACCCCCGAGCTCCGGCCGCCGCCTCGGGCTCCACTCCGGTGAACCCCGGCCACCCCCGCACCTCCCGTTGGTCCCCCTAGATGCGCACGGGCACGGGCTACCTCCTGGTGCCCTTGGCGCGTCGATCCGTCGTCTCTGGCGCAACTCCGGCGAGCCACCGCCGTGTCTGGTCGTTGCCGGCGGCTAGACGCCGGTGGATTAGCCCCGGTTGACCAGGGATTTGACCCCCCTGGGTCACTGACGTGTGGGCCCGTCCCCTGCTAACTTTTGGTTAAGTTAATAACTAATTTTAATTAAGCCACTGACTCACTGACATGCGGGCCCCGCCCGGCTAACCAAGTTAGTTAGGGTTAATTTTAATTAGGTTAGTTAGTCCAGACACTGACACGCAGGGCCCACAGGTCAGTTTGACCTGGACGGCGCCCGTTGACCTGCTGAGGTCAGCATGAGGTCATGCTGACGCAATATTTCCTTTCTGGAATTTAAATAAATCTTAAATGATTTATTATTTTCAGAAAATGTCCAAAACTTCTAAAATTCATAGAAATTCAACCGTAACTCCATTTAAATAATTTATATATGAAAAATTATCAGAAAAATTCAAGGAATCCATATGTATCATTTTCATGCATGTTAGAACAACTTATAGATGCTGTTTAGCACAAATCATATTAATGGCATTTAAATATCCACATATGGAGTTTGAGTTTGAATCTTGGATTCAAACCAACTTCATTTAAACTGGTTCTAGTTGCATTAGCACAAAACACATTCATATTGCCATGTCATAGCATGCATCATATTGTGCATTGCATTGATCATGTTTCTTCTGTGTTTGCCGGTGTTGTTCCCCCTCGATAGACGTTGTACCGACGATGTGATCGTTGACACTGATGAAGACTCAATGCTATCTTCAGAAGTGCCAGGCAAGCAAAACCCCCTTGTTCATTCCGATAAAATCCCACTCTCTCGCTCCTGCTCTCTATTACTGCATTAGGACAACAACGATTCAACTGTTACTTGCTGCGGTAGCTGAACCCCTTTATCCTTTGCATGACCTGTCATTCCACAGTAAATAGATGAAACCCACTAGCATGAGTAGGAGTTGTTTGAGCCCTGATGTGCCTACTCATTCATGTTTGTTTTTCATGCCTGCTACTGCTTAGAGTTGAGTCAGGTCTGATTCATCGGGAATGAATCGGAGGTGTATAAACATGTCCTACTGTTGAGACTAAGTGTGTGAACACGATTTGGTAAAGGTAGCGGTGAGAGGCCATGTAGGAGTACATGGTGGGTTGTCTCATTGCAGCCGTCCTCAGGAACTGAGTTCTGTGTTTGTGATCCATGATTCAGCTACTACCACGCATTGGGCCCGAAACCAATGGACCCTCTCGGCTTCTTAATCACCCTTGTCCTCTGTCCAGGAGTTGCAAGTAGTTTCTAGTGTTTGTAGTATGCTGGAGGCCGTGGGCAGCGCTGACCGGAGGGGTGGGCTGTGATGCGGTAGGCACGTGGCCGGGTATACCGGGCGCCCGTTTGGTGTCACAGAACCCTGCACACATCGTTTGGGGCTGTGAGCGAAACTCCGGCCGGATCTCCTCATGGATGGAACCCGAATAGGCGATAAACCTGGACTAGAGACTTCAGTGTTTAGGTAGGCCGTGGCCGACACCCACGTTGGGCTTCCGCTTGAAGGTTGCCGAGTACATGTCGTGTAAACGGCGGTAAGTGGTGAGAGCGTGTGTGAAGAAGTACACCCCTGCAGGGTTAACATTATCTATTCGAATAGCCGTGTCCGCGGAAAAGGACTTCTGGGTTGCCTGTACAGTTCATAGACAAGTGAAAGTGGATACTCTAAAATACGCAAGATAAGCGTGAGTGCTATGGATGGCGCTCCCGTAGGGAGACGGGAGTGAATCCATAGTGGTGTATTGATATGGTGAATATGTGGACTCGTGTGCGCCACCTCAAAAGAGTTACTTGCAGTCGTAGTTCAGGATAGCCACCGAGTCAATGCTGGCTTGCTGCAGTTAAACCCCACCATCCCCTTTGTTGATAATGATGCATATGTAGTTAGTTCTGATGTAAGTCTTGCTGGGTACATTTGTACTCACGTTGCTTAATTTATGTTTTTGCAGAGAGACTTCAGTCTCACTAATAGTTCCACGTGGACTTCGACGTTTAGCTTGTTACCTCAGCTACGATCTTGTGCCCTCGGCAGGATCTGGTAGTTAGTCAGGCTTCTCAGCCTTTTTCATTTGTATATGTCTGTACTCAGACATGTTAAGCTTCCGCTTGTGCTTGACTTGTTTGCTCTGAATGTTGGGTCATGAGACCCATGATTGTAATATCTCGCTCCTCGGAGCCTATTGAATAATGCTTGAGTTGTAGAGTCATGTTGTGATGCCATGTTGTGTTTGCACATATCGAGCATATTGTGTGTATGTTATTGAAATGCTTGGTATGTGTGGGATTTGACTATCTAGTTGTTTATCCTTAGTAACCTCTCTTACCGGGAAATGTCTCCTAGTGTTTCCACTGAGCCATGGTAGCTTGCTACTGCTCCGAAACACTTAGGCTGGTCGGCATGTGTCCTTCTTCGTTCCTGTGTCTGTCCCCTCGGGGAAATGTCACGCGATGAATTCCGGAGTCCTGTTAGCCCGCTACAGCCCGGTTCACCGGAGTCCTGCTAGCCCAGTGCTACAGCCTGGATTCACTCGCTGATGACCGACACATTCATTGTTGGGTCATGTATGCCTGTCCCTGTAAGTTAGTGCCACTTTGGGTTTACGACTAGCCATGTCAGCCCGGGCTCCTTACCATATGGATGCTAGCGACACTATCATATACGTGTGCCAAAAGGCGCAAACGGTCCCGGGCAAAGGTAAGGCGACACCCGTGGGGATACCGTGCGTGAGGCCGCAAAGTGATATGAGGTGTTACATGCTAGATCGATGTGGCATTGAGTCGGGGTCCTGACAGCGTTGGTATCAGAGCTTGACTGCCTGTAGGATTACCAAGCCAAACTGGTCGAAGTTGAGTCTAGAAATTCTTTAGTTATATAAGGGAATTGATTGTGGGATGGAACGTAAGGCTCTTTTTACTCCTTATACCTTATGCCTTCTGATCTGAGTCATCTTAACTTTCCTGCGGGGTTAAGGAACTAGGCTTCTCATCTTTCTATCAGGATCACGTGTTACTAATCCGTAGACTTATAAGATTGGTGA
This sequence comes from Triticum dicoccoides, assembly GCF_002162155.2. Classification (NCBI taxonomy): domain Eukaryota; kingdom Viridiplantae; phylum Streptophyta; class Magnoliopsida; order Poales; family Poaceae; genus Triticum; species Triticum dicoccoides. The sequence continues at coordinate 734,370,992 of NC_041382.1, forward strand.
TTCAAGCCTCAGTTCAGCTTCTACTACTCTGTATGTTAATTGTTGATCTCGAAACCTTGATATTGTGCTTTTGAGTGGTTATGCCACCATTTTGTAGTATGTCTCCAAACCTTTTGAGCATTTACAGCCGTTATGTTGTCCGAGTCATCCCAGGTTTCTAAATAGTCTGATGCATTTGCAAATCCCTTCCTTCTGTTTCCGATGTGCCTTTGGTCAGATTAATCACACAAATCAGTGAGTTGAGGTACTTTATTGCCTTGACATATATGTTGGAGCTGGTATTATGACCCTAGGTGTCTTAGGGGATCATCTAGTAATTTAGCCATGACTTGTGTTCCCAGTGTGATGATTCTGGCCTTTATTTTCGGAAGCATCCCGTGATGCTACTTAGTAGTAGGTATTCTACTCCTTGGGTTTTGAACCCGAGATTCACCCTACTTACTTCATGTTTATAGTAATTGCTAGCTCCCTTAGGTTATTAGTAACCTTTGCGATAGTCCTTGAAGTCTGTGGTATCTTCTTCTTCCAAATACCATGAACTACCTATGGCAGAAGTTCCTCGTTGAACTGAACGATCACAACCAGAGTGCTCTTGATGAGTTCTCCATTATATATTGTGGCTCTGCCAGTTCTACCTTTCTGCGTGGGTTATCCGGAAGAAATATGTTGAATTTCGTTCGACATGCTAATCCATGCATCCACAACTCAGAAAATCGTATGTTCCTTGGAGTTGTCCCTCTTTAGTTGTCTTCTGACCCTCGTCTATCAATTGATAGTCAAGATTATGTGTGCATGCCTTCATCGATGCCTATTACTCTTGTGGTCTGTCAAGCCATTCTATTCTAGAATGACTAGGAGAAACAATCTCCAGTACCTCATCCATATCTAGGATTGGGTCAAAGCAATTGTGCTCCGCAGATCAAAATGCCAACCAGCTTTTGATTCTGTTCTACCCTGAAGTATTACCGTCTTTATGTCAGGATTTTCATGAGAATGGCACCGGCTCTTGTGAATTCTTGATGTAGTGATACTTCTTGCCATCATTGTTCATTCCTCGGTTCCCGTGTTATTATAACCGGAACGCCGACAAGTGAATCGTGATGTGTGAAATCAATACTCATAGCAACCTTGTTGCTTGGTAGCTAAATGGACAATATTTTATCCTTACGTGTTGATTGTTGAATCATCACCCTAAGGTTGATCGTGCTACCTAGTCCATATTTCTGGTACACACTTCGATAAATGAGTTAGGATTATTTCAATCCCTCGCTTCTTTGATCATATCGTCTTGCCCTCAAAAGCGAGATTGTTCTCGAGCTTAGTAACATACCGGTGGTTCATGATTTTCCGAATATCTTCTCGGAAGTATTACCAGGTTGTCCCCTGACTGCTATGTTGAGCTCGTGATCAAGTCGGTTTCTTGTGAACCACCCTTTCTCCAAGAATCTGTGTTGGATATCCCGGAGCTAGTTGGTTAAGCTAGACAACAACTTGGAGAGTTGGAAGATAAAAGCTTGCCTAACTTAGTTCATTTTTCCAAAGGGATATTCTTGTGTAGTGTGTGTTGAAGAAAGATGATATCTTCATCGATTGGTCCCTGTGATCAGTTGCTGGACCTATTGTCTTATCAATCTTTTGATTTGAGTGTGGGCTATCGTCAAATCAAATCAGTACCAACGATGCTCGTAATGTTGTCTTACTCGTGGTTGATCCCTCGAGCATACACCATTATATTTTTTGGTCTGACCAATATTATCACCGTGTTCACATGATGGCGGAAGTCCAGTGATATGGAAATCCCGATGAGTTGTTGTTGAGCCCATTGACAACATCCTTATCTTCTCCATGATTTTGTCGGACATCAAGCTAGTCTTGGAAACTTTTTATAAGCATTATCTTCATGACTCGTTCGTGAAGCATATGTTTGTATGAAAAGAAGTGACTTCCTCTAATTCATGTGCATTTGATGCAAGTTGCCGCCGTGAATTCGAGAAAGCATGTTTTTACCTCCTTTTGAATCGTCCCAAGTCAGTCATGCACGTGCAAAGTATTCTGTGGTCTGTTAGACTGATCATCTTCATTCCATATGAATTACCTAGCACACTAAGCCACTGATTGACTTGTTCAAAGAAAAGAAGTCTATGCTTGGGATCTAATCCATGGACTTGCGTAAAGACTTCGATATCCTCGATGATGGTTCCCCACCTGAACTCGGTAGTGTTTAACTATAAGACTACTACGTGGCCATGCTTGTCTCGGACAACGTGTTCATATGTTTGTAGCAGAACCAGCTCATGTTTTGGAGCTTGCTATCGTAATTCATTTCCCGAGAATCTCGCAACGTCATCTCGTCGATTTGTGTTGCAAACTTTCATTCTTCTTTCTAGACTTGGTGAGTCTGGATTGTTCTGACACCAACGAGATCTGAATCTCAGGCAGATATGATGGTTGGAACATTTCCCCAAGAACTATAATATTGGTCCCTCGATAACTGGTAAAGTGGATGTCGAGGCCAGCACCACCCCGCCGAAAGACCTATTATTGTAGTATCTTGATTGAAGAAGTTGGCCACCTCCCCATAAGGATTTCGTAGGATTTACTCCCTAGTTGTGCCTTATGATTTTTGTGCTCCCGAAGTCCGACCTTTTTACTTGATGGTCTAGTTACCAAACCATTTCAATGAATGGGATATGCTAGCACATCAAGGAGAACATTAGAAGCAGAGTGCTAAATGTCTCTCGGTCGATCATCCAGATTTTGTTCCTTGGCTTCGCTAAGGTGTAATCTGAGAAGGTGTTATCTTCCTTTGCGTCTGCATCATCCATCATTAGCCATCATGGTAGTATGTTGTGTTGCCAGGATCCTTGACACGGATATTGGTAAAATCTTGATGATTATGGAAATGCTCAAGTTTTTGAGAGCACGCGCAAGTGCTAGGCTTGATCGTCGACATTAACTGCATAGTGCTCTCAGTTTCCTCGGCAATTCTATGACCTTTTCAAACAGTGAATTCACTCTTTATTGTTGGGTTCTTCCCCCCAGTTACCAGAATCATTCCCAGCATTTGCATTTTGTTCCCAGCTTGCACCGCCAATGTGCCATCCTACCATGGGTCTCTTCCATTTCCGGTGGTAAGCAAATTCATCCATTACGTTGTCTTCAACAAGGTAATCCACATCATCCAAGTTCGAGTATGCCATTCTACCGAACCCCTCCAAACGATCGCTCGAGATTTTCCTTAGGCTGGTATAAAGAGTTTCAATGATCTCTGAATCAAAGGTAATTCTTTTTGCCACCTAAGGGGATATTTCCACAAGTCACCTTCCCTAAGGTGCCCCGTTATGGTATCGTGGCAACTCAACTCCTCGCTACGTTAACAATCGTTTACCACCTTCTTAAGTGTGGAATTATTGTCCATCTAGTGAACCTTCGTCATCCGTTTCTTTCCACCCCTCTTGATGTGTATCTCGTATCTCAATCCGAGAGATGGTTCTATGTCTCATTCCGTGAGTTGTTCGACCTTCGAGAAAATCGATCCTTCTAGAGTTTTCCTTTCCTCTTCTTGTCATGATTAGCTAGAGTTCTCAGAGCAAGACATCAAGACAATGATGGTGATCGAATCAATGTTCTTATGAAGGGCAACCTGGATCGTGAAGATTGTGTTAGGTCGCGTTCCCCATCGTCTTACCCTACACTTGGATCTCGGGTCGAGATTCTTGTTTAGTGGGGGTGAGTTGTCACATCCCTAGTTCTGGCCTGACCTATGCTTGCTTCCATCTGTGCATCATGTTTAAATTTTTGAAACTTGAACTGAGGGAAATTGGAAGCCTCAAAACCCTAAATAAAAGAAGGGCAAAAACCCTAAAAATCTCATTCATTGTTCCAAAATGCTCTTCTTAAATGTTTGATAATTTTTGGCAAGGGTTCTGGTCCCAACCAAAATATTGAACATTTTTAAGGATTTATTTTTGGAACTTTGAATTTAAATCATTAGCTATTTGAATTTGAATTATATTCATATAACTAGAATATAATTTCAAATACCCCTGAAATATTTTATGAGCTTTTGGAAAAGTCCATCTAGCAAAACAAAAATATTCAGAGGAGCTTTTGGCATTGTTTGAATTATTTTAAATTCAAAACAGTGGCAAAAGATTAAATAAAAATAAAACAGAACAGAAAATTTAGAAAAGAGCAGAAGGACTTACCTGGCGCCCACTTACCTGGCCCAGCTCCTCCAGCGGCCCAGCCCACCTCCTCCTCTCTGTCGTCTTCCTCCCCCTCGCCCCGAAGCTGCTCGGTGGCGAGCGCTGGCGATGCCCCGGCCACCTCCTGCTTCCACCGCAACGCCACGGCCTTCTAGCATCGCCACGCAGCCCCCTGGTCCCTCTCGCTCACTCCCTCAAGCTCATCCCTCTCCCCTGCTTCCTCTCTCTCACTCGCCCGAACGCAGCCGTCGCCGCCGACGAGCTCCCTCGCGGCCACCGCCACCCCCTCTCCTCTCCGACGCGCTTCCGAGCTCCGCTGTTCCGCCCTCGTCCTCCTCGTTGTCTCACGCGACCAGAAGGGCCCCGAGCAGCCGCCATCGTCATCGTCTTCAAGCTTCGGCCCCGGCGGCCTTCTCCGTCGAATTCGGCCACTCCGGCGCGCCCCCGAGCCCACTAACCATCCCTGCAGCTCCGCGGTGAGCCTTTGACCCGATTCCCCCTTTCCTCGTCGTCCTTCGCGAGCTCTAGCCCCGATCCCCAACCATGACTGAAGCATCTCGCCGCCGGCCATGGCGTGGCCGTGGCCACAGCCACCGCAGCTCGCTCCCGAGCCCACCAGCGTGCTCACCGCAACCTTAGGAACCCAAAGCACCTAACCACTCGTCCTCCCGTGCACCGCAGCGCCACTCCCGCGAACCCCCGAGCTCCGGCCGCCGCCTCGGGCTCCACTCCGGCGAACCCCGGCCACCCCCGCACCTCCCGTTGGTCCCCCTAGATGCGCACGGGCACGGGCTACCTCCTGGTGCCCTTGGCGCGTCGATCCGTCGTCTCTGGCGCAACTCCGGCGAGCCACCGCCGCGTCTGGTCGTTGCCGGCGGCTAGACGCCGGTGGATTAGCCCCGGTTGACCAGGGATTTGACCCCCCCTGGGTCACTGACATGTGGGCCCGTCCCCTGCTAACTTTTGGTTAAGTTAATAACTAATTTTAATTAAGCCACTGACTCACTGACATGCGGGCCCCGCCCGGCTAACCAAGTTAGTTAGGGTTAATTTTAATTAGGTTAGTTAGTCCAGACACTGACACGCAGGGCCCACAGGTCAGTTTGACCTGGACGGCGCCCGTTGACCTGCTGAGGTCAGCATGAGGTCATGCTGACGCAATATTTCCTTTCTGGAATTTAAATAAATCTTAAATGATTTATTATTTTCAGAAAATGTCCAAAACTTCTAAAATTCATAGAAATTCAACTGTAACTCCAAATTAAATAATTTATATATGAAAAATTATCAGAAAAATTCAAGGAATCCATCTGTACACTTTTCATGCATGTTAGAACAACTTATAGATGCTGTTTAGCACAAATCATATTAATGGCATTTAAATATCCACATATGGAGTTTGAGTTTGAATCTTGGATTCAAACCAACTTCATTTAAACTGGTTCCAGTTGCATTAGCACAAAACACATTCATATTGCCATGTCATAGCATGCATCATATTGTGCATTGCATTGATCATGTTTCTTCTGTGTTTGCCGGTGTTGTTCCCCCTCGATAGACGTTGTACCGACGATGTGATCGTTGACACTGATGAAGACTCAATGCTATCTTCAGAAGTGCCAGGCAAGCAAAACCCCCTTGTTCATTCCGATAAAATCCCACTCTCTCACTCCTGCTCTCTATTACTGCATTAGGACAACAACGATTCAACTGTTACTTGCTGCGGTAGCTGAACCCCTTTATCCTTTGCATGACCTGTCATTCCACAGTAAATAGATGAAACCCACTAGCATGAGTAGGAGTTGTTTGAGCCCTGATGTGCCTACTCATTCATGTTTGTTTGTCATGCCTGTTACTGCTTAGATTTGAGTCAGGTCTGATTCATCGGGAATGAATCGGAGGTGTATAAACATGTCCTACTGTTGAGACTAAGTGTGTGAACACGATTTGGTAAAGGTAGCGGTGAGAGGCCATGTAGGAGTACATGGTGGGTTGTCTCATTGCAGTCGTCCTCAGGAACTGAGTTCTGTGTTTGTGATCCATGATTCAGCTACTACCACGCATTGGGCCCGAAACCAATGGACCCTCTCGGCTTCTTAATCACCCTTGTCCTCTGTCCAGGAGTTGCAAGTAGTTTCTGATGTTTGTAGTATGCTGGAGGCCGTGGGTAGCGCTGACCGGAGGGGTGGGCTGTGATGCGGTAGGCACGTGGCCGGGTATACCGGGCGCCCGTTTGGTGTCACGGAACCCTGCACACATCGTTTGGGGCTGTGAGCGAAACTCCGGCCGGATCTCCTCATGGATGGAACCCGAATAGGCGATAAACCTGGACTAGAGACTTGAGTGTTTAGGTAGGCCGTGGCCGACACCCACGTTGGGCTTCCGCTTGAAGGTTGCCGAGTACATGTCGTGTAAACGGCGGTAAGTGGTGAGAGCGTGTGTGAAGAAGTACACCCCTGCAGGGTTAACATTATCTATTCGAATAGCCGTGTCCGCGGAAAAGGACTTCTGGGTTGCCTGTATAGTTCATAGACAAGTGAAAGTGGATACTCTAAAATACGCAAGATAAGCGTGAGTGCTATCGATGGCGCTCTCGTAGGGAGACGGGAGTGAATCCATAGTGGTGTATTGATATGGTGAATATGTGGACTCGTGTGCGCCACCTCAAAAGAGTTACTTGCAGTCGTAGTTTAGGATAGCCACCGAGTCAAAGCTGGCTTGCTGCAGTTAAACCCCACCATCCCCTTTGTTGATAATGATGCATATGTAGTTAGTTCTGATGTAAGTCTTGCTGGGTACATTTGTACTCACGTTGCTTAATTTATGTTTTTGCAGAGAGACTTCAGTCTCACTAATAGTTCCACGTGGACTTCGATGTTTAGCTTGTTACCTCAGCTACGATCTTGTGCCCTCGGCAGGATCTGGTAGTTAGTCAGGCTTCTCAGCCTTTTTCATTTGTAGATGTCTGTACTAAGACATGTTAAGCTTCCGCTTGTGCTTGACTTGTTTGCTCTGAATGTTGGGTCATGAGACCCATGATTGTAATATCTCGCTCCTCGGAGCCTATTGAATAATGCTTGAGTTGTAGAGTCATGTTGTGATGCCATGTTGTGTTTGCACATATCGAGCATATTGTGTGTATGTTATTGAAATGCTTGGTATGTGTGGGATTTGACTATCTAGTTGTTTATCCTTAGTAGCCTCTCTTACCGGGAAATGTCTCCTAGTGTTTCCACTGAGCCATGGTAGCTTGCTACTGCTCCGGAACACTTAGGCTGGCCGGCATGTGTTCTTCTTCGTTCCTGTGTCTGTCCCCTCGGGGAAATGTCACGCGATGAATTCCGGAGTCCTGTTAGCCCGCTACAGCCCGGTTCACCGGAGTCCTGCTAGCCCAGTGCTACAGCCTGGATTCACTCGCTGATGACCGACACGTTCATTGTTGGGTCATGTATGCCTGTCCCTGTAAGTTAGTGCCACTTTGGGTTTACGACTAGCCATGTCAGCCCGGGCTCCTTACCATATGAATGCTAGCGACACTATCATATACGTGTGCCAAAAGGCGCAAACGGTCCCGGGCAAAGGTAAGGCGACACCCGTGGGGATACCGTGCGTGAGGCCGCAAAGTGATATGAGGTGTTACATGCTAGATCGATGTGGCATTGAGTCAGGGTCCTGACACTTTCGATCCTACAAGTGGGGACTATAGCTCCCTTCTGGTGTATGCTTCCCTTGTTGGAGCAGCTGCGGTGAGTCGGAAGACGGTGTGTCTGAAGATGCAGATAACGCATAATGTTAAGAACGACATATCTCTTTGATCTGAAGAAATACACTAAGAGATCAACAGCAAGGTACAAGAGTGGTCACACGTCTGTTGACTGAAGACTAAATTGGGGTCACACGATTTTATTTTATTTTGGAACTGTCCGATCTATGCCGGATGGCTGGCCGTCTTGTGCCTCCCGGCTGACACTGTTCGGAATCTTCCCCGAAGAGCCAGCGACCAACGGCAAAGCTGCCTGCCTCCGCCGTCCGTGGCCCCGGCCAAAAGCCTGCTCCCGGCCCCACAGCACTACCGTGGTTGCGTTGCCCCCGGGCCAATCCACAAAGACTCCCCGTCATCCAGATCCGGCGGTGGCAGTACATTCAACCACAACTCTAAAAGATAGCCATCTAAGCGCTACTTCCGCGGTGAACTTTGCGGCCCCACTCCCTTACGTTAGACACCAGCCAACCGTCAGCCTAGGAGCTCCGCCGCCTCGAGGGGTGCTGCTTCCCATTGCAAACCGATTGGCCCAGAATAAAAATTTAGACAACTGACGCCTAAATAAAGTGATTTGAGATGAGGGTGCGACCTATCTGGTGGCATGGTGAAGTAGGCAGGTCCAGCTGCCGAGTTGGTGAGGCCAGCGCGGTTGCTGTGGCGACCGGCGGCAGGGAAAGAGCGATGTCGCGACGGTCGACGGCTATGCCGAAGCAGCGCCAGGACTCTGGACGGATCCGAAGTTTGAGCCGCTCCGGTGCCATGAACAAAGGCGGGGGTGAATCGGCTCCGGTACGGTTCACGCGGCCGTCGTCCAGGCAGCTCCAGCACCACGGAGTAAGAGGCACACGGCCCAGTGCATGACGACAAATGGACAGCGTCTCCGGCATTAGGGAGGAGGGCGGCTGTGAAATTGGTGCGGTGGGGGCGCCATGGAGGTGGGGCTGAGGTTTCGCGGCTCGGGAGAAGGGAGCTTTCCGGGGAGAAGGTGATTTGGTGCCCACGAGGTATGAATGGGGGCGGGCGGGGGAAATTGGGAGGGGAGTGGAACCATGTCTTACAGACGCATTTGTCTGAAATGTGAGGGGGAGTTACAGTTCTACCCTTGTCTGTAGGCTTCTCGGCTTGGGTCTGTGTATTGAGGGTCGGGGATAGTAGAGTAACTTTGCTTCTCTGGGCGGGAGCGATTTCGGGCGAGGAGGGCGTGTTTTGAACTATAGTGGGCGCGAGTGATTCGGGCGAGGAGAGCGTGTTTTGAAATAGTGGGCGCGAGCTATTTCGGGCGAGGAGAGCGTGTTTTGCCGACCATGGTTTATGAATTATTCGGCACATGTCATTTCGGCCGAGGAGAAGGCGCGCTTGGATGAAGTTATGAAACTACCCTCGATGTACAACTGGCCAATTGATGCATGTCCCACATAGGACGGTAATTTCGCGTCTCCCATTTATTTACTCGGGCGAATTCCAGCGAGCAGAGAGGATGTCTAACGGTTCGTTCAAATTTTGGGAGAATGAGCATCCACGTCTACCTTACCAAGTCGATTCTGATCAAATTTTGAAATATTAGCTTGCCACTTCTTTTTTAGATGGAGAGATGATGCTCGAGAGTAATGTGTTTTTACATGCTCGTTGCTAGCGATTTACTATATGACAAATAGTTGACCCACTCAAAAACGTGAATCAAACCCAAAATGAAATATCTCGATTCAATGAAATAGCTCATTCAGTAGGTCAAAATAGTGAACTAAATCCAAAATTGAACACCTCAATCGAGTAGCATGTTGTACAGTATTATAGTACTCCATGAACATGTTGAAAGTCAAATTAATGAACTTGTTTGATATACGCATATATCCGTTCATGTGTGGATTGTAGACAACATGTTCTCCAATTTAAATATTTGAATGCAAGTTTATATCAAAACATGGTTTAGATCAGTCTTTGATGCATAAAACGCGACCTCCCCCTCTCCCGGACTCCCGTTCTCTCTCTCTCTCTTGCCGACAATCTTCAATTCTGTCGCACGCATCCGACACAAAAACCTTGTAAGTCCCTCTCCCTTTCTCTCCATCTCTCTCTCTCTCTCTCTCTATCTCTCTCTTTGTGTGTGTGGGGGGGGTCTTTCTAGTTCGCATGCATATATACACCATCTATAGGTCTCTCTCGCACACTATGTATGATACTCTAGCTAGTCCAAGCTCGATATCTTGGGTGCACTCATCGTACGCACACAGATTACTTGGATCTTTGCCTGTAACTCTCTCACGCACCACTATGTCGTCTCGGAGCTCTTCCCCCCTCTCTCAAATTATCCATCCACCTGGGTCACACATACACATGCATATCTCACTCGCACTCGATAGGCCCATCTAAAACTCTATCTCTCCCCCTCGTTCTCTATCCATCTCACACGCGCACACACACAATCTCATGCGCAGCTACCAAGTATGATGGTCTCTCACTCAATTGTAGGCACACGTAGTCCCCCCTATATGTATATGACTAGTTAATCTTAGTCTCCATCACAAACATGTGCATGGTCTATCTCGATTTCTCTCGGGGCATCTTTCTATCGCACACGCACTCCCTCGATCTCACACCCATATAGTCCCCTCACGATCTCAACGGGATCTCTCTATCGCAAACACACCCTCTCTCCCTCCCCATGCGTCCATGCCATCCATGTGTCCCTCTCGACCTTTGTTCCTTGTTGGCCACACCTCTATTGGACATGTGCTACAGGGGTGTCTCTCTCTGTTGCAAACAATCACACACTAGCTATCTTCGTGTATCTCCTCGCCTCGCTTTTCCATCTCGGAGATGCATGCGTGATATGTTCGCATAAGAAACAAAAAACACACTCTCTCTCTAATTTATCGTTTGTTGTCACTTTCTCTTTCACACACATACTCTTTTTGCACACTTACTCATTCTCCTTCACACGCACTTGATCTGTCTCGACTGAGGCACTCTCCTCGGTCCATAGCATATAGATTTATTGAAAAGTCAAACATCACAAAGTTTGACCATGTACGTGGAGAAAAAGAATTACATCTAGTACGACAAACATATACCATTAGATTCACCATGAGATGTAGTTTTGTATGATGTATCTTTGGTATTGTAGATATAAATAACATTTGCATAAACCTGATCAAAGTTTCCAAAGTTTGACTTCTAAAAAATTTACATACACTGCATTATCGAGCGGATGGAATATCTCTTTCCCCCTCTCAGCTATATGACGCACCACTCAGCCTTATCGGGGCTCCTGAATCTCTCTCAAACTTTATTGGTTAGTTTGGTTCGTGACCTGACCCTCATGCCTTGATGGCCAGTACTGCCTGGTGTGGACGTGAGATGTAAAATATTTCTGCCTGGCCAGGCTTGTGTGGTGCTGAAGTGTTTGGTTCATGCCTGGGCCAGGCAAAGCATCAACGTCCCATCAATCAATCCATGCATCAATTATTTAATGCTAATATCCATCCATGTTGTTGTTAGCCTCACGGCCACACGACCAGGCATGACCAGGCATTCAAAATCGATCGCCTGGGCCAAGCTACTTGAAGTGTCTGGAGTTCAGTCAGGCTAATTAAAGTGCAAGGGAACCCAGGCCAGGCGGGCTTTCTTTTTCACAGGGTAGTAACCAAACAAGCGTGCATGAAATCCAGCCACAAACCCAATCCAGGCAAAAGATGCTCAGGACGCAAGCCAAACTGGCCTTATATCTCCCTGGTTCACACATACAAATGTCTCACTCGCGCTATACATATAGACCCACCCAACACTGTCGGCCCTTGTTCTCTCTCCATGTGTCACGCACCCCCCTAAGTACCATAATCCCTCAATCCATCTTAGGCGCAAGCACTCCCCCCTCCCTAAGTATGATTATCTCTTACTAGCCAACATGAACACACGTATTGTCTCCTTCCATCCATATGTCTATCTTGATATCTCTCGGGGCATCTTCTATCGCGCACACACCTTGTCAGTCGATCTCCCACCCATGTAGTCCCATCACGATCTCCAGGGGATGTCTCTATGACAAACATACACTCTCTCCTCCCCATGTCTGCATTTTCTCCATACGTTTCTCTCGACCTCTCTCCCTTGTTTGTCAGACCCCTCTTGGCCACGTGCTAGGGGTCTTGCTCTCTCGGTTCCAAACAACCACACACTATCTCCTCACCTTGCCTCCGTTGTCAAAGATGCATGTGTGATATGTTTGCATAAGACACGCACGCTTTTTCTCTACTTTTATTGTGTGTTGTCCTTGACTCTTTCACACACGCACACACACTTTTTTCACTCTCTCTCTCTCTCTTGTTAGGGACTCTGTCATGTCCATAAGCATATGGATGTTTTGAAAAGTCAAACCTCAAAAACGTTTGACCAGGTATATGTGGAGAAAAACATTTACATCTGGAACGATCATTAGATTCATCACAACATGTACTTACTTCATACTATCATTTATCTTTGGTATTGTAGATATAAGTAATTTCTTTATAAACTTGGTCAAAGTTTCAAAAGTTTGACAATGTTGGAACTACATTATCGAACGGAGGGAGTAGCTTTTATCTCTCTCTGCTATCTCTCACGGGCCTCCCCTCTCACTCGAACTCTCTATACTGACGGATTATACGCTCACTGTGTCAGCATATAGCTTCGTATATTGTTTAGTTGACCAGTCAACCAATCCACATGCTACCTTGTCAGCTCGTGTTATGTATGTTCGTTTGCTGGCCCATGTGGCAGTGGGTGAAAATAAGTAAACTAGAGGCCCATCTGACACGCAGTGAAGCAAACAAAGTTGAAACCACTCGGGGTAGCACCCCGCACGCTAGTAAATTGAGGGCACATTAAGGACAAACTTCTTGCGCGCGAAGGACGCACTCGCGCACAATTCACCACTGCACGGTGGCATGCACAGAAGGACGCACTCGCGCACACCCAGCACACAACACACACCAGCACACGTGTACACCGGCATCGCCGCCGGTTGAGATGGACGGCGAGGCAGCCAACAAGCGGAGGCGGCTCGAGCCAAAACCGCATCCGACGAGCCTGGACTTCATCAGCAGCCTCCCCGACGACACGCTGCTCATCATCATCGGCCTCCTCCCCACCAAATCTATCGTGCGGACCACCTGCTCTCCCAGTGGTGGCGCCCCCTCTAGCACTACGTCCCCCTCAACCTCGCCGTCGACAGCTGCCTCTGCGACGGGGATTGCAAACGCATGGACGCAGTCTCCAAGATCCTTTCATCGCACCCTGGGCCAGCCAAACGCCTTGACATCCGCATGTTCAGTACCAACTGCAAGGTCCAACCCAAGTTCGACGAGTGGTTCTTATCCCTCGCCCTAGATCAGCTCGAGGAGCTCAACTTTTAAGCTAGATCATGTCGCTCTCTGCCACCGTCCGTGCTCCACCTCACGCCAACGCTGCGCCGCGCCAGCTTCAGCTCCTGCTATCTTCCCTAGATTAATGCCGCGCCTGCTCTTCTTCTCCCTCAACTCAAGGAGCTCGACCTCTTCGACGTTGTCATCTCCAAGAAGGCTATGGAGCACCTGGTCCGCAGCTGTACTACGCTCGAGTACCTTCGTCTTGAGCAGATCCACGGGTTCATTAGCCTCCACATCGCCTCGACGAATCTCCGATGGATTTATGTGTCTTGCTGGCCCCGCAACAAGACATCAATTGGGAAGAGATCACTCCAGTTTTTCCATGTTATGGTCATTGAGAATGCGCCTTTCCTTGAGAGATTGCTTGTATCGGATCTAGAAGGTCCAACAAGAATCAGGGTCATTGACGCGTCGAAATTGACAGCGTTGGTGTACTCGTCTGCCAAATTCTCCTAGTTATACTCTTCCAATTTTGTAGTATCAAAATTTGACCATAGATTTAACTGACAAAATGTTAATGCATGTCACTAAGAACTATATCGTTGGATTCGTATTTGAACATAATTTCAAATGGTGTAATTTTTAGTGACATGCATTGGCATTTTCTTAGGTAAATCTATGGTCAAAATTTTATACTAAATACGAGGTAGTATTACAAAAGTGGGCTATGTAGGACAAAACATGTGCCAAATTCACTTGTGATTTGGCATCGATGCCCCTCCATTGCTCACCTTGTGTCACAATCTGGATCACCTACTTTGCTCCAGTGCCAAATTAACTCATGCAATGAAAAAACACTGCAAGGGAGAGAGAGAGGACTGAGGCAATAAAAAAACACTTGTTTGGGATAGTGAGAGGCTGGTGTAGTTGGTTTGATTGATTTGTTTATACATCTGGGTCTTTGTGCACAGCAGTGCCAACTCTCTCACATCGCGAGAGCGGTCCCAAAATCTTTTGATTTGACATTGATGCGTGTTATGTGGCATACTTTTGCGAAATATGGCATTTGCCACATAGTGGAAGGCAACAAATGCCCAAGCTCTTCACATGCTCCTAGTTAAATGAGAGGAAACAGAAAGAGAGAGAGAGAGAGAGAGTGAGTGAGTGAAAAAATATCACTAGCCAGCCAATCCTATCGTATGAGCGAATGATATTTGTACCTCTTGATGACACGGTAGTCTTATGCAGCCAGCTGCTCTAATATGTTCTCTTCTTTTGCAGATAAAAAAGACCTGAAAGTGAAAAATGTGCTGCACTATAAGAATCTCATCGAATGCCTTGATCTCCATCTTACAGAAATTGATTTGATCAACTACCGAGGCAGCACGTCTGAGATTAAATTGGCCAAGTTCTTTGTTCTGGAGGCAAGTGTGCTCAAGGTAATGAGGTTTGGCATTCTCCGGCGCAAGAATGAATGGCGTGCTGATCACCGCAAGCGTCTAAGCCTAAATGACAAAGTCTCTGCAGAATCGGAATTTGTTTTTGAAACATCAAGTGGCCAGAGACTCGAAAACTTATTTGCCCATTAGTGACTTGTCAGGGCAGTGGATTTTAGTTTGTACGATAATGCTGCATCCACCTAAAGTAACAAAAGTTCTTACGTAAACTTCCTAGTAATTCCCTCTTCGTAGGTGCACCATTACTCCTAACATTTGTAATATCAGTTTGAAACTTGTAATATTGCCGTGTCCTATTCCCGCGTTTTCAAAATCCTGTGAATCAAAAATGTCCTGAGTTGGTGATGATGTTGTGCCTCCCATCTTTCACCAATAGCCGTCGGATCTAGATCTGACGCATACAAACCAAGCTTCTCCATTTTTGCAAAAAGATGCCCACACTTGTTCCCCATTTACAAACAACTCCTTGTCTCTCACAATCAGCCTCATCTCCTCCCCACCACATCTAGGAGTAGAAGGCCGTGGAAAAATCTGGCGCGATGGCCGCTGCTGGAGCCGTCCACCCCAATCTTGGTGTTCCGTGCAATGCACGGGCATCTACGCATGGGAAATTATGTCGAATAGGGCTAGTTGTAACCAGGCTAGCTCTACAGCCATGATGATAGTGACTGCAGACGGTGAGGCTGACTATGGTATGCCGAACACGGCGCCTATACTCAGGTGTCATCTCCGGCGCAGGGTCTTGTCACTTCACTGTGAGGAGCAACACGTAATAATTTGACCAATGGATAGTACAGTGCTAGTACTCCTACTACTACTCCTACATTGTTAGTACTACTACTAGTACTAGTAGCACCACCGTTTGGATTTAGGAGTACTACCACGTCCATCTGGATTTTATTATTTGACTAGCAATATCTAGTAATGCATGTCACCAAAAATGTACTACTCCCTCTGTAAATAAATACATGTTGTTTTATTCCTATCGACGAGAGAACTTACTGTTTTTTTGCTACTCCTAACTAGAGTACTCATAGGATTACATGCAATGAACTAAACACTGCATGTCATGTTTGGTAGTCTCAAGTCATTGAAAGCATGCACGGCCCACGTCTCTCATTGGTTGATATGTCACGAAATAAGAAACAAGGAAGGAGTTAATGCACCCTGCCTAAGTATTTTAGGATTATTTGGTTTTCGTAAGGTGACTCACACAACATTTTGGTTACATGCATTAACATTTTATTAGTTAAATCAAAGGTCAGAACTTGGCACAAAATGCAAAGGGCACCAATAAACCGTGGCCACAATATGGGCTGTAATGCTAACATAAAGAATATGGGCTCCAAAAAACCCTTAAGAATTAGCAAATGGGCTGTAAATTGTTTGAAATAATGGCAGATGGGCTGTATGCTGTTTTCCACAGATTTGAGGCTTTCCACAGATGCCCTGTATACTGTTGGATGTCCATCCAACGGCCGTCGTGCTTCTTCAATCTCTGCTCTTCTTGCTCCAGCCGCTCAAACAAGCGCCAGCGGGACTGCCTGCTCCCTCCTCCTCACGGCCGGCTGTGCTGCCGCGCAGTTCTCACCGCCCCATCATACTCCCATCGCTGGCCTAGCCATCCCTCTACTCACCCACACCTGCTGTTATTCTTCGGCGACGGCAGACGAACCAGTGAACCCTCATGCAATCGTACTCCCCTCCACGTGGGAAACAAAAACAACGGTCGAGTCTTCCCTCCCTCTGTGTCGTTCCCTTCCTAGGCGTCGCCGTCGTCCACCGCCCTGGTTCTCTTAGCGTGGCGTGGTCAGCGTGGTCAACGACCGACATGCGTCTGAAGTGGACTGTACGTGGACAGGCTGACAGCTGGGTCCATGGCCGCACGCAAGGAAATGCCTCCTTATTACGCGCAAAATAATGATTTCCTCCACCTGACATCTGGGACCTACCGAAACAGCCTCTGTATTTCACGAAAAAAACGTTATCGCTGCTGACAGCTCGGACCCACCAGCTATATCTTCGCACGCAAGGAAGTGCCTCCTTATTATGCACAAAAAAATGAATACTCCCCCTGCTAGCTGGGACCCAGTATAGTGGGCCTACTAAGTTGATGGGGATGAAGGGCTTTGTCAACTTAGTCAATATGCACGATTCTAGCTCGACTGACCGTACGATGTCCATCTAACGGCCGTAGTGCTTCTTCAACCTCTGGTCTTCTTGCTCCAGCCGCCCAAAGCAGCGCCGGTCGTCCCGCCTGCTCCTGCCTCCCGTGGCCGGCTATGCTGCCGCGGAGGCCTCACCGCCCCCATACTACTCCCACCGCTGGCCAGGCCATCCCTCCACTCCAGTGACCCACACCCCCTGTTATTCTGCGGCGTCGGCAGTGCAGCCGAACCAGTGAACCCTCGTACTCGTCTCCGCGTGGGCATCCACTGCCGTGTCTTCCCCGGCTCTGCGTCGTCCCCTTCCTAGGCCTCGCCGTCGTCCACCGTCGTGGTGCTGTCGGCGCGGCGTGGTCAATGTGGTCAACGACCGAATTCCATCGGAAGAATACTGTACGTGGAGAGGCTGACAGATGGGTCTACGGCAGCCGCAAGGAAGTGCCTCCTTATTACGAGGAAAATAATTATTCCTCCACCTGACAGCAGGGACCCACCGAACGCCCACCAGTATATCGCGAAAAAAATGTTTGCCCCTGACTGCTGGGACCCACTCGACGGGCCACCGTATTTCGCGAAAAAAATGTTCCCCCTGCTGTCAGCTCGGTCCCACCGGAAGTGCCTCCTTATTATGCACAAAAAATGAATACCCCCCTGCTAGCGGGGACCCACCTTGGTGGGAGGCTGACTTGTGGGCCTACTAAGTCGACGGGGACGGAGGGTTTTGTCAACTTAGTCAATATGCACGATTCTAGCTCCAGTGACCGTACGATGTCCATCCAACGGCCGTAGTGCATCTTCAACCTTTGGTCTTCTTGCTCCAGCCGCCCAAACCAGCGCCGGTCGTGCCTCATGCTCCCGCCTCCCATGGCCGGCTGCGATGCGGCGGAGGCCTCACTGCCCCCTACTAGTCCCACCGCTGGCCAGGCCATCTCTCTACTCACCCACACCCCTTGTTATTCTGCGGCGATGGCAGCCACACACCGCAGCGAACCAGTGAACCCTCGTACTCCTCTACGCGTGGGCATCCACTGCCGCGTCTTCCCCGGCTCTGCGTCGTCCCCTTCCTAGGCCTCGCCGTCGTCCAACGCCCTGGTGCTCTCGACGCGACGTGGTCAACATGGTCAAGGAACGGCTTCCATCGGACGTGGACTGTACGTGGAGACGCTGACAACTGGGTCCACGGCCGCAGCAAAGAAGTGCCTCCTTATTACATGCAAAATAATTATTCCTCCACCTAACAGCGGGGACCCACCGGACGGTCCACCGTATTTCATGAAAAAAACGTTTGCCCCTGACTGCTGGGACCCACCAGCTACATCTTCGCACGTAAGGAAGTGCCTGACAGTCGGGACCCACCTGGTCGAAGCGTACGTAGCGTTGTCATTCTGGTCGCGAACGTGTACGTACATATATACTGGTGGATGTAGTGGTGCGCACATGTCGTAGTAGAGGCGCGCACGTAGCATGTACACGTACATACAACGGCCAGGGTGCAAGAAAGCAAATACGGCCACGTATGTGTACATACGGGCAGGGTCTCGAACGCCTACTCGCGCGTACATACGGCCAGGGCTCATGTACATGGCTGGGTCGAAACGGAGAAACAACATCGTCTCGTGTTCATGGGGAGGCAACGGAATGCGTCATGTTCATTGGGAGGGCTTGGACGGAATAGGCGATGGAACGAGGCTTGGCGTACCACAGAACGGAGGAAACGGCCTTGTGTTTGACCGGCCACGTTCGAAACAGGATCCTGTTGATCGGGAGGGGTCTGGCGTACCACAAAACAGAGGACATGGTCCTCCTACGGTCGAAACGGGGGTCTTGCTCATCGGGAGGGGTGTGGCGTACCACAAAACAGAGGAAACGGACTTGTGTTGGAGCGCTACAGTCGAAACGGGGGGTCCTGTTCATCGGGAGGGGTGTGGCGTACCGCAAAACGGGACTCCACGGGATATTGTTCATATCCACCGTCGACCCCCTCCAGCCTCCACAAGCTACTCTTCATCCACCGTCGACCTCCTGCAGCCTCCACCTGCGACTGTTCATCCAGCCTCCACCGAGCGCTACTCCACCGGCTACTGTTCAACCAGCCCTCTCCACAGGCTCCTGTTCAACCACCCCTCCACGGCCTACTGTTCATCCTGCCCTCCACTGTCTACTGTTCATCCTGCCCTCCACGGGGTGGTCCTGTTCATCCAGCCCTCCACGGGGTCCTGTTCATCTAGCCCCAATCGGCTCGATCGATCGGGGTACTGTTCATCCAGAGGCAACACCACGGGGTCCTGTTCATCCACCCCCACCGGGAACTTTTCATCCAAACCCCCCCGCAACGCTCACTGTTCATCCAGAGGCAGCATCGGTCGGCTTCAGTTAGCAGCAGCAGCGAAGGAATCGCTCGATCGGGTTCAGTTAACAGCCATCAATCGATCGCTCGGGTTCAGTAACGCGTAGCCTGCAGTGCAATTGCTCGGGTTCAGTTAGAGCCCAACGCCTCGCTCGGGTTCAGTTAGAGCCAACGCCTCGCACACACGCACGTACGTGTACGAGAGAAGCGCACATTGCTCGGCCCCCGACCTCCCATCGTAACCGGGAACTCCTCGAAATTTTCCTCCCCCTCGCTTCTACCATGGTTTTTTTCGTCATGGACGGTCCAAAGAATGTCATGCAGCTGCGTCTCCGGCCCGCCCAGGACGAAAAGCCCATTTTCTGTCAAGATTTTTTGTCATAGAAGTAGGAGCCCACCACATCTATGATGATACCGGGTTTTGTCACAAATATCATCATAGAAGTGTCATATATATGACAAGAAAAAATTCGTTCGGCCCAAAATGTCACGGATGTGTCTTTTTTTTGTAGTGCACACAAATCACCAATACCTGCACAAACAATCAAACAACTTGCACCCAATGCGATAAAGGGGTTGTTAATACCTTCACGATCACTTGCAAAAGTGAGAGCTAATAGAGATAGACGAGACTAAACAAAAGATAAAGTAAATATTTTGGGGTTTTTTGGTTTATAGATCGGAAAGTAAAAGATTGCAAAATAGTAGATCGGAAACTAATATGATGGAAACTAGTAGGTAGGAAACTTATATGATGGAAAATAGACCCGAGGGCGATAGGTTTCACTGGAGGCTTCTCTCAAGATAGCAAATAATACGGTGGGTGAACCAATTACTCTCGAACAATTGATAGAAAAGCGCTAAGTTATGATGATATCTAAGGCAATGATTATGAAATACAGGCATCACGTCGGTGTCAAGTAGACTGAAACGATCCTGCATCTACTACAATTACCCCACAAACCGACTCCTGCCTGCATCTAGATTACTAAGTTCATGAATTATAGAGTAACGCATTAAGTAAGATGACATGATGTAGAGGAATAAACTCAAGAAATATGCTTTGCTCCCCAGTCATCAGCAACATGCAGGTCACTAGGACCCTCATTGATGGCGGAGCAGGACTCAACGTCCTGTCCGTCGAGACGTTTGACAATCTCCAAGTGCCGTACGATCAGCTTCAGCCGACCAAGCCCTTCTCAGGAGTCACTGATGGTTCCACTATTCCAATAGGGCAGGTTCGCCTTCCAGTCACCTTCAGGCAGCGCAACAAATACCGCACCGAGCTCATCGACTTCAACGTCGCCCACATCCGTCTGCCATACAACGCCATCCTCGGGTACCCAGCCCTGGCCAAGTTCATGGCAGTGACAAACCATGGATACAATGTCCTCAAGATGCCAGGAAGCGGTGGAGTCATCACCGTACCCTGTGTAGAAAGGGACGTAGTGTGTTCACTTGAGCGCGCGTTCCAAGCCGCAACAATCGAAGACCCGGACCACAGGAACGGAAGACTTCCCGAGGCGACCCTTAAGAAGAAGAAGGTTTTGCCTGGCCCAAGCCATAAGGAGGCAGGCGCCTCCGAAGGTGTTGCGCTAGGATCTGCGCCCAATCAGGGAGCGCTACCCTCTCTCGCATAGGAAGGCGCGCCCGGTGCCCTCCTCAGGCAGGGCTCGGGGGCTCTTTCTTAGAGAGCCACCGACCTTGCCAAGGTCATGAGGGAGGGGCTCGGGCACCACTTGGAGGGGTGCTTCCAGGAACGTTTCCCTCAGGAAGGTACAAGGCAAGGAAGACCAAACCCTCAGGAGTTCATCGCAAGAAGCACCCAGGAGCTACAAGAGTCGAGAGTCATGCACGGCAGCCGCCGCTTGCCCACTGTGGCCCCACATCCAGGCGAGGATGGTGGGCTGCGCGTCTCCATCGACGTGCCAGGGCTCAACCAAGCCACGTCTTAGGAGCGCCTCTGGCCTTCGCGCGTGGGGCGTTGCGAGGGTCCACCTCAAATCTACATTCGCATGCCTTTCAGCCTGCCGAACGCGGTCGGCGCTCCTCAACGCCTGCTGAGGAGCATTCTGGAGGCTCAGGAGGTCGGGCATTGTGCGGTCCTGGCGGAGATGGAGATGGCCCTCAGAGACCCACCTGCGCCTCTGAAGCCTCTCGAGGCTCCTAGGCCTGGGGGTTCGTGAGGGTCGACGACATCATCGCGCATCGCCCACCTCTTCAACATCACTTCATCTTCAACTGCACCAGGTGACATCTTTCTAAGTTTCGTTTTTAGCTGGGAGCGCCCACAGGGCCGCATCATTCCCAGGTCATGTGGGTCCGTCCCTGCGGCATGTATCCGTTTTGCTTATGCTCTTTACTTACCTTGTTGGGGGCGCCCCTCGGGCTGCATCATCCCCGAGCTGCTCGGGCCTGGCCCAGTGGCGTTTGCTTTTCCTGCGTCTACTTAAAATGAATTTCCTCCTACGTGCTTAACGTACCTGACCTAATCGCCTGCTCGATTGACGCCTACCTATGGAGACGCCCTGCAACACCGATAAATCTGAGTGGTCGAGCTCTGGCCGCTGCAGCCCCACAAGGCGCCACCTCACCAGGCCCTCAGTGCCCCAATCACTTCCCCGGAGAGACCAAAGGTTGGCTGGCAACCGTAACAACAGGTCTTGTTTCTCTTCATGATTGGTGTGCAGGACCTACTCCAGGAGAAACGCTAGGGATGTCGCGAGCTGCCTCTCCCTCTCTCCGGCACGGACCGCTTGCACGTTAAAAGGGGGGCGCCTGAGCATCGCGACTCATGGGCTCCTACTGGCTCTCCAGCCCTCACCCCCTGGCCTTGACCCACGGCATCGCGACCGGTCATACCAGCGGTGGCTGAGCTCGCTCGAGGGCCGGGACCTGAGGACGTAGAGCATTAAGGAAAGTGCCGGGGAGTGGGAAGAAGCTCGCGAGGACCTAACCCAGCAGCGCCTCAGCTGCCACCACTCGGGTCGGGCGCTTCGTCGAGGAACTACACCAGGCTCAACAGATAAGTCACGCCCTTACAGGAGTTGGACCAACGCAGCGCAAAACCATCGCCCAGTGCGGCTCTATCACGGCGACGTTGCCTTCCTTTCCCGCCCAGCGAGGGCTGCTTGACCGCTAAAGGGGACCTCCCGAGCATCGCGACTCGAGGGCTCTTACCGGACCTCGGGCCGCTCACCTCCTAGCCTTGACCACGGCATCGCGACCTGGCATACTAGCGAAGAATGAAGCCTGCCTGGGGACTGGGACTTGTCAGCGTACAACGCCAAGTCTTCTTGAGGATAGAAAGGAGGAGCCGAGCCGAGACAGGACAAGCACCTCGCATTGATTCATATTAAGACATAATGTTCGCAAAAGACGTGGCAGGCGCCTTACATACCCGCATGGGGTGTTGCTTCGATTCCTCGCAGGGAACAAAAGTGCTAATCCTAAGGAACGCTAATCGCCCGCACCTCCGCAAGGGACGCCATCATCAAAAGTGGGCTGCCCAACGTCGGCGCCAACCCCATCCAGATCAGTGGCGTCGGCGGCTAGACGCAGCTGCCCCGCTCTAAGCACGGCACGAGCTCGGGGGCTCGTAGCTGTCGTTGCTCGTCTCCGGAGTCGCGAGGAACTCAGGTGAGCCACTGGATTCACCAGCTCCTCCGCTGCTGTCTGAAGAGCTGCTGGAGAACCGATGAGCGGGCCAAGTCCTCGCCAGTTCGTTGCCCCTGCCGCTCTCCCTGGGGCAGCACTCCAGCCGGCGTCCTTCAGCATCGAAGACCTTGAAGAACATCAGGGAGGCGACGTTGTATTCAAGATGAATTACGAGGGCACCTACCGTCTGGCAGACCTGGGCGATTTTGCCCCAGCCCCGGGTCATGAAGACCTTGCCTGGAGCGACGACCGCGACCTCCGCTCCGGTCGCAAGGGTACTGCAGTCAGCATGCTGCAGCCAGAGCTCCCGAGCTCCGCTCGGCGGCATCTCAAAGTCGAAGGAAGGAGGAAGGAGAATCCAAGAGCTTGGAGGCATGGCGGCGTGGAGCACGAGCTCGTGAGAGGAGCGCTCGGCATAGACTCCAGGAGGAATGATGCGCACCACCGTGACTCGCCGGTGTCGACGGCGGCACCGTCGATGTCGCTTGACGCCTTCTCCCCCAGGACCCACGATGCGGGCGTACAAGGGTAGCGAAAACCCAGGCGGCGGTGGCTCGTACCAGGGCCTCGATGCCTCTTGCGAGCACCCTCATCTCGGTGGCAGAGGACCAGCCGTTTCTTCGGCGGAAGTGGGTCAGTACCCTCTCGGGGGGCCTTTCCCTTCTCTTCTGCGGAAAACTGGCGGATTGGTGCCATTGGCGTAAGGAGGAGCAAGAACAAGGAAGAAGAAGGAAAGGAGCAGCTGAAAGGGATGGACTGAAGGGGCTCGCGCGGCCCCGTACTTATAGCCGAAGGTGGCCAACTGCCGAGCACCATGATCGCAGGTAATCATGACCGATTTCTCTGCATGCAGGAACTTGTCAAGTCGTGCGGTCGCCGAGGCGTCGTGGGGAAGCGTAGATGCCCACGTCCAATCAATCGCCACGCGGCGCCCAAGGCCGCAGGCTGTTGGGGCCCGCGGCGCTTCGCGCTCGCCCCTTCGCTTCCCTGCTAGGCCAAGCCCGGACGCGCCTTGGGCCCGGGGGCTACTGTCGGTGTTCTGGGAACGGGGGTCCCCAGACTTGCCTGCCTACAGCCTCCGGCGTGGGTTAAGTGGGGGCCAAGCGCGGCCATCTTCATCATCTCAAGCTCAAGACCCTCGCGAGGGGCCAAGCCTCGCGGGGTGGACGACAAAAAGCTTCCTCAGAGGCAACCTCATCAGGCAGGCTCGCAAGGAGGTGGAGAGATCAAGGCAGGGGCACCTCGCGACGAGCCCGTGATGCAAGCCATGACGATCGAGACCAGGAGGGCGCCGGCCTGCACAGTGTCCTTGTTTCCCCTTTGATGCAAAGGGGCAAGCACAGGCCAAGGCATCGGGCAAAGGTTACCATTCTGGTGCAACGAGACCAAGACCAACAGAGCGGCAGGATGGAGGTCATCGTGGAGCCCAAGACGGTATCATCACCAGTGCTTTTGGCAGCCGAATACCACCTTTGGTCAGGATAACTTGTAGTAGATGTTCGCCTTCAAAATGGCCAATTGTTGGCGCCCTTCCCGCTCATTATTTGGGGAGAGGCCCAGAGCCTCTATAAATAGAGGTAACCACCACAGGGAGAGCGACATCTAGGGATGGGGACAGAAGGCAGAGATCGAGAGACAGCTAGAGATCTGGTAGAACTGGCTGAACTCACCAAAGCAGTTCATCGCACCAGCTCAAGAACACCTCTCGCGAGGCTGTTCTTCCCTTGTACTGTTCATCAGCAGCCCCTGAGGCAATCCACCACACCACACACTGGAGTAGGGTATTACACCACAACGGTGGCCCGAACCAGTATAAACCTCGTGTCCCTTGTGTTGTTCGTTGTTTCCAGCCTAGATCACGCGAGGAGATTGGACGTAGATCGGTAGGGGAGAGATCTCCACGCGCACCCCAGTGTTCGAACCTCAAGGGTCTGCCGGAACCCGAAATCTGACAGAGGCCACCGAGGTGGGCACAACCCACCTGGGCACGAGCGCCAGGGGGCCTGGTGCGCCCTGGGGGGTTGTGGCCCCGTCAGGGCACCCCCCAGGTGGTTCTCTGGCCCATTGGGAGTCTTATGGCCCCTAAAAATCCATAAAAAGATTCGCGGTGTTTGGACTCTGTTTGATATTGATTTTTTGAGATGTAAATAACAAGCAAAAAACTGCAATTGGCACTAGGCACTGGGTCAATAGATTAGTCCCAAAAAATGATATAAAGTTGCTATAAAATGATTGTAAAACATTCAAGAATGATAATATATTAGCATGAATACTTCATAAATTATAGTTACGTTGGAGACGTATCAGCATCCCCAAGCTTAATTCCTACTCGTCCTCGAGTAGGTAAATGATAAAAGAAATAGTTTATGAGGTGTGATTGCTAGCAAAGTGCAAAAGTTTGATCAATTCTATCACTCTTCCTAGCATCATAATAGCAATTCTTTCTTATGAAACTTCTCATGTTATAGTGGCAACCAATTCACATGTTAAGGTTCAAACAATGAATTCTCTTGAAACCCAACAACCTATGTTCTTAGTCACCAAGCAATTGCTGAAAGTGCGTTATATCGACTAGAGGGGGGTGAATAGGCGATTTTTATGAAATTCTTCACTGAGGAATTTGCCGGTGAGGAAATTCCTTAGCGAAGAACTACTAGCAGCGGAATAAGTACTCAAAAGTAAACATAATAGAATACAAGCATAGTCATCACGATGAAATGAAGACAGGCACAGAGTACAGGAAGCGTAAGCATAGGATAACACAGGATGAAGACAAACAGACTGAATAGATTGAACTGAGGAAATTGAGAAAATCTTAAGTCAAAGTCTTCAAGCACAGATATGAACAAGCACACAACACAGTTATGAGGAAATGAAAGAGTTGCGGGAATAGAACCAGTAAGTTTGGTGAAGACAATGATTTGGTAGACCAGTTCCAACTGCTGTCTCAGTTGTTCGTCTGGTTGGAGTGGCTGAGTATTTAAACTCAAGGACACACTGTAACATCCCAAATTTTCAATTTGGAATGTTATACATTAGATCATCAAAGCATATCATATTTATTGCATTTTGGTTGATCCTAGAAATTTAACGCAACTCAAGGACCCTCGGAGAGAGTTGGGGATTTCGTTATTTTCATATTTGAGTTTTCTCAAATTTTGAAAAATAGGATCATTTGATTTTATTTATTTTATCTTCAATTATTTCTATTACAAAAATATGAGAGAGGAAATAAAATGACTTTCCCAAAATAAAGAAATATTGATGGATTTAATAATAAAATCAAATAAGATTTTATTTTGGTTTTATTTGCTATTTTATTTGAATTTAGGAAAAATTGCACGTTTTCAAAAATTGCATTTAGGGCCAAGGAAATGTTCATCCCGTTCTAAATATTTTATTTAGATGGTGAAAATTTGTTTGGGCATTTTTGGATTTTTATATATTTTTCTAGATTTTTTTTAGTCCGGCAATTTTTTTAAACCCGCGCCCGATTGGGCCAAGGGCCCATCCGAGCCAGGCCAGCCCACCCGCCGCTGCCTCCTTGTCCGTGCAGCCACCGGACTCGGGAGATAGTCCGAGCCGGAGCCGCCTCGCCGCCGCCCGACCCCCTCCCCAATTCAGCCCCCCCCTCTTTAAATAGCCACCGCCGCCGCTGCCTCACCTCACCCCACGCCGCGCCACCCACCCCGCACCGCAGCCTGCCCCGCCGCCCGCGCTGCTGCCGCCGCAAGTCGCCGCCCACGCCGCCGCACGACGCTGCCGCCGCCTGCTGCAGCCGCCGCCACCAGGAGCCGCCGCCCCGCACCACCCGCCGCCGCCCGTAACCCCGCCGGAGTCCGAGCCAAGGTAGCCGCCACCGCTCGGTTTTCTGAGAAAAACCGATTCGGTTTTTTTAGAAAACCCTAGTTTTTGTTTTTTTAACGGGTTTTTCCCGGTTTATTTATTTAGCGAGCGTTCGCTCGTTCGTTCGTTTTAACGAACGCGTTCATCGTTAAGTTCCAGAAAACGAACGTTCGTTCGTTATTCTGTTCGTTGTTTCTCTTTTTCTCGGATTTTCTGCGATTATTTCTGATCACGATTTCTGATCCGATTTTCGCTCGTTTATCGGAATCAGGCGATTCAAGCGCCTGGAGTTTCGTCTCAAAACCCTCTTCCGATTTAACCAACTCAAACAAGTTGTTGCCTCAGTAAAATTTTACCTAGATTCAGATTAGTAAACGGAGTTTGTTTCTTTTGTCGTTTGTCTTTCGTTGCTTCGTTCGATTTGATTCTTTTCGCCAACCGGAGTTCTTAAGTTGAACTATCTGGTTAGATCTCTTATTTGAGTTTTACCTGTGCATTAGTTGAGTACTTATTACTTGCTTGTTTGTTTGTGATAGAGTACCCGGATTGCGTCGCTTGCTACTTTTCGAATCCCAAGGTTTCACGGATCATCAGCAAGGCAAGTAACACTTTGATCATACTTCCTATTACCTAGTTTTTATTGGATTAGATCAATCCTCACACATTGCATGTTTAGGATCTAATTAAATTGTGGGTTTTGGGAGGTAGATGAGGTAGTACCTATTACCTGTTTTATTATCAAACCTTTGGGAGTTAATTCTACGTTGCTTATCGCTATGCTATGCTAGTAGACGTGGATTGGGTGAGTGTATCCATGACAGATGTGAGATTGTTAAATTAATGGTTTATCTAAGGTGGCAACTTAAACACACATCTGGGTGGATTGAGGCACCTGGGTATTCCAGCAATTGCCTGTTTTTCTTTGGACCGCCACCCAGGCTCAAAGCGATCATGAGATTATTCATACTAGAAACTTCTGTGTGCAACCACGAGCTACTATGGGGTCTAGCATAGTTGATTAAGTCGTGCGAACTCTTACAGTGGTAGACTAGCAGATGTAGGGGATGTAGGTTGGTACGGTCTACCCATTCGTAAGGTGCAAGCGCTTCTGAAAGACTATGTCTCAGTCATCCGTTTCTCAAACACCATGTAGTGTGAGAATCCCAACAGAGGAGATCGAGTCTTGTGGGGAAAAGTGCGCAAACCTCTGCAGAGTGTATAAACTAATCCTGGTTAGCCGTGTCCCCGGTTATGGACATCTTGAGTATCTAGTACTTGGATTATCATGTGAATCTCATCATGTTACTCTAATTTTAATTTTGTTGGGTTTTAATGATGATGCTTAATTAGGATTGAGAGCGTGTCTACACTCTCAATGTTTAACAACTACCATGATAGTTAAATAAAATGTATTCCTTTGCAGTAGGGAAAATTGGCTTTACGCAAAACTGTAACCAAAGAGCTTTCCACCAGCCAAATATGCATGTAGTATAGTCTTATTCTTCCATCATTCTCTATGTGTTACTTTGCCAGCATATTCCATGTGATGACCCGTTTTCGGGCTGCAACGTTCATGTTGCAGACTTTTTAGACAACGAGTAAGGAGACTTTTATGTCGTGGTTCTGTACTCAGTGATGCCGTTGGAGTTGATGGACTCACTTATCTTCCAAGCCTTTCGCTGTTATCGTTATTAGATGGCCTTAAGCCATATTAATTGTAATAAGTTCTCTTTTGAGACACTCGATGTAATAAGTGTGTGATTGCTACTCTGTTATAAATCCTTCAAGTACTGTGTGGTGTCAGCATTACTGATCCAGGGATGACACCGGAGCACAGAGATCAGACTGGTTGAGGTCTGGTCGCTACAAGATGGTATCAGAGCACACGCTGACTGTAGGACACGACCACTAAGCTAAAGCCCTAGATCACTACTCACTCTTCTCTTTCTGACTCCTCATCTATTCTATTCTTTTAGGATGGCGGATGCAAGGAACAAGTTCACACAACCGGATGAAGATACACCCTTTGGACGTCACCCGAAGGAAGTCACTAGATATCTAAACGTCGGAGTACCAAGCTTCACCGGAACCTACAATGCCCCTTTACCTGAAGAGGAGCGCTGGATGATTCAAGTTCAAGTTCCAGGAAGGACGTTCATGCCAGTCACCGAGCCCATAGAGTTTTCCTTTGATGCACCAACCTAGAGTCTAGGAAAGAGCATGGCAGCTCACATCGCCATGGGACGTATTGGAGAAGTTTACCGCAATGATCTCAAGGATACTATTTACCAGATTTGTGGGCGCCGAGATGAGCACTGGGAGATGATCAACACCAAGAAGGATAGATCCATTGCAGCTTTTATCCAGGAGTTTAACCAGCACATTCGATGTCAGGAGAACCAGATGTGCGCAGACATGATAGATCTGAAGAAGGCAAGAACAAGAATCAAGGAACTGGAGGAAGAACTCAAGGCTACACGTGAAGATTATGAAGAGGAAATCGAAGTACTAGTGTATAAGAATGCCGACCTAACAATGAAGATCGGGATATTCATGGGAGGCCCTACACCAGTAGAAGAAGACGAAGAACCCAAGGAGATTCGCCCGGAAGACTACATCATCATCGACGACACCGACTCGGATCCAGATGATAGCGATGATGACTATGTTGATGAAGCTGGAGCAGATATTATGGAGTGTGCAACCGAAGAATATTTCTAGTAGACCACCCCAACAGTAGCAGTAGTCCACCATGTAAATATAGTAGTCCGAGCACTTTTGCGATCGTTAGACCGATTGTGTGCCCTTGTTTGATTGAATGAAGTGATATTGTTTGCTTTTGCCTCATGTGCATATGGTTAGTGTTTTCTCTTTATACCCCTCTATTCTTAAATCTCATCTTTTCTCAACCCATCAGATGCCTATGAGACGTGACCCCGGATTTACCTTCCCACCGGAGCTCACTCAATTGATCTAGCAGCAGAATACGTTGATGCAGTTGCTAGTCCAGAATCAGGATCAGGGGAACAACAACAACAACCCCCCCCCCACCACCACCACCTGTTGACCACTTAGCCCATTTTCTTAGGCTGAACCCGCCAGTGTTTTCCAGTAGCACCGAGCCTATAGTAGCAGATGATTGGCTCCGAAAGACAGCAAGGGAGTTGACCACGGCAGGATGCACAGATGCGGAAAAGGTGAAGTTTGCCGCACATCAGCTTGACGTACCCACAGCATCATGGTGGGAGAATTTCACAGCCACTTTCCCTATCGACACTGTCACATGGGACCAGTTCCAGCAGGCTTTCCGTACTGCCCATGTTTCAGCAGGAGCTATGGCCATGAAGAAGCGTGAGTTTCGCAACTTGCACCAAGGAGGGCGGACAGTTGGCTAGTATGTGGAGGACTTCAGTAAGCTAGCATGTTATGCCCCAGATGACATTGCTACGGATGCAGCTAAGCAGGAGAAGTTTCTGGAAGGACTGAATGATGAGTTGAGCATGCAGTTGATGGTAGCAACCTTCAAAAACTACCAGGAGTTGGTAGATCGTGCTCTTATGATTGAAGGGAAGCAGCACCAAATTGAGAATCGCAAGAGGAAGTATGGAGAAGGGAAGTACAATTATGGAGCTCAGCAGAAGCCGCGCTTTACCCCTAGACTGGGACGACCTTTTCAACATACCCATGGGGGAGGAAGCTCGCACAATCATAATGGCCCTAAGAATGGTAATGGGAATGGAGGAAGCAACGGCCAGAACCGTACCAACCCATCAACCCCAGCCAAGAGAGACCTGAGCCAAGTCACTTGCTTTAAGTGCCAGAAGATCAGACATTACTCTAATGAATGTCCTGAAGCCCAGAATGGAAATGGCAGTGGAAGATCTGGGAAGAAGCCGAACCCTTTCAACAGGGGACAGGTGAACCACGTTAACGTGGAGGAGGTTGAAGCCCAGCCCGATTGTAAGTGCATCTAGTGCCACCCCTAGTTGGTTTTGGAGTATTGACGACAAACCTAGTTGAGGGACTAATGTGTTTGTGAGAATTGCAGGATAACACAGGTAGAAGTCCCTCATTGATTCGGTTTTCCTACCAGAGATCACCCCTAAAAATGTATGAAGACATTGAAGTCAAAGGTGGTATATGAAGATATTCACATTGAAGAGTATGACAAGAGAAGACACCACATGAAGCCTATGGAGCTCGAAGACTTAGATCTTTCGTAGTTCTTTTTCTTATGTGTTGAGTCATAGGAACCACCGAACTGTTAAGTGGGGTCCAAGAGAACCAGTCAGAATGACTGAAGTGATGCCTTAACCAAAAAGCCATGTCTTCGAGTGAAGACTTTGAGAGGGAATCTTGTCCAGAGTCGGACAAGTCAGCTTTGCTTGTAGCCCAAGTAAAGTTGCCGTGTGAGTTTGAAATCTGACCGTTGGAACATGTGTCAGTTCCTTAGTGACCCAGGGTCATTTCGGACAAATCAGGTCGGGTTGCCAAGTGGCTATAAATAGCCCACCCCCTACAACCATAAACGGTTGGCTGCTCAGATTGAGAATACGACTTTTGTCATTTGAGAGCAACCCACCTCGAAGCCTTTGAGAGAGAGAATTCCTTTGAGACGATAAAGCCCTAACCACCCAGAGCCAAAGAGAATTGGGCATCACTTAAGTCTTCTTGTCTGTGTGATCTGAAGACTTATTACACTTGAGGACTGTGCATCCTCCAGCCGGTTAGGCGTCGCGTTCTGAGCATCCAAGAGACATTGTGGATTGCCGGTGAACGAAGTCTGTGAAGGTTTGGGAGTCTACCTTGAAGACTTAACAGAGTGATTGGGCGAGGTCTGTGTGACCTTAGCTCAAGGGGAATACGGTGAGGACTGGGTGTCCTGAGCTGCATGTTCAGGACTGGGTGTCCGGGACTGTGTGTCCTAAGGTTTAAATACCTAGCCGCCCCAACCAGACGTACAGTTGTCACAGCAAGTGGAACTGGTCCAACAAATCATTGTCTTCAACGAGTCATTGGTTGCATCTTCTCTTCCCTTTACTTACTGTTACTCCTTGTGAAGTCATTGCATGATTGTACTATCTTTTGTCTTCACTGAGTGACTGCACATTCTGTTTGGCTTCATAATATCTTCCTACCTGATCCTTACTACATTGCTGCTATCAGTCATTATGCTTTCACTTTGTTGAATACTTGACTATAGTTTGCCTAGTGTAGTCTACCTTCCGCTGCAGGGTAATAGGTTATTTCTATCGTTTGTCTTCATAACTTCACGTTTTGAGGACTTTCATAAAAATCACCTATTCACCTCCCCTCTAGTCGATATAACGCACTTTCAATTGGTATCAGAGCTTGGTGCTCCCTTGTTCTGTGTGATTCGGTTTAACCACCTGGAGTTTTAGCTATGTCGACTGTAGGGATAATTAAAGTCTCCGCTGCGTGCCTCGTCTTCGATGGAACTGAATATCCCTACTGGAAGAATAAGATGCGCATGCATCTTGAAGCCATTGACGTCGACCTATGGTATGTCGTCGAAAACGGTGTTCCCAAGGCTGGAGAAGGTGTCACTGTTGCTGATGTCAAGAAATTCGTTCAACTGGACTCTACTGCCAAGAATATCATCTGTGTTCATCTGACCAAAGGACAGTATGGCCGTGTGAGTGCTTTGAAGACATCTAAGCTTGTCTGGGACTGGCTCTCCAAGGTCAATGAAGGCATCTCAACCTAGAGAGATCAGAGAATCAGTGTCATTCGCAACCTCTTCAACCTCTTCAAGCGAAATGACAATGAGAATGTCCAGCACACATTTGATCGACTCACTGACATCACAAATGAGCTTCAAGCCCTCAGCGCTACTGAGATCACCAAACATGAAGTCGTCAAGACACTACTAAGATCACTTAATAGCTCGTTTGACGTCCTAGCCCTGATGATTCAAGAACGTCCTGATTTCAAGACACTCGATCCGTCTGACATACTTGAGAGGCTCAACACACATGAGTTTCAGCTTTCTAAGAAAAGAGATATCTACGGTCCAAACTATGGGTGAACTCGTGCCTTGAAGGCAAAAGTTGTCTCCTCATCTGAAGAAGAATCTGATAGCAATTCTGATGATCCTGAAGACATTGGAACGGAACTTGCTATGCTTGTTAAGAAGTTCCAGAAATTCACCAAGAAGAAATGCTTCAGAAAGTCTTCCCGATCAAGCTCAAGGAATGATGAAGCTTCTACTCATGACTACAAGAAGAAAACATGTCACAAGTGCAAGAAACTTGGCCACTTCATCTCTGAGTGTCCACAGTGGGACAATGAGAACAAAAAGAAGAAGAAGAGCAAGGAATATGACTCTGACGACAAGAAGAAGAAGAAATACTCAAAGTCTTCTTCCAAGTCTTCCTCAAAGTCTTCATCTCACAAGAAGATCTTATCTGGCAAGGCACGTGCGTTTGTTGGCAAGGAAATGGATTCAGAGGAGGAGTCTGCTTCTGAGGAGGCAGAGGTGGAGTCTGAGGAGGAGTCCGATTCAGGCGTCGCAAGTATGGCTACAACATACGTTGCCAAGTCCATCTTCAACACTGAAGACAATGACTTCATCACTGACACCGATGCAAATGACAAGGACTACTCTGACTCTACGTACTGCTTCATGGCACGCGGTGCCAAGGTAAACACACGCACTACTCACTATCAAACATCTAGTGACGATGACTCTGATTGTGGCTCAAAACCCAGCTACAAAACACTTGCTAAAATTGCAACTGAACAACAGAAAGCTATGGAACATATTCAAAAACTGTTAGACAGAAGCGATGATCTGTTGGGTGCTGAAATGACTCGTTCTGAATCCTTAATTGAAGACATAAAAAATCTTCACGTTAAGTATCAGGAACTTGAAAGTCGTCATGATACTCTCTCAACAACCCATGAAAAGCTTTCCTATGATTATCTTCAAAGGAAGCAAGATCTTGAGAAGTTGAGAGCGGCTCATGAAGACCTTCAAAAGGAAAACGAGTCACTTCGCGCCAAACAGATCAGTTCCGCTCAGGAAGGATTTGAACCACCATGTCTTAAATGCATTGAGCGTGATAATGCTGCTTCTGTTGCTGAATGTTCTACTGCTACTACTGTTGCAATATCTTCAACTGTTGATGTGGTAACTAACCCCTCTGCTGAGGATACCACTGCTATTGCTAACGAGAATGCTAGGTTGAAGACATTGCTTGAAACAGGGATGTACAAAAGTCTTAAAGGGCATCAGACACTATGTGATGTCCTCAAAAAGCAGATTCTGAACTGAAACCCAAGGAAAGAGGGTGTTGGGTTCATAAGGAAAATGAATGCTGATGGCTCTTACTGGAAACCTGAGCAGTACCCCAAAACCACATGGGTTGCTGCAAAGGAACCTTCAGCAGATCCATCCAATCTATCTGGCTTCACTTGTTCTAACCCCATTATCATTGATGAATCCTTTGATGCAAACTATAAACTGTTTAAGAATCAGAATGGTGAAGTGTTTGCCAGGTACATTGGTACTAACTGCAGGAATGGACCGCCTATGAAGAAGATCTGGGTTCCGAAAAGATGTCTGGAGAATCTTCCTGTGAATGTCATCATGACACCTCACATGAAGAAGAGAAACCTCAGACCAAAGGCTTCATACGGTCCAAAGGCTTCATACAGACAGAGGACTCACCTGAGTCACACTAACGCAAATGTTTTGCAGGGAAACCATACTCAGGCATATGAATATGAGAGCGATTCATCAAACCGCCATGTTCATGTGACCAAGAACTATTCTGCTTATTCTTATGAGTACTATTGTCCGCCTGCTAGACTGTTTGCTAGGGCTCCAAAGCCAAAATTCTCAGATGCTGCACTTAGACTTATTGCTTCTAAGCCACCCTTGAATATGTGGGTGGCTAAGAAAGCTTAACTCTCTTTTGCAGGGAAAGGTCTGCAGTAGAAAACCAAAATCATCTGATGCTATTGCTGGGGACCTTACACATCTTGTAGGGCGCAAGATCAAATGCCCGAATGGTCTTACTATGTACTTCGTTCCTAAATCGCTTGCTGCTCTCCCTATTAGTCCTAATCTGGATCTAAGCTTTCTTAACCCATTGGTTCGTCAAATGTTTTTGCTTCACAATGCTCTTGGTGAAGCCTATCCCCCTAACTGCACTGTAGGGTACGACACCAGCGTCTTCAGAATGGATTATTGACAGTGGATGTACAAATCACATGACTGGCAAAATAAGCCTTCTTATGGACTCAACCTTACGTCCATCCGACAAGAGCCACATCACATTTGCTGACACTGGTAAAAGTAAGGTATTGGGTGTAGGTAGAGTTGCAATCTCAAGGGATCAACACATGGATAAAGTCCTGCTTGTTGAATCCCTTGGCTTCAACTTAATGTCTGTCTCAATGCTTTTCGATTTGAACATGGTCGTAATATTTGGAAAATATCGTTGCCTTGTACTAATGGAATCCGACAAGTCTCTAGTATTTGAAGGGTATTAGAAAGATGATTTGTACGTGGTAGATTTCTCAGCAGGACCACAGCTTGCCGTATGTCTTCTACCAAAAGCTTCAGAATGCTGGCTCTAGCATCGGAGGCTTGGGCATGCTAGCATGAGGAACCTCCACACCCTGGCAAAGAAGAATCATGTCATAGGCATTGAGGGTGTCAAGTTCAAGTAAGATCACTTATGCGGTGCCTGCGAGGCAGGGAAGATGACAAGGGCCAAACACCCCTCGAAGACAATCATGACTACTACTCGACCCTTCGAACTTCTTCACATGGATCTTTTCGGTCCCACTCATTACTCAACTCTTACTACTACTGCTTGCCTCTATGGCTTTGTCATTGTTGATGATTATTCTAGATATACTTGGGTGCACATAATCCTTTACAAGACTGAAGTGCAGGATGTCTTCAGACGCTTCGCCAATCGAGCAATGAACAACTATGGCGCCAAGATAGAGCATATCAGAAGTGACAATGGCACTGAATTCAAGAACACTGGCCTTGATACATATCTTGATACCTTGGGCATCACTCATGAATTCTCAGCCCCGTACACGCCACAGCAGAATGCCGTCGTCGAACGCAAGAACGGAACACTCATTGAGATGGCCAGAACGATGCTAGATGAATACAAGACTCCAAGAAAATTCTGGCCTGAAGCCATTGACACTACATGCCATACAATCAATCGTGTTTATCTTCACAAGCTTCTGAACAAGACATCTTATGAGCTCCTTACTGGCAAGAAGCCAAATGTCAGTTACTTCAGGGTATTTGGCGCCAAGTGCTGGATCAAGGACCCACATCACACCTCAAAGTTTGCACCAAAAGCACATGAGGGTTTTATGCTTGGATATGGAAAGGACTCGCACTCCTACAGAGTCTTCAATCTCTTTCATTACAAAGTGATTGAAACAGTGGATGTGTGGTTCAATGAGACCAATGGTTCACAAAGAGAGCAACTGCCAAGTGTGCTAGATGAAGTTCCATCCAGTGAATCAATCAAGCTAATGGGAACTGGAGAAATTATACCTTCTGAAGCTCATCCTGAAGAAGAACTTATCATCTCAGCACCTGATCAACATGAAGACAATGCTCAGCCTGAAGACACTCCTTCTAACAACGACAATGATCAGCAAGAGCAAAATCTTCGCCCTGTACATCCTCGCGTTGCCAATGAAGTGCAGATTGAAAGAATAATTGACAGCATCAATGCACCCGGTCCACTCACTCGTTCAAGGGCAACTCAGCTAGCAAATTTCTGTGGGCACTTCACATTCGTCTCAATAACAGAACCCAAGAAAGTTGTAGAAGCCTTCATGGAACCGGAATGGATTCAAGCTAGGCAAGAAGAGCTTCAACAGTTTGAGCTGAATAATGTATGGGAATTGGTTAAGCGTCCTGATCCAAGGAAGCACAATATAATAGGCACCAAATGGATATACCGCAACAAGCAAGATGAGCATGGTCAAGTTGTCAAAAACAAAGCTCGTCTCGTTGCTCAAGGATATACTCAAGTGGAAGGCATTGACTTCGATGAAACATTTGCTCCTGTGGCTAGACTTGAAACCATACGCATACTGCTGGCCTATGCAAATCATCACAACATACTTCTATATCAAATGGATGTGAAGAGTGCTTTTCTCAATGGCAAAATTGAAGAAGAAGTGTATGTTGCACAACCGCCTGGCTTTGAAGATCCAAAACATCCTGACATGGTATACAAGCTCAACAAGGCGCTGTATGGCCTCAAACAAGCCCCTCAGGCCTGGTATGACACACTCAAATACTTCCTGAAGAGCAAAGGCTTCATATCTGGTTCCCTAGACCCCACTCTCTTCACGAAGACATATGATGGTGAACTGTTTGTATGCCAAATATATGTATAGTGAAGAGTTTGGATATATGATGCAAGAGCAATATCAGATGTCCATGATGGGGGAGCTGAAGTTCTTCCTCGGTCTTCAAATATGACAGCAACGCAATGGCATCTTCATATCTCAAGAGAAGTATCTCAAAGATTGCCTGAAGAAGTTTGGTATGAAAGACTGCAAAGGCTTCACAACACCAATGCCAGCCAAAGATCATCTGGGTCCCGGCGACAATGGTAAAGAGTTCGATCAAAAGGTATACCGCTCCATGATTGGTTCTTTACTTTATTTATGTGCATCTAGGCCAGATATTATGCTTAGTGTTTGCATGTGTGCTTGATTTCAAGCGGCACCAAAGGAGTCGCATCACTTAACTGTGAAGCGAATTCTTCGATATTTGGCTCACACCCCAACTCTAGG
The DNA here is from genome assembly GCF_002162155.2 of Triticum dicoccoides. Lineage (NCBI taxonomy): Eukaryota > Viridiplantae > Streptophyta > Magnoliopsida > Poales > Poaceae > Triticum > Triticum dicoccoides. The sequence goes on from NC_041382.1 coordinate 734,408,595, forward strand.
ATTATGGTATCCAAAGGGCTCAGAGTTTGATCTGGTTGGATTCTCGGATGCTGATTATGCTGGTGACAAAGTTGGTCGCAAGTCTACATCAGGCACATGTCACTTTCTGGGACGATCACTTGTATGTTGGTCTTCAAAGAAGCAGAACTGTGTATCTCTCTCCACTGCTGAATCTGAATACATTGCTGCTGGATCTTGCTACGCTCAGCTTCTGTGGATGAAGCAAACTCTCAAGGACTATGGCATTCATCTGAAGCAAGTGCCACTCTACTGTGACAACGAAAGCGCCATAAAGATTGCCAACAACCCAGTTCAGCACTCGAAGACAAAGCACATTGAAATTCATCACCACTTTCTCAGAGATCATGTTGTGAAGGAAGATATTGATATCATACACGTCAACACTGAAGAGAAATTGGCAGATATCTTCACCAAGCCCTTGGATGAGAAGAGATTTTGCAAGTTACGGTGTGAGCTAAATATCTTGGAATCCTCAAATGTCCTATGATCAGGCATATTGATGACTTAGATGTGCAACACACGAAGTAAAGTATATCTTCATTCAATGAAGACATACATTCTAAGTGTGAATACATTAATGTGGAATTTGACTTCGGAGCGCCATGATAATTGTGCACCGTGTCTGGGTCTAATACTTCCTATACGGTGGGTAACGCCACCACCACATGTTCTGTTTGAAGTGTTTCACTCATGGCGTTATATTTGCTATGTCTTCACATTTGGTTTGACTTCAATCTCAACATATCTTCATGATTATCTTCACTATGTTGACTATATATATATATACTAGTGTTCTGTCCTCTACAGCATTCACTTATAGCTATGTCTTCTTGTTGAATCTTTTGAACTAAGTGAATGTGATCGGACCCTAACCTCTCTATGCTTTCTATCTCAAATTCTATCTCTCCAAATCATATGCATTCTATTGAAACTGTCGAATGTCTTCTCTGCGTCCTTGTCAGCAGAAGATACAGAGACAACCATTAAGTCCGTTTTCAATGCTCTTTCCTCCACATGAAATCTGGAGAAGTAGGAACGACCACCCGACAATCAAGGCGTGCATGGGACGTGGAACAAACCGCATAATGGCCACGTGTTCCTCAGATGCGAATCGCCAGGGGCACCTGTGTAATAGCGCAGTGCCGCCCCTGTACCTATAAATACACACTTCACAACGCTCATTATCTCTTCTTCCACTCTCGCACAAACCCTAGCACCACCGCTAGCCCTCGATGATGCCGGCGACGAAGCGCTTCGCTGCTGCAACCTCTCTGACGCCGTCTTCACGCCGACCGCGGACATCGTCCTCTCCGCCGTTGCCGTAGGTGTCCACTGTCGCCAAGTTAGGGCACGGAAGATCGAACTGCTCGGCCTCATCTTCCACTCCGTCTAGCAGTTCTTAGTGTGGTAAATAAAACTTATTTTTACAACACCATTGATCTTATGGCTTCGTCACTTGTTACCACAAACAGTTTCTGTTCACACAAGTTAGATCTCTCTCATACTGCATCTCATAACTTGCCTAGTATATTCACTTGTTCTTCACAAAGTAGTTAGATTCCTCACTTGTACTGATCTGTGGATTCGTACAAATCTGGAACCAACTTCTTATCTATGAGTGAATGTCTTCGCACGATGAGGTCAATGTCTTCTAAACTGATTTATCTTCAAAATCTTCTGAGAATGCATATGACCTCTTCCCCTTCCCTCGCACCTTAATGTTGTCACAGGTACATGTCCGTGGGAGAATCCTTTGGTTCTCATAGTCTGCATTCATTTGCAGAATTCTTACAGCATCACATAAATTCTCCCGAAGCCAGTTCTTGTTGGTCCAGCAAGCAAAGACCTTTGAAGCCTTTGAACGTGTTGAAGCCTTTCAAGTTAAAGTTTATGGCTTCAAAGAAATCAACGAGGAAAGGTGGCAGACAGCGTCGAGGTGGAACATCAAAAGATCTGCCTGATGAACTCTCAGAACTATACAAGACAGATCCTGAAGAGGATTACAATCAGCGCAAGACCCGAATCCAATGGATTCGAAGATATTGGGCAGAACAATGGTTCAGGTACCGATTTGTAACCCAAGAGTATGCTGAGAAAAGTGCCATCAAGAGACCATGGGGGGACATACTATACAAGAATCTTCAACCCAAGACCAGAGATGAAGCCATTGAACAAGGCTTCTATCCATGCATGGTCCGTGGGCCACAGCCTGCTGATGCTCACCCGTCGTCACTGCTATGGTGTCGTGATGACAATCTGTTCAAGCGCAACTTCTAGTTTGCCTAGAACTCAGCGAAGCAGAACAAGAAGACATTGGGACTATACTTCAATCCTGGTCCTTCTGCTCCAAGGGCTGATGGCACACGAGATGCAGAACCTAATGTCATCGGTCCTTTCTACAATCTTCAAGGCCTCATCACCCACATCTTGGTTCAAGGGACTGCAGTGAATGAGCCTACAACTGATGATTCATATGAAGCGCCTGCAGCGCCGAAGCCTCAGAAGCTGAAGAAGCCTAAAGCTTCAAAGCCTGCCCCTTCACCTAAAATCTCACGGGCGAGGCCACTAGCAACTGCACCTCCTGAAGACAGTGTGCAGTCTGAAGACTTATCACGCATCTCCAAGCCCCAAAAGAGCAAGATGCCTTTGCCACACACCAGCCAAGAGCTGACAGATGCTGCCATTCTTTGCAATGATGACATTGATCTGTCAAGTGATGAAGATCTTGCAGATGACGCTCTTGAGAAACTCATCAAGAGCAAAGAAGAAGCAGAAATCTTCAATGATCTACTGCTCTTTGATGTAACCATCATCCACAACTTCATTGACGACTGGTTTGACACGCCAAACATCAGCTTTGATGATCTGCAGCTACCCATTGGCCTCAGTGTCGCCTTCCATGGCGCCATTGCTTCAGAACTAGCCATCGCCCAGTGCGATGTTGAACTGAAGCAGAAGATTGACTATGAAAAAGATCAGTTCAAGAAGCATATGACCAAGCTCAGCGTGCAAGAAGTGAAGAACTTCAAGATCATGATGCACGAGCTCAAGGAAGCCTTTCTGAAGAAACGTGCAGAAGCTCAGGGTTCGCGTGAGCGCATGAAGGCTCTGGCTGACAGATGTGTGCAAGCCTACAATGAGGCTGAGAAGCTCAAGGCCCTTGGGCGTCCTGGCGTCGACCCCAGGATGGCCGCTAAGAAGAAGAAGAAGCCTGCTACGGCTGAACCAGAAGCACCAAGGCAGGAGGCAGTTCCCATTGTCTTCCCAACAAGAATGACTGGCTCGAAGCCAAAAAGCCGGTCAACCGCTTTAGAGCTCAAGAAGACAAGGACTGCTGAGGCTGAAGCAAGAAAGAGAAAACGTCCTGAAGCCTCTCCTACTACCCCCTCCAAGAAGAAGAGGAAGACCAAGAAAGATCGGGCTGCTCCCACAGAGCCTTTGATAGTTGAACCTATTTCAATGGTCTATCCTGGAGCTCAACGTCAACTGACAATCCATAAGCCTGCTTTCACAGAGGCTCATGGAGCTAAAGACTTTCCAGCAGCTGATCCCATCGCTGCTGAAGACATTGGTCAACATGACAATGTAGAAGATGGTGCAGTCCTTCCTCAGTTTGAGACCAACGAACTCATCAGCATTGGTCGTCCACTGACGCCAATTGCACAGGATGCTTCATGGGCAGATCGCCCACAAGAGGAAGAAGACAATGAGGCCCGGCCCACTACAACTCCACAGGCGTCGCCCGCGTTGCGCAGGCTTCGCAAAGGGCCAAGGCCTCAAGTCTATGCTGAAGATAATCCGGCTGCATCAGCCGCGGAAGAAGAAGTCCCACAAGTTCCCACTCCCCAAGAAGCAGTTCTCACGGAGAACGTGCTTCTGACCGACCCTCCAGCTCATCAAGTGGAGGATGAAAATCTTGAGGCTGCCACAACTACCAATGAAGCTAATGTGGAGCCCTCCCCAACTGAAGAAGAAGACAGCGAAGCCACTGATCCCGTCACTTCTGTTCCTGAGTCTGCTGCCGGTCCCCAGTTCGACTATCATGTTGAGCACAGGCCACAGGTACAGAAGCCAATCCCAAGATTGCCAAGGTTCCCAGGTCCTGCATCAGCTCCTGGCTCCTTCAATATCAATGGCTTCAGGGCAGACAACACATTTTTCAATAGCTCCAAGAACCCCTACTCAAGGGAACGGATATCATCTGATCGGTTCTGGAGCTATCCTCAGCGAAGCTATTACTCATGCATTCTTTACAACCAAGGTCGCATCTTCCCACACAAGCGCCTTGACATTGAAGCTATAGCTGGTCTGCCCTGTCTGGAAGAATCTTTGGATTGCTTCAAGGAAGTTGGACTACTGCCGTTCATTACTGACCAAGAGCATTGGAATGAAGAGCTGCTGCTTCAATTCTATGCCACACTTCACATCCGCGGATATAACAGAGATCCGAAGACTTGGGTCCTGGAGTGGATGACCGGCAACGTTCATCACGAAGCCAATGCATTTGACATCATTGAGCTCACTGGCTTGCCCACTCCTGGCGATCTCTACGAGCATGGCTGTCAGCTGCATAGTGAAGCTATTGAGAGTATCTTCCAGAGACCTGAGCCTGATATGAGTCAGATGCTCAGCATGATGAAGCCATTGCCACAAGATGCTGCTTATCCAACGGCGTTCTTCGTTGAAGACCTTGAGTATCTTCCAAGAACCATCTATCACATCATCAGGCGAACTCTCTGGCCCATTAAAGGGCACTCTCCAAATGCCAAGCTTGAAGGTGCAATGAAGACTTTGGTCTTCTATATTCTTCATGGGAAATGCTTCAATGCACAGGACTTCTTCATACGCCAACTTGCTGCATCAGGCTCTGATTTGTTTGGTTTGAAGTTCTACGCCCCTTGGGTAATGCGGCTGATCAAACTTCACTCTGCTATCTCGTATCAGCCCTCAGCCCGCAACCATCGGATCTTCTTGCCCGATGTGGATATGTCTACTGAAGCCATCTATCCTGAGCCTGCCAAGGAACCTCTAAGTCTTCAGAATGCAGAGCATCAGAGTTTCACTCAGAACGTTGAAGGTGTTGAAGCCGTTGCTCGGGTGTATCCTTTGGCTGGCACTACACGTGCACCACATCCTGCCTCCACTGAAGCCACTGATAGTACAACTGCTCCAAGACCCAAGAAGCGCACTCGTGTTCTCAACGACCGAGAGCTTCTTGTGGCTCTTCATCAGAAACAGGATAGACATCATGACTGGCTGAAGCGACAGATGAAAAGCCTCTTGGTGGATGTCAATCGCATTCGCAATCTTGCCACCAAGAATGCCTTCGTTGCAAATGAAACCTGTCGCCGCACATGAAAAGGGCTAACAATGATGTGTTCTGAAGATGATCTTCAAGAGGATGGCTTCACTGAGTGATCCAAGTTTGACTCCACACCTCCTCGAAGGGCTGTGCTGCGGGGAACTCCATCCCTTGAAGACTCTAAGTTCTCTTCCTCTGCTGCAACAGTGACTGCCAGAGTTATCGAGGATGAAGACGATGCTACTTCACTGCCACCTCCTTCAGCACGTCTCAACTCAGCTCCAAGCTCTTCTGCACCGCCAAACACCACCAACGACCCTGTTGCTCATGGGAACGAGTAGATACTCTATGTCTTCAAACCTTTTTGGTCCTTATTGACAAAAGGGGGAGAAGCATATGAGGTTGATAGTCTTCAAGCGGGTCCAAATGGGCAGGTGCTTTATATTTTTCTATATTTTGCTTCGTGCTTACAACTCTCATTTTTCTACATTTGGTTCTTTGAGTTGTAACACTTAAACTCAATGGTCGTCTGCTACTTGTTTGCCACCTTGTTCTGCGATGATAAATTCTGCATGTGCGACGATAAATTCCGCACTTAGATCATTCTGCAGACGTCCATTTTCCATTATGCATGTCATTATCTTCACATACTGTTGGAGTAATCGACCACGAGTACCCCGAGGACGGCAAGACGATTTTTCAAGACATCGGGGCTAGCAAAGCCCCTCAGTCCGACTGTCCGGCCGCTCCTGCCGGCTCCCCGTCCGACTGCTCTGCCCGGCCGGCTGCCGACTGCCGGCTGCCGACTACGCCAACCAGCCGGCAAGCCGATTGTTCCGCTCGCCCCCTGCCGGTCAAGCCCGACCGGCCGGGACCTCCTCGAGCGCCGAATATCGGGCGATACGTCCAGCGGGTGCGCTGACGCGCCCCCACAAGGAAGAACACAAAGTAGTCACCGGGAGATCCGGCCTAACTGCTCAGCAGTCGGCCCAAATCTCAGGGGCTACACCCAGCGGGTGCGCTGACGCGTCCCCATGAGAGAGAAGACAAAGTAGTCGCCGGGAGATCCAGCCCGACTGCTCAGCAGTCGGCCCGAATCTCGGGGGCTACACCCAGCGGGTGCTCTGACGCGCCCCCGCGAGAGAGAAGACAAAGTAGTTGCCGGGAGATCCGGCCCGACTGCTCAGCAGTCGGCCCAAATCTCGGGGGCTACACCCAGCGGGTGTGCTAACGCGCCCCTGCGAAGATGAAGACAAAGTAGTCGCCGGGAGATCCGGCCCGACTGCTCAGCAGTCGGCCCGAATCTCGGGGGCTACACCCAGTGGGTGCGCTGACGCGCCCCCACGGAAGATTGCAGACAAGAGAAGCGTTTTGTCCGGCTCCCAGTAGCCGGCAGAAGAGAAGAAAAAGGACGTTGCAAGACGCCTCGCCGCCTGGCCGGTCGAGCCTGACCAGCCGGAACCCCCCTTCGAGCACCCGGGGGCTCGAAGGCTTCACCCAGCGGGTGCACCGACGCGCTCCGCGAGCGGCGAGTCGCGCCGGTTGTTTTCGACGACCGCGACTACACAAAAATCAATGTGAGCTCATCGCCCACACATTTTTGCATCACACAAGCACGGATAACCCCGAGCGATGCTCGGGTGTTATCTCCGCATTTTTTTTATTACAGTTGCATCACTATTTGCCCCGGCGCCAGCCAGAGTTGGCCCGGGGGCTGGCCGCTTGGCCTGAGACGTTAGTTCCCGCAGACAGCTTAGTAGCGTGCGCAGTACCAAAGGCTCACTCTTAGTCACAGACCACAGAGCGGCTGTCCGGCAAGCAAGGGTGAATGCTGGAGGCCACCCACGCGAAAAAACGTCCGGGAAGAAAAACGGTTCGGGCGACCCAGCCGTTTTCCTTTACAAGTATCTACTCGGTTGAATCTGCCCCTAGACTCTGAGTACTATACACTCCACTTCGAGGCCCACTCTTAGCCACAGACCGCGGAGCGGCTGTCCGGCAAGCAAGAGCACAAGCCAAAAAGCGGAGGGAACACGAAAAAGATTAAGGGGGCTCAGACGAAACCGAGTCGGCACCCTCCGCATAAAACTTGCAATGCTAAAAGCAAACATTTGATATATCCGCATGGACTAACTTTGTCTTTTTTCATGATCATTTCACTGAACACTCGCCAAAAAACCTCCGCTCAACTTTGCCAAGTTGCCCGGAGGCTTGGGGGCTACTGTCGAAGTAATCGACAACGGGTACCCCGAGGACAGCAAGATGATATTTCAAGACATCGGGGCTAGCAAAGCCCCTCAGTCCGACTGTCCGGCCGCTGCTGCCGGCTCCCCGTCCGACTGCTCTGCCCGGCCGGCTGCCGACTGCCGGCTGCCGACTATGCCAACCAGCCGGCTGCCGACTGCACCAACCAGCCGGCTGCCGACTGCAGACCGACCTGACACCGACAAGACATCGACGAGACGGTTATACCGCGACGTCATCTACAGTGTATCTGTCCCTGAGCACTGTTTTATAAAGTGCCCCAGGGACTCGGAGGCATGCACGTCACATACACATCTCTCATGGGCATGGTGTCCCATGCCCACTTGTCCCCCACGCCACTACCTAGCTTAGGTAGTAAGCTAGCTCCCACTATATATATAGCTAGCCATCCATCCATCCACTCCCCCATTCTCACACACACTCACGGCCACAAGCCATGGCCATACATGGCCGGCCACTAGCATGCCTCATATAGGCATATACCAGATCAGATGCACTTGGCACTGATCCCAGATACAGCTCCAGGAGCACTTTGTACTGTCCGATGCACACCCTAGATAGATACACTCAGACATGCAGCAGTAGGAGTATTATCTCTCCGGAGAGCTCCGAAGCTGGGCAAACCACCGCGTGCTACTCGCATACCCGCTCCCGGGCCTATCAGCAGCAGTCTTACCCTCACACTAAGCCCTTGTGGCATCTGTCAACTCGCAAGCCCCCCGTGAGAAATACCATGACACATACCTTCTCATGCATAGTGGATTGTCATCATAAGTTGAAGTGGACCTCCACAAGTACAACCTGCCATGTGCATTTGCATTCCAAAAGCAAATTACTTATATGCACATCTTCAGGGGGAGCCCTTGCAACTTATGAAGACAATTCCATATCCTTTACAATTTCACAGATTATATTCCCTGTTGAAAACTTCAACTAGTTTGTCATCAATCACCAAAAAGGGGGAGATTGTAAGTGCATCTAGTGCCACCCCTAGTTGGTTTTGGAGTATTGACGACAAACCTAATTGAGGGACTAATGTGTTTGTGAGAATTGCAGGATAACACAGGTAGAAGTCCCTCATTGATTCGGTTTTCCTACCAGAGATGACCCCTAAAAATGTATGAAGACATTGAAGTCAAAGGTGGTATATGAAGATATTCACATTGAAGACTATGACAAGAGAAGACACCACATGAAGCCTATGGAGCTCGAAGACTTAGATCTTTTGTAGTTCTTTTTCTTATGTGTTGAGTCATAGGAACCACCGAACTGTTAAGTGGGGTCCAAGAGAATCAGTCAGAATGACTGAAGTGATGCCTTAACCAAAAACCCATGTCTTCGAGTGAAGACTTTGAGAGCGAATCTTGTCCAGACTCGGACAAGTCAGCTTTCCTTGTCGCCCAAGTAAAGTTGCCGTGTGAGTTTGAAATCTGACCGTTGGTACACGTGTCAGTTCCTTAGTGACCCAGGGTCATTTCGGACAAATCAGGTCGGGTTGCCAAGTGGCTATAAATAGCCCACCCCCTACAACCATAAACGGTTGGCTACTCAGGTTGAGAATACGGCTTTTGTCGTTTGAGAGCAACCCACCTCGAAGCCTTTGAGAGAGAGAATTCCTTTGAGAGGATAAAGCCCTAACCAGCCAAAGCCAAAGAGAATTGGGCATCACTTAAGTCTTCTTGTCTGGGTGATCTGAAGACTTATTACACTTGAGAATTGTGCATCCTCCAGCCGGTTAGGCGTCACGTTCTGAGCATCCAAGAGACATTGTGGATTGCCGGTGAACGAAGTCTGTGAAGGTTTGGGAGTCTACCTTGAAGACTTACCAGAGTGACTGGGCGAGGTCTGTGTGACCTTAGCTCAAGGGGAATACGGTAAGAACTGGGTGTCCTGAGCTGCGTGTTCAGGACTGGGTGTCCGGGACTGTGTGTCCGAAGGTTTAAATACCTAGCCGCCCCAACCAGACGTACAGTTGTCACAGCAACTAGAACTGGTCCAACAAATCATTGTCTTCAACGAGTCACTGGTTTCATCTTCTCTTCCCTTTACTTACTGTTACTCCTTGTGAAGTCATTGCATGATTGTACTATCTTTTGTCTTCACTAAGTGACTGCACATTCTGTTTGGCTTCATAATATCTTCCTACCTGATCGTTACTACATTGCTACTATCAGTCATTATGCTTTCACTCCGGTGAATACTTGACTATAGTTTGCCAAGTGTAGTCTACCTTCCGCTGCAGGGTAATAGGTTATTTCTATCTTTTGTCTTCATAACTTCACGTTTTGAAGACTTTCATAAAAATCGCCTATTCACCCCCCCTCTAGTCGATATAACGCACTTTCACCGATGCAGTAATAAGTAAGTTTTTGGTTATGTCATTTACTACACTTGTTCTTTTTGATACTGGTGCATCGCATTCGTACATCTCAAGGGGATTTGTGGATAAGTATAAACTACCAACCCAAGCCCTTAGGTCACCCATGTTAGTAACCTCGCCTGGAGCAGAGTATATGGCTAGTCTATGGTGTGATCGGTTACCATTAAGGATTGGTAACTATGTATTTCCCTCGGACCTAATAGTATTGGAATCTCAAGGATTGGATGTGATATTAGGCATGGATTGGTTATCGAAGTATGAAGGGAACATTGAATGCGCCAGTAAGTCAATTTTGCTTACAACGCCAGAAGGAAGAAGGATCAAGTATGTATCCCGGCATGTGCTGAAGAGGACTCAAGTAAATTGCTTAACAGGAGTTGTGCAGGAGGAAGTACCAGTAGTGAAGGATTTGAAGGAAATATGCCCTAGAGACAATAATAAAGTTATTATTTATTTCCTTATATCATGATAAATGTTTATTATTCATGCTAGAATTGTATTAACCGGAAACATAATACATGTGTGAATACATAGACAAACTTAGTGTCACTAGTATGCCTCTACTTGACTAGCTCGTTAATCAAAGATGGTTATGTTTCCTAACCATGAACAAAGTGTTGTTATTTGATTAACGAGGTCACATCATTAGTTGAATGATCTGATTGACATGACCCATTCCATTAGCTTAGCACCCGATCGTTTAGTATGTTGCTATTGCTTTCTTCATGACTTATACATGTTCCTATGACTATGAGATTATGCAACTCCCGTTTGCCGGAGGAACACTTTGTGTGCTACCAAACGTCGCAACGTAACTGGGTGATTATAAAGGAGCTCTACAGGTGTCTCCAATGGTAGATGTTGGGCTGGCGTATTTCAAGAATAGGATTTGTCACTCCGATTGTCGGAGAGGTATCTCTGGGCCCTCTCGGTAACGCACATCACATAAGCCTTGCAAGCATTGCAACTAATGAGTTAGTTGCGGGATGATGTATTACGGAACGAGTAAAGAGACTTGCCGGTAACGAGATTGAACTAGGTATTGGATACCGACGATCAAATCTCGGGCAAGTAATATACCGATGACAAAGGGAACAACGTATGTTGTTATGCGGTCTGACCGATAAAGATCTTCGTAGAATATGTAGGAGCCAATATGGGCATCTAGGTCCCGCTATTGGTTATTGACCGGAGACGTGTCTCGGTCATGTGTACATTGTTCTCGAACCGTAGGGTCCGCACGCTTAACGTTACGATGACAGTTATTATGAGTTTATGCATTTTGATGTACCGAAGATTGTTCGGAGTCCCGGATGTGATCATGGACATGACGAGGAGTCTCGAAATGGTCGATACATAAAGATTGATATATTGGAAGCCTATGTTTGGATATCGGAAGTGTTCCGGGTGAAATCGGGATTTTACCAGAGTACTGGGAGGTTACCGGAACCCCCCGGGAGCTATATGGGCCTTAGTGGGCTTTAGTGGAAAGGAGAAAAGGGGCAGCCCAAGGTGGGCCGTGCGCCTCCCCCCTCCCCTAGTCCTATTAGGACAAGGAGAGGTGGCCGCCCCCCTCTCTCTCTTTCCCCCTCGAGGAATCCTATTCCAACTAGGATTGGGGGGGGGGGGAATCCTACTCCCAGAGGGAGTAGGACTCCTTTGGCGCGCCCTCCTTGGCCGGCCGCCCCCTCCCCCTTGGCTCCTTTATATACGGAGGTAGGGGGGCACCCTAGGACACACAAGTTGATCCTTGAGATCGTTCCTTAGCCGTGTGCGGTGCCCCCTGCCACCATATTCCACCTCGATCATATTATAGCGGTGCTTAGGCGAAGCCCTGTGATGGTAGAACATCAAGATTGTCACCACGCCATCGTGCTGACAGAACTCCTCCCCGACGCTTTGCTGGATCGGAGCCCGGGGATTGTCATCGAGCTGTACGTGTGCTAAGAACTCGGAGGTGCCGGAGTAACGGTGCTTGGATCGGTCGGATCGGGAAGACGTACGACTACTTCCTCTATGCTGTGTCAACACTTCCGCAGTCGGTCTGCGTGGGTACGTAGACAACACTCTCCCCTCTTGTTGCTGTACATAATCATGATCTTGCGTGTGCGTAGGAATTTTTTTGAAATTACTACGTTCCCCAACAGTGGCATCCGAGCCAGGTTTTATATGTTGATGTTATATGCACGAGTAGAACACAAGTGAGTTGTGGGCGATATAAGTCATACTGCCTACCAGCATGTCATACTTTGGTTCAGCGGTATTGTTGGACGAGACGACCCGGACCAACATTACGCGTACGCTTACGCGAGACCGGTTCCCCCGACGTGCTTTGCACATAGGTGGCTTGCGGGCGACTTTCTCTCCAACTTTAGTTGAACCGAGTATGGCTATGCCCGGTCCTTGCGAAGGTTAAAACGGAGTCAAATTGACAAACTATCGTTGTGGTTTTGATGCGTAGGTGAGATTGGTTCTTGCTTAAGCCCGTAGCAGCCACGTAAAACTTGCAACAACAAAGTAGAGGACGTCTAACTTGTTTTTGCAGGGCATGTTGTGATGTGATATGGTTAAGGCATGATGATGAATTTTATTGTATGAGATGATCATGTTTTGTAACCGAGTTATCGGCAACTGGCAGGAGCCATATGGTTGTCGCTTTATTGTATGCAATGCAATCGCGATGTATTGCTTTACTTTATCACTAAGCGGTAGCGATAGTCGTGGAAGCATAAGATTGGCGAGACGACAACGATCCTACGATGGAGATCAAGGTGTCGCGCCGGTGATGATGGTGATCATGGCGGTGCTTCGAAGATGGAGATCACAAGCACAAGATGATGATGGCCATATCATATCACTTATATTGATTGCATGTGATGTTTATCTTTTTATGCATCTTATCTTGCTTTGATTGATGGTAGCATTATAATGATCTCTCACTAAATTATCAAGAAGTGTTCTCCCAGAGTATGCACCGTTGCCAAAGTTCGTCGTGCCCAGACACCACGTGATGATCGGGTGTGATAAGCTCTACGTCCATCTACAACGGGTGCAAGCCAGTTTTTGCACACGCAAAATACTCAGGTTAAACTTGACGAGCCTAGCATATGCAGATATGGCCTCGGAACACGGAGACCGAAAGGTCGAGTGTGAATCATATAGTAGATATGATCAACATAACGATGTTCACCATTGAAAACTACTCCATCTCACGTGATGATCGGTTATGGTTTAGTTGATTTGGATCACGTGATCACTTAGAGGATTAGAGGGATGTCTATCTAAGTGGGAGTTCTTAAGTAATTTGATTAATTGAACTTAAACTTATCATGAACTTAGTACCTGATAGTATCTTGCTTGTTTATGTTGATTGTAGATAGATGGCTCGTGCTGTTGCTCCGTTGAATTTTAATGCGTTCCTTGAGAAAGCAAAGTTGAAAGATGATGGTAGCAATTACACGGACTGGGTCCGTAACTTGAGGATTATCCTCATTGCTGCTCAGAAAAATTACGTCCTGGAAGCACCGCTGGGTGCCAGGCCTGCTGCTGGAGCAACACCAGATGTTATGAACGTCTGGCAGAGCAAAGCTGATGACTACTCGATAGTTCAGTGTGCCATGCTTTACGGCTTAGAATCGGGACTTCAACGACGTTTTGAACGTCATGGAGCATATGAGATGTTCCAGGAGTTGAAGTTAATATTTCAAGCAAATGCCCGGATTGAGAGATATGAAGTCTCCAATAGGTTCTATAGCTACAAGATGGAGGAGAACAGTTCTGTCAGTGAGCATATACTCAAAATGTGTGGGTATAATAATCACTTGATTCAGATGGGAGTTAATCTTCCAGATGATTGCTTCATTGATAGAATTCTCCAATCACTGCCACCGAGCTACAAGAGCTTCGTGATGAACTATAATATGCAAGGGATGAACAAGACTATTCCCGAGCTCTTCGCAATGCTGAAAGCTGCGGAGGTAGAAATCAAGAAGGAGCATCAAGTGTTGATGGTTAACAAGACCACTAGTTTCAAGAAAAAGGGCAAAGGGAAGAAGAAGGGGAACTTCAAGAAGAACGGAAAGCAAGTTGCTGCTCAGGAGAAGAAACCCAAGTCTGGACCTCAGCCTGAAACTGAGTGCTTCCACTGCAAGCAGACTGGTCACTAGAAGCGGAACTGCCCCAAGTATTTGGCGGATAAGAAGGATGGCAAGGTGAACAAAGGTGTATGTGATATACATGTTATTGATGTGTACCTTACTAGAGCTCGCAGTAGCACCTGGGTATTTGATACAGGTTCAGTTGCTAATATTTGCAACTCGAAACAGGGACTACGGATTAAGCGAACACTGGCAAAGGACGAGGTGACGATGCGCGTGGGAAACGGTTCCAAAGTCGATGTGATCGCGGTCGGCACGCTACCTCTACATCTACCTTTGGGATTAATATTAGACCTAAATAATTGTTATTTGGTGCCAGCGTTGAGCATGAACATTATATCTGGATCTTGTTTGATGCGAGGCGGTTATTCATTTAAATCAGAGAATAATGGTTGTTCTATTTATATGAGTAATATCTTTTATGGTCATGCACCTTTGAAGAGTGGTCTATTTTTGATGAATCTCGATAGTAGTAACACACATATTCATAATGTTGAAGCCAAAAGATGCAGAGTTGATGATGATAGTGCAACTTATTTGTGGCACTGCCATTTAGGTCATATCGGTATAAAGCGCATGAAGAAACTCCATACTGATGGACTTTTGGAGCCACTTGATTATGAATCACTTGGTACTTGCGAACCGTGCCTCATGGGCAAGATGACTAAAACGCCGTTCTCCGGTACTATGGAGAGAGCAACAGATTTATTGGAAATCATACATACCGATGTATGTGGTCCGATAAATATTGACGCTCGTGGCGGATATCGTTATTTTCTCACCTTCACAGATGACTTAAGCAGATATGGGTATATCTACTTAATGAAACACAAGTCTGAAACATTTGAAAAGTTCAAAGAATTTCAGAGTGAAGTTGAAAATCACCGTAACAAGAAAATAAAGTTTCTACGATCTGATCGTGGAGGAGAATATTTGAGTTACGAGTTTGGTGTACATTTGAAACAATGCGGAATAGTTTCGCAACTCACGCCACCCGGAACACCACAGCGTAATGGTGTGTCCGAACGTCGTAATCGTACTTTACTAGATATGGTGCGATCTATGATGTTTCTTAAAGTAGCGCTTCTCCCTGCCCGCGCTGCTACTATTATTTCATATTTTATTTCTTTTTTATTTCATGTTGTATTCGTACACCTTTACACAAGTTTTCATACAACAGGAATTTAGAAATTATTTTGAAATCATAATGAGTTATTACATCACTGGGTGAAAGAACCGTGGACTAGTTTCAAGTGGATGGACATCCACTTGAAACTAATCCGTGGTTCTTTCACCCCGTGATGTAATAAATATCATCATCATAATCATATCATTAACAACTTATCATCATAATACATCATTGTCATATAACACCTCCTCAACATCATCATTTTCATCAATGAGACATCACATAGCAAATTGGTCACTAGTCGTAATCACAAGTACTCCTCGTCATCAACTCTAACACATTGTATCACATAATAAACATATTGTACCTCATAGGACCTACTACATTCTCTTAGGACCTACTATATTCTCTAAGGTAAAATAGCAAAAAACAAGATAGCCCCTGACTCTCCATTATGGAGAATGGACATTATCCTGTCTCCAATTCTTGCCTTTCGCTTAATGTTACTTCCAAGAACCTCCTTGTGAATGTCCAAACATTTTTTCCATTCTTTGATTAGCATGTGTTCACCGGTTTTAGAAATCCGATATGCACAGGTGAGTTCCTTAGATTGACCTGGCTGTAGGTTCATAACTGCAAGGCGACCATTCTGATACATCAGATGAGGCACACAATCCATCGGAATTTCCTGTTGAAAAACATAGTAATAACTTCGTAGTTAGCAATGATGTACTAGTTTTAGAAGTATGCAAAAGATGCACGGATGTCGTAATAGTAAAAAATCTTACTAGGGTATCTCCATAGAAGTTACCGTGGTTCAACACGTGCACTAGTGGCATGTATTCACCATAATTTGGAGGAGTTCGATAATAGGTATTGTAATTCTCAAGAAAAATACAATAAGCAATCAGATGACTTTTCTCCTTATAAGTTAATTCGGAGCCATCAGTGTAGTGGGTTTTGTCTACCATCTTCTGCACATTCTTTGAAGATTCAAAATAAGCTGTCAATGGAAATAAGCTGTCAACTATTTTGAAATAAACAATATAAATTAGTTAATAACTATGTTTGAGAAACTCACATTGTGGTAGAATCGGAAGCGTATCAACAAGTACCAAATGTCCATATTGTCTTGCTCGATGTTAGGATTACAAAGATCCATGGTGACAATCATACCCTCATAAAAACCATACATTTTGGAAAGTGCTTCCCAATTTTGGCAACCAAAATGGGTTACGCTCTGACAATTGTACAGATTTACTTCAAAATCGATATCATGATGGGTCCTTAGGTGTAATTTCTTTGTTTCAAAATTTTCATGGTCTTCAAAACCCATCCTCTCCAAGACATAGCGTCTTGCATGGCATGGGATAAGCTAGTCGAATTGTAAAAGATGAAAATTAGACGTTGAAATAGTTGAAGTCATGCTTAATTACGAAAAAACACTTGTCGTTGTTGCATACCGTTTCAACATCGAAGGTCTCCTCGAGGTTAATGCTGAAGCGCCGATCTTCATCCAGCTCAACGAACCTGTCGCACATACCTCGATTGTCATGGCACCAGCTGCACTCCCCCAGGAGACTGTCGCCGTCCGAGTACGACATTTCCTACGTTCATAATTCAAAGATTAAACTTGTACAATTAAATATATGTACTAAAAAACCTAAATTAGATCATTATTTTTCAAGAAAATCCAGGCCACTCGATATTTCCTACATGTTCTAGCACAAGTCATGCTAGAATTCAATGGAAAAATCTGGCATGACCTTTTCTAACAAAGGACATATCGAGCGCCTGAAATTTGCTGAAACGGAAATTAATCAACACTCCGGCAAAACATAGGCCACTCGGAGGTGTAACCAAAACATGACCGGGCACTCCGGAAAAACAAGCGTCTGAAACTCATAAAGGACTCATATTGACATGGAGATTTGCCAGGTCTCACCTCGAGGTCAGAGGGGGTCGGTGACGGGGACGACGGCGGGGATGATGGAAGGGCTCCTTGATTTCTGCAAAAGCAAAAACCCTATTAATTCAACTAGTACATCCCGAATAATTGCTTAAACTAAAAAATAACAACAAATATGACATGTTCAACTAGTTTTATTAATTCAACTAGTTCTTACTAAATATAAACTTACTATAAATATAAAAAAATTGGTTCTTTCTAAAAATAAAGTAGTTCAACTAGTTATTTTAATTTTCTTACTAAAAATACATTAGTTCTATTAATTCAACTAGTTTATTAATTTACTATAAATAGAAATAAACTAGTACATCTACTACTACTAATTAACATCTACTACTGCTAATTATACAGCTAGTTTACCATCACTACTACTAATTAATATCTACTTATACTAAAAATCATTATCTATGAACCCTAAATTAACATTTACTAGTACTAAAATCATCTACTAAGTAAGCAAAGAGAGAGGGTGGGGGGCTTACAGAGAGGGGAGAGACGGTGGCGGGGAGGTGCTCGGCGACGGAGGTAGGGGCGGCGAGGGCGGGCTCGGGATCAGGTGGCGGCGGTCCTGGGCACGCTCGGGCGGCGGCGGTGAGGTCGAGAGCGGCGGCGGGCGGCGGGGGTGAGGTTGAGGCCGGGCTCGGGCGGCGGCGGTGAGGGGAGGCTCGGGCTCGGTGGTGCGGCGCGACAGCAGTTGGGGAACAGGGGGAAAGGAGGACTTAGCGAAATTTTGAGCCGATGGTGGTAGTTAAGTCGAACTAGTAGTAGCGCTCGTATGGAAAACGCGCTATAGCTAACTTATCTATAGCGCATTTTACATAAAAACGCTACTGCTAATGGAAGCAGTTATTTCTTTTGTTTATCCCAAAATCAGTAACGCTTTGTCCTGAAAAAACGTTGGAAGTCTAAGCAATGTGAAAACATCAAAAATATACATTGGTCATCATTGATCTTTTTGTGTAGAATCTAAATAGTCAACATGAATCCTCACTCTACCTGTATAGGTACATGCGAGGATTCATATTGCAGCTACAAATCATACACATATAGTTCAGTGAAGACCAAGTGATCGAGATAGGTTGAGAAGTAACATATTTAAGGTGGTAAACACCTTGTTCGCTTAGCAGTATGGGACTAAACTTAATTAGTTGCGGTGATACTTAGCAGCAGCGAGTTTTTAAGAAAAATGCTGCTACTAAGTACTATAGCAGTAGCGCATCCCCCGGAAGGTCGCTACTACTATATCTAGCTGGGAGGCAACACCGTGGCAAATATAGTAGTAGCGCTAGTTCCGCATAGAGCGCTACTGCTACTTAGATATTAGTAGCGCTGCTCTCTGGAGCTTGCTACTGCTAATTAGCAGTAGCGTCTGTTTTTAAACCACGCTGCTGCTAAGATTCTGTGTATAACGTTTTCCCTAGTAGTGAACCATGAAGAACAAGTACCCACTACTGATGATTAATGATCTGTTTGATCGACTGCAAGGAGCTAAGGTATTTTCCAAGATCGATTTGCGATCAGGATACCATTAGTTGAAGATTCGAGAACAGGATATACCTAAGACGGCCTTTACCACCAGGTATGGGCTATATGAGTATACCGTTATGTCATTTGGTCTGACTAACGCACCTACCTATTTTATGAACATGATGAACAAAGTATTTATGGAGTTTTTAGATAAGTTCATCGTAGTGTTCATTGATGATATCCTGGTTTACTCGAAGAATGAAGAGGAGCATAAGGAGCATTTGCGTTTGGTACATGGAAAGCTCAGAGAACATCGGGTATATGCCAAGTTTAGCAAATGTGAATTTTGGTTGAAGGAAGTTGGAATCCTTGGACACGTTATATCCAGATAGGGTATAGCAGTAGATCCCACCAAGGTTGACACTGTGACAAATTGGGAAGCCCCAACAACAGTTGGAGAGATCCGGAGTTTTCTGGGACTCGCATGATACTACCGGAGATTTATTGAAAATTTCTCGAAGATTGCGAAGCCTATGATTGAGTTGGTGAAGAAGGATACCAAGTTGAAATGGACTGACGAATGTAAGGCCAGTTTCTAGGAGTTGAAGAAACGTTTGGTTACATCACCTGTGTTGATTTTGCCGGATCAGAACAAGGATTATGAGGTGTATTGCAACGCTTCACGTCGAGTACTTGGAGTGGTGCTTATGCAGGAGGGAAGAGTTGTTTCATATGCCTCACGACAGCTTAAGCCTCATGAGTTGAATTATGCCACACATGATTTGGAGTTAGCAGTCGTAGTGCATGCATTGAAAACTTGGAGACATTTTCTCATTGGAAACCATTGTGAAGTGTACACGGATCACAAGAGTTTGAAGTATATTTTCACGCAGAAGGAGTTGAATCTTAGGCAAAGGACATGGTTGGAGCTCATCAAGGATTATGATATGAGATTGCATTATCATCCCGGAAAGGCTAACGTAGTAGCCGACGCGTTGAGCCGTAAAAGCCACGTCAATACCCTAATGACGGGAGATTTACCAAGGGAGTTAGTAGAAAATCTTCGTGAGCTTTGTTTGGAGATAGTTCCGAGAGGCTATGTAGAAGCATTAGAGATTCAGTCTACTTTGATGGATAAGATCAGAGAAGCCCAGAAGACTAACAAGGAGATTGCTTCTATAAAGGAGAAAATGAGCAAAGGAAAAGCTAAGGGATTTCGTGAGGATGAGCACGATACCCTATGGTTTGAAGACCGGGTTTACGTGCCCAATGACCCGGAGATCAGGAAGTTGATACTGCAAGAGGCCCATGATTCACCATATTCGATTCACCCAGGAAATACCAAGATGTATTTGGATTTGAAGTATACTTTCTGGTGGACCGGAATGAAGAAGGCTATTGCGGAGTATGTAGCAGTTTGTGATGTATGTCAGAGAGTAAAGGCAGACACTACTAGAAAAAGGGCTATAGATGGGATTGACACTAATGGCACACCAGACAAGCGGTGCGCCATTAGTATATACTAATGGCGCACCACCTTCTGATACACCATTAGAGTTGAAACTACTAGTGGCGCACCTGGCCCCGGGTGCGCCATTAGTATCAAAAAAAATTTAACTAGTGCGCCTATCCAAACATACTAATGGCGCATCCAGACATAGTGCGCCATCCAGACACAGTGCGCCATTACTAATGGCACCTGCCAGAAAGTGCGCCACTAATGTTTTTTTTAATTATATTTTTTATTCCCTTTTTTGCAAAACTACTAATGGCGCACTGTTCCACCGTGCGCCATTACTAGTTTAAACTAGTAATGGCGCACTGTGGGACAGTGCACCATTAGTATTTTTTTTGCAAAACTACTAATGGCGCACCACCAGGAGGTGCGCCATTAGTAACCTGGATTACTAATGGCGCATTTAGAGTTGGTGCGCCATTAGTAAGTGGGCAGCAACAAGATATTTTGGACAGCCTCTCCTACCCACACTCACTTTCTCCCCACTTCATTCTCTCCACCTCCTCCTTGTCTCGGGTGCCTCCTCTTTTTCACCTCATTTCCACCATAGATTCATTCAATTTAAGTGGTTAGATTACCTTGTTTTGATAGGTAAGTAAGGGGGGAAGCTATATTTATGTTGTTCTCCCTACAACAATGTGCACATGCACTTTTTATGGCCTAGCTAGATCTATGTATGTTCGTGGTGTTGCATATGTTTGTGGTGTTGCATATGTGTTTGTGTTTGGAGGTGTACCGGTATTTGAAATTCGATAGTTGCCAATATTTTGCCGGAATGTTGATTCATTTCCGTTTCGGCGAGAATTTTGGCATTAAGCATTCTTTTTGGTCCTATTTTTAGGGAAAGTCATGCCAAATTTTTTCTTGGTTCTAAAATATCGTTTTGCTCTACCCCGCAGGCGACCATGGTCCGCATGATGACCGAAGGCATCGTGAATAGGTTTTTGAGGTCCGCGAAGCCCGAGATGCTTCAAAAGAACGAGACGGAGATAAGATGTCCGTGTCGAAGATGCAAGCTGAAGAGCCTTATTGCGGACCCGGAATCCGGGCAGGTGCGGGACCACCTGCTCTTGCGTGGTTTCATGGATGGCTATCGGTGGCAAGGTGATGAAGATGACTACGAACTCGTCCATGGGGGCTAGGCAAGAAATGAGGAAGGGCAGCAAGACAACCACCGCGGCTCGGGCGGGCGAGAAGACGAAGAATCCCTAGGAGATGATCACGATGGTGATGTTGTACACAGTCATCATGTAGAAGAAGCAGGACATGATGATGAGGAAGATGCTGGAGTAGTCGTAGGGCATGATCATGAAGATGATGATGACGGCGGAGCAGACGACGCTGGACCATCGATGGGCTGGGTGCATGACCCTCATATTCAAGAGCTGCTTCTCAAGTAGACGGATAATGCAAGAGCTGCCGCCCGAGAGAAAGCCAAGATGGATAAACTTGAGTTATACGCGGTTACTCCATTGTATGAAGGATGCATGCCCGAGGATACCCGCCTGAAAGTAACGCTCATGGCTCTGGAGGTGAAGGTAAAACACAAAATGACCGACGCATGCTTCGACGAGAACATGTCATTCTGGCACGAACATCTTCCCGAGGGGAACAAGTGCCCGACCAGTTTGGAGGAGGCGAAGAAAATCGTGTGTCCTCTGGATTTACCGCACATGAAATACCATGTGTGCATGAACAATTGCATCATTTATCGGGACGAGCACGCGGAGTCTACCATATGTCCGGTGTGCGGCGTAACTCGATACAAGAAGAGGAAGAACGCTCCTCGAAAAGTGGTGTGGTACTTTCCGATCACTCCTCGTCTGCAGCGGTATTTCGCGGACCCTAAGGTAGCAAAGCTCCTGCGTTGGCACGCGGATAGGGAGGAGAAGAAGCAAGAAGATGATGCAAATGATCCGGAGATAGATAAAAAAGACAAGATGCTGAGTCACCCTAAGGATGCGAGCCAGTGGCAAGCGTTGAACTTCGAAGACCCAGAATTTGGGAATGGTCCGAGGAACATCGTGCTGGGCGCGAGCACCGATGGAGTCAATCCGTTTGGCAGCCAGAGAAGCACACATAGCACCTGGCCTGTGTTTGTGTGGATGTACAACCTTCCCCCCTGGTTGTGCATGAAGAGGAAGTACATTCACATGAGTATGCTAATTGAAGGACCGAAACAACTAGGGAACGACATCAATCTGTATCTGGGGCTGCTGAAAGAGGAGCTTGACACGCTGTGGAAAACGCCAGCCAATACATGGGACGCCGCAGAGAAAGAATATTTCCCTATGAGAGCCGCGCTGCTCACGACGGTGCACGACTATCTCGGTTACGGATATGTCGCGGGGCAGGTGGTCCACGGATTTTCTGGATGCGTCAGGTGCATGGATGACGCAACATATTGCCAGCTAGATAGAGATCCCGGGTCTTCGAAAACCATGTTCATGGGA
Source organism: Triticum dicoccoides (assembly GCF_002162155.2). Classification (NCBI taxonomy): domain Eukaryota; kingdom Viridiplantae; phylum Streptophyta; class Magnoliopsida; order Poales; family Poaceae; genus Triticum; species Triticum dicoccoides. Next base: position 734,431,254 of record NC_041382.1, read on the forward strand.
CATCGAAGGTGGCTTCGCGACGATGACCCGTGGAGAAAATGCAAGGATCTGTTCGATGGTGAAACCGAACCCCAAGGACGCCCGCGTACGAGGAGCAGCGAGGAAATAGACGAGCTATTGAAAAATTGGAAAGACTGCCCACTGCCGAGAAAGAAGCAAAAGGCGCCAGAGCTGGGAAAGAAGCGAAAGGCGCCAGAGCCGCTGCTGAAGGTATGGAAAACGAGGTCTGTTTTCTGGGACTTGCCGTACTGGAAGATCCACCGTGTGCCTCACAGCCTTGATGTATGCATATCACGAAGAACGTGTGCGAGAGCCTGCTTGGTACCCTGCTCAACATGCCAGAGAGGACCAAAGATGGGCCGAAAGCAAGGGCAGACTTGAAATGAATGGGCATTAGGCAGGAGCTTCACGCTATATATGATGATCATGATGATGATGATGATGATGATGAGGCGAAGCAGGACACGGAAAGTCGTCACAAAGGAAAAAAGGCCAAGAAGACCGGAAATGACTACCCTCCCGCGTGCTTCACTCTAAGTCAGGAGGAGATCGAGCAGTTTTTCACCTGCCTCGTAGGAGTAAAACTTCCTTACGGTTACGCGGGGAAGATAAGCAGATACCTAGACCCAGCGAAGCTGAAGTTCAGCGGGATGAAGTCTCACGACTGTCACGTGCTGATGACGCAGATACTTCCAGTTGCAATCCGTGGGATCATGGACGCGCACGTCCGTGAAACCCTATTTGGCCTATGCAACTTTTTCGACGTCATCTCTCGGAAGTCTGTTGGCGTGAGCCAACTCCGAAGGCTACAGGAAGAGATCGTGGTGATACTATGCGAGCTTGAGATGTACTTCCCGCCCGCATTCTTCGATGTTATGGTGCATCTGCTGGTCCATATCATGGACGATATCATCCAACTCGGGCCGACGTTCCTGCACAGCATGATGCCGTTTGAAAGGATGAATGGTGTCATCAAAGGATGCGTTCGCAACATGTCACGTCCAGAGGGAAGCATAGCCAGGGGATTTCTGACCGAAGAGTGCATCTCCTACTCCACGAATTATCTAGGCATCGAGAACCCCGTTGGTCTGCCCGTCAACAGGCACCTCGGCAGGCTCGCTGGATGGGGTCACCGTGAGGGTCGTCGCGAAATGCATGTCTACTTCGAGGGTCAACTCGCCGACTTTGAAAGAGCAAACCTAGTTGCGCTACAACACATAGACGTGGTCGATCCTTGGGTGGTACAGCACAAAACCTTTATTAAGAAGACATACAATGACCGAGGCCAACAGAGGATGGACGGAGATATACTCAAAGAGCACAACTCATGTTTCACGCGTTGGTTCAAGCAAAAGCTTCTGGCGTACCCTTTACATGAGGATTCTTCCGCGGAAGAACAACTCATATTCGCCTTGTCACAGGGCGCCGAGCACAACCTGATGACCTATGAGGCGTACGATATCAACGGCTACACATTCTACACCGAGGACAAGGACATGAAGAGCGATGGTTATCAGAAATCTGGGGTAACGATGCAATCCTACACCGGTAACGACAAGGACAGATACTACGGAAGGATCGAGGAGATCTGGGAGCTGAGCTACACTGGAGAGAAGGTCCCGATGTTCCGTGTCAGATGGGCCAAGAGCGTCCTAAAAGAAGACCGGTATTTCACCACCATGGTTATACCCGAAGCCAAATCCAAGACCGCGGGCGCAAACCTCACCGCGAAAAATGAGCCATGGGTACTGGCTTCCCAAGTGGACCAATGCTTCTTCATTACCGACCCGTCAAAGCCCAGTCATGTTGTCGTGAGGAGAGGCAAAAGGAAGATCATCGGAATGGATGGAGTAGCCAATGAGCAAGAGTTCGACAAGTATGGCGACCCGAGGATCGAACATGATGACGATGATGAAGTAGCAGCATACACCACAAGAAGAAGTAGGACCACCCTACCTAAAGGACGTCCGTTCCACAGAAGAACTCCATTTGCGAAAAAGAAGGGCAAGAAGATTGTGAACAGATAGCTAGCTAAGATCGATTGTATTTAAATCATAGCCTTCATTTCTCGATTGTATTTCATGGGCACTTTTTGAACTATCATGAATATTTTTAAATTTCATGGACACTCGATCTCGATCCCCCTCCATCTCGATCGCTATCCCACCTCGCCAGATCCGGTCCCCCTCGCTGCCGAGCAGCCCCGGTCCACCGGCCGCCACCGCCGACCCCCCGCACCCTTGATTCCCCTACTCAACCGCCGCCGCTGACCCCCCGCACCCCTCCCCTACTCAACCGCCACCGCCGACCCCCCGCACCCCGCGCACCCTCCCCCGCTCCACCGGCATTACTGTTTGATGTAAGTTTTTAAAAAATTATTACTGTCTTATAAAAAAAATATTACTATTATGATTTAAACAAGTTTGAACATATTTAAACACAAATAAGTATCAAACAACATTTTAAATGCATAAAAAAATTTGTGGAGCCTAGGAATCAAACCCAGGACCACCTGGTGTGAGAACTGGCTGCTGACCAGTCGAGCTAGTAGAGGGAACTTGGTGTGGATCAGGTCAGGTGGAAGATAACCTGTTGGCTCGAGCAGAAATCAAAAAAAAATACTAATGACGCACCATGGTGGGGTGCGCCATTAGTATGGATGTACTTATGGCGCACCGAGGGGCGGTGCGCCATTAGTATTGTGCCATTAGTATGAGATTTCACCTAACAAAAAAGGTCAGCGCCCACGCCATCCTCTTTCTCTCCCCTCTATCTCTCTCCCCTCACTGCGCCGTCCCCATCCCCGTGCCCGAGCCGCCCCCGTCACCGTGCCCGAGCCGTCCCCGTCCCCGTGCCCGAGCCGCCCCCGTCGCCGCCGACCCCCACCGCCCTCG
>NC_041382.1:734434289-734453628 GCF_002162155.2 Triticum dicoccoides
CCCCCCACACTGCCCGAACCGCCGCCGCCCCGACACCCTCGGCGCCCCGTCGGCCCGGTGCCCCGCCGCCTCGACAACCAGGCGCCCCGCCATCCCGACGCCCTAGCCGCCCCGACACCCTGCCGCCCCGGTGCCCCGGTGAGCTTCCCCCTGTTTTTTCTTTTAGTTTGTGATTGGGCTGCCTAGAATGTTTAGGATGTTAGTTTACTCGTAGATTTAGAATATGTAGCCTGTTTTGATTTGAACCCATCTGTTGTGCTAATTTTGTTTGCAAATCCGCGCGACGTGTACTGTGTTACGTCTGTGGTAATCAGTCAAGTCAATTAAGCCCAATCCATTTGGGTTGAATCGAACTAGTGCTATTACTAGCCATCCCACCTTCATTGTGACACTAGAACATATATACAAGAGAAGGCCTCCCAGCTGATACGCTCAGTGCATATATACCACTGTTAAATCCCTTAGCATTATCGCAAACTTGTCAGGTCCATAAACTTGTAACAAGTGGCAAAAGTAGTGCTGTAAATTGGCAAAGCAGTTTCTGATTTTGTTTGTTTCCATCTTGTTGGTACTTGGAACTTGGAAGGGGGACAAGCAGGCGGAGCGGGTGAAGCCAGACCGGAAGAAGTAGGCTGGAGGTGGAGTGAGAAGGGGAAGCAGAGAAAGAAAGGTTTGTTCCATGTCCTCGGATGAAGCTCCATGTTTCGATGGTCTCTGTGTAGTTTCTGATGCAGACCGTACATCCATCAAAAGCCACAATGCAAGCCAACTTTTATTTCTCTTGCCTGGTTCCACTAAGATGTGTTATTGCAAGCTATTAATTATTTTTCAGTTGTGAGCCTCGAGAACAGGTGCCTCTCATCTCCCTGTTCCCCACCCCTCTGTTTGTTAGCCGGATGGGTGGATGTTGCTGTTGCATATTGAATAGATGGACGAATGGATTGGTTTTGCTACTATGATTGATAGCTCGTGTTAGTACGTCTCAGATTTTTGCTGCTGTGCACTGTCAATGGTACTAAATCAGTGCCCTTTTGCTGCTTGCTGCTTGCTGCTTAGTGCTAGTTGATAATTTGGTAATGCTATCGATTCTTAGAAATCGATGGATGTACTTTTTCCAGTTTGATACTGCTACTAATTTGGTGCTTGCTATTTTAGGCCGCTGCTTGGTATGTGCTCTTTATGCAAGTCATGCTTTTATTCAGTTTTTTCTTCAGTTTTGGCCACTATTGATCTTTCGTTCGATCGAACTGAGAGTGGTTTCGTGAGTGGAAAGTGGAATTGAACAATCTAGACCTGAAACTGAGGCAGTTTTACACGAGTTTGTTTGTTGGTCTTTTAACCCTATCATTTCTCTTGTAGCCAGCATGTGTGTGCGCTTAAACTTGTTTAGCTAGTAATTTCCCCCAATTTGGCCATTACATGTGTAACTTAACTTAGCTTGTCAGAGCATGCTTCCTCGCGAAGAAGGGGGTCATGCTGAAAATTGAAAAATATTGTGAGACATTGGTTGGACTTTGAATTGGTATACAGAGAAGGGAGTGCCTGCTTGTATATATTTTACTGTTGCTACCATGCCAGACTAACAAACTGCCCAATATTGTGCCCTTCTGTACTGTTATTGAGAACAGTTCATGGTTACTAACGTAATTCATTGTTTCGCTGCAGTGGGCATACAAGTTGTTATAAAGCCAGAATATCGGATAACCCCTCCTGTAAGTTATATGATTTATTATACAATCACTACTTTCTTGTTCTCTTATGCAAGAGCTGTCAATCTACTTTGCTACCAAAAAAGTTGTATTAATGAGTAATGACTGAGTTCAGTTTTCATTCTCTAGTGTTAAGAGTGTTGCTCCAAAAAAATGTTGTTTCGTAGTTAAATGGGTGCCTTTAACTTCTGTGCATTGGCTGGACATCAACGTACTACCATAAGTGTTTTGTTTTCTGTTTCCAGATATTCTCCTTGGGATTGTGAGAAATAGTACTCCTTGGAGTAGTGAATAAATTGTGATGCATTCAAGCAAGACATTTTACCTAATAACTAATTGTTCTAAATGTCTGTTTCTGTCCTCATTTAGTGCTTGGTATGTCTCCTGTTCTGGGTCATGGACTTTGTGCCATGCCCACATTGGTTTTCTGTTTGGCCTCAATTTGGACTGACAAATGATGATCTACTAGCTGGTCTACTAGCTGGCAAGATGCTTGGTATATATATGTTGTGTTCAGTTTTGGCAGGAGTTCAGAACTGTTAGGCAAAGGTCATGTCTCCGACCATCATGTCCTTTTTTGCCTTGTCCACCCGAGAGGCCCTTGAGTTTGCTGGAATGTCGATTAACTTCCGTTCCGGCAAATTCGGGTACTCCATATGTCCTATTTTCAGCAAAGGTCATGCTGAAATTTTCTGTGAATTTTAGCATGACTTTGCTAAAAATAGGACATATGGGGTACTTGTGATTAATGCATGGGCCGGGGTATCTTAGTAGTTAATTAAGTAGGATCAAGTGCCCCGGCATACTTGTGACTAATGCATGGCTTTTAGGGTGCTTCGGAGTCGATAAAAACCGAAATGATGAAAGCTTAGGCTTTTAGGGTGCCTCGGCGTCGAAAAACCCTCAATGATAAAAGCTTAGCTTTTAGGATGCCTCGGTGTCGACAAACCCTAAATGATGAGACCATGATCTTGTTCCTTGACAATAACCAACTTTTTGACCAAACTTTGTTCCTATTTATAGAGAAACATGGCCAACAACGATGAGGCCGGGGGTTCGGGCGGCAAGAAATTCTGGGAGCTGTCCCAGGAGATGGAGGAACAACCTCACATGTATGAGGACGCCGCCTTCCCCACCGATCCTGAGACCACTGATGGTACCATCGAGGATGACCCCACTGATGCCACCACTGATGGTGCCGCCGAGGATGTCACCACTGATGATGGCGGCGCACGCACAGATGGTAGCCAACCGAAGAGGAAACGGAAGGACCGGCGCCCGACCGTGCTCCGCACCCTCAAGGAGGAAGTTACTGAAGTGGACTCCAACGGGAATCCAACGGCGCCCGAACGAGTAGTCAAGGGGTACTCGCTTCAGCTCGGGTGCATTCTCCGGAGCACCGTCTCGATCAACACCGAGAACCTCAGGCATCCTAACCGAGGGAATTTGCGCAACCTCCTTTTCACGAAGCTGCACGAACAATACAAGTTCCCCGCTGAATTTGAAAACACAAGCCTCAAAGGGAATAAAGTGAACAATGCTGCCCTCACGAAGATGAGCACGGCCCTATCTACTTGGAAAAGCAATGTGAAGAGAATGATCGAGAAAGGTGAGAGTTATGAGAAGATCAAGGAGAAAAATCCTTCGATCACCGAAGATGACTACAACGACTTCAAGATCAATTGCTCGAGCACCGCAAGCTCCGAATCAAGTAAGTGGGGGAAAGAAATGCGGGAGCTGAACTTAGGGGAACACACACTCGGTCCCGGCGGTTACAGAGTGGCGGAGCCTATATGGGACAAGGAGGAGGCGGACCGTGCCGAGCAAGGCCTACTGCCCCTCTTCGATAAATACAGTGACAAGCAGACCAGGAACTTTGTCAGGGCCCGGTACAAGAAGGACCCGAAAACAAAGGAGCTTACCACGGATCCGAAGACCAGGGCGCTTGAGCTTCTTCTGGTAAGGAATACATCCCCGCGTAATTAGCTCCATATGGTTGCATTCTAATTAATGAAGCCAAATTTCTAAATGGTTCACATTCCTTACGTAGGCGACTGAAAGCAGTAGCGCGGGGTCGACTAAGAGCAACCCTTGGGACACCACTCTAAATAGGGCGTTGAATGTAATGAAGAACAAGGATAAGCTCAGTAAGCCGATGTCAGCTGGTCGTGTGGCCGGCAAAGACTTGTCGACAAAATGGTCGTCATACTATAACACTGGTGGGCGAAAGGAGAAAAAGACCAGCTTGGAAAGCCAGGCGCGCGAGGTTCAAGAACTCAGGGCACAGGTGGTGCGGATTCTGGAGATTGTCCAAGAGCAAGTGCAACAACAACTCGGAGCGACGATCACCGCCATTGTGCCTACCTTGATCCAGGGGATTAGTGCGTGGATTGCGGGCGGCCAACAGGGGCCGCCCCCGATTCCTAGCTTCACGGCCAGCAACTCGCAGAACGCGATGGCGGGGCCATTGGTGTCTCCGGCGGAGGCGGCATTGGTGTCTCCGACGCCGGCACGGGAGCTTAATGCACCCGGGTGTACGTCGGCCGGCACCTCTACAGCAAGCGGCCCCTCCGTCAACTGCACGCCCGCCATTGGCGGTGCCTCGACATTAGCCGAGCTCGACGCCATCATCATGGTAACTAATTAAGCCTCTCTCGGCCGAGGACTTCATCTCCTTGCCTTTGACTGGGCATCCCTGACGCCCTACATGTTTTCGCAGGGTGCCGCCGACGTTCCGTGCACTCTCCTGCACTTCGTGAACAACGAGTTAGTCGATGTCACCAAGGGCAAAATCGTTCAACCGGGCAACCCCTTGTTCCACGGTACCCAGATGCCACCCAACTTGTTTAGGGTTCAACTGGTTCGGGTGCTGCCAGGCTGCGACGAGTTGTTACCTCCGATTCGACCCGTCGGGGCCGACGATGATGACGTGATGACCCTCAGCGCCTGCCTGAGCTGGCCCCTGCTTTGGCCGAAGAGCCAGATTCGTTTGGGGGCGGGGGACACCACCCCAAAGACAACACCGCTAGTCGTGCTGGCGCCAAGTCGGCCTCATGGCAAGACCGCCGCAATGGTGCCGGACATCCCTATGCCACTGGATCCAAACATGCATATGGCACAGGATCAGAACGACGACGACGACGATACATTTGCCAACATCGATCAGTACTTTGCCGATCATGGGTACGGTGGCGACTTCATGGGGCCTCCTTCTCAAGAACCCAACCCAACAAAAGACGTGCGCGATCTAGCTGGTACCGCGGAGAAGCCAAGTTGCAACAGGCGTCGTCTGCAGTTCAGCTCTCAGGAGACGCCTCCAGCTGCCGACTTCACCGAGCCTCAGATAGGCGAGGTGCGAAATATGATCAGCCCCAACACACTAAAGAAGGCGGTCTGTGAGCAGAACTCGGTCCCATTACAGGAGAAGAAGAAGGCACGCAAAAGAAAGACTAACAAGGGTGCGGGCCAGCCGGCACCGAGTACGATCCGTGCTCAGGACGTGCCACCTTCACCTGAGGATATCTCGAGGAGGGTGCATGTGGCGGGTAGGCCGATGCTACCGAGAAATATGCTCGATGCTGCAACCGGTGCTATGCGGAGTCTCCATGACAGTGTTCTTTCTTTGGAGAAGCGGCGTCTCGGAGAGAAGGATGTGGCATACCCGGTTTTCGCAGCCAAGGTGCCAGAGGGCAAGGGCTTTGTGGATAACTCCATCAGGGGTACGATCGTCCTGCGGTTTGATGACATCCACGCTATGTTGAACCTTCATCCGCTGCACTACACATTCGTTCGGCTATTTTCGCTGAGTATGGAGATGCGGATCATTCGCGACAAGACCCCGGACATCGTGATAGTCGAACCCTTCTACATGCGTGCCAAGATCTTGGGCAGTGCTAGGGACCGGCAAGTCGCGAGTTCTAACCTCGAAGGCGTCATTCTGGCAAACCAAGATAAGGATAACTTCCTCGTGCCTTACTTTCCCGAGTAAGTCCTCCCCTCAACCGCCCCGTAACATATGAATTCTTAGATTTCGATCGTTTTTCTTTTAACATTCCGTGTTTTCTGCAGTGACACACGTTGCACGCTCATCCTCCTAAGCTCCAAATATTCCATGGCCACGTATTTTGACCCGGACCATCAGTCAAACGTAGACTACACAAATGTCAAGAAGGTTCTTGATGATGTTCTCCCCGGCTACGTCAAATCTGGAGGCACCTTCACCAGGCCTATTCGTAAGTACGGCAAGCACGTGTTCTCCCACAATACGATGTTCTGCTGCGTCAAGCAGCCGCCTGGTGGTCAGAAGGGTGCCTACTATGCCATCCATCACATGCGGGCGATCGTACGGGACCATCATCAACTTCTGCTACCGAGTAGACTCAAAGATTGGGCCGCGAGCGTGTCGGCAATCCAGGACGCGGACATCAGACAAGAATTCTTTCGCATCCAGTCGGAGTTTGCGGAAATCATCCATCAAGATGTCCTTCGTACCGCGGGGCAGTTCTACCTCAGAAATCCTACAAATGACATCGACACAATCCTACAAATGCAGGCTGACAACGCCCGTTCTTTCATGACTCCCACGATAGACGGCGGCTTCATCCACGCTCTGGTCCCTTGAGTCTCATGTTGTAATTAAACTTTAATGAACTTGTAGTATGTCTCTTTGGTTTCGAGAGTCGTTCAACTTAAGATGTAATCGATGCTATTAATGTCTTGCTTTTCTCTTCCGATCGTTCTGTTGCATACTTATATATTGCTTATGTATTGTCTGTGAATTGGTACAAACGTTTTGTTTGGCTACTGCATAGCGATGCCGTGGTATGTTGTGTACAAGGGTAAGGTTCCCGGAGTCTACGACGACTGGGAGGAGTGTTAGAGACAGGTTCACCGATTCAGCGGTAACAGTTACAAAGGGTACGCCACTAGGGCCGTGGCCAAATCTAGATATGCCCGCTATCTAGCGGGAGAGGGGAGGGAGCATTGGAGGAACCGGATGAAGACGAGTTTCATCGTGATGATGCTCATCGTGATGACCGCAGCTCTGTTCTATGTGATGGTAGTTTAGATGATCGATATCGACTTGTAATGTGAAGACAAACTCGCGGTCTCGAGACTTGTAATATAATGTTCTATCTTTGTTCGGTCTTTTCAATTCGGAGACTAATATGATGACTTGTATTCGGAGACTAAAATGATGAATTGTATTCAGAGACTAATCTTCTATTGTATTCGATGAATCTGTTGTTGATGTGTGATGTCTATATTTTGTCCAATTATACATTTTGTAACCTGTGCAAAAAACAGAAAATTAAAAATAAAAAAACCTAATATTCATACTAATGGCGCATCAGATCATAGTGCGCCATTAGTATGCCAAAGGATACTAATGGCGCATCATTAAAGAGTGCATCATTAGTATGCCGAAGTTACTAATGGCGCATCTTGCTGTCGTGCGCCATTAGTATGCCAAAGCACATGGGTATACATGCCCCCCTTGGAGGCATACTAATGGCGCACTGTTGTATATACTAATGGCGCATCTGGGGTGCGCCATTAGTATACCAGATACTAATGGCGCACGTGTGGTGCGCCATTAGTAAAATATACTAATGGCGTGCTACTAATGGTGCACCACTAATGCGCCATTAATGGCCAAATTAGGTGCGCCATTAGTAGGCATTTTCCTAGTAGTGAGAGCATCAGAAGCCAGCAGGACTGTTACAGCCATTGCCAATATCCGAATGGAAGTGGGATAAGTTAGGCATGGATTTTATTACGGGTTTACCCAGAACTCATTCAGGCTATGACTCGATTTGGGTACTAGTCGATCATTTAACAAAGGTAGCTCATTTCATCCCAGTGAAGACTACCGACACCAGTGCTAAGTTGGCAAAGATATACATGACCAGGATCGTATGTCTGCATGGAGTTCCAAGGAGCATTGTATCAGATAGAGGAACCCAGTTTACCTCAAACTTCTGGAATCAGTTGCACAAAACTTTAGGTACCAGGCTAGACTTCAGTACAGCTTTCCATCCGCAAACAGATGGACAGACCGAGAGACTTAATCAGATTTTGGAGGATATGCTGAGAGCTTGTGCGCTAGATTATGGATCTAGTTGGGACCACAATTTACCATATGCGGAGTTCTCTTACAACAATAGTTATCAAACCAGTTTGAAGATGGCCCCTTTCGAAGCCTTGTACAGAAGGAGGTGCAGGACCCCATTGTCATGGGATGAAGTTGGAGACCGCCAGTTGTTTGGACCGGATCTGATTAAGGAGTCTGAGCAGAAGGTGAAATTGATTCGCGATAGGCTCAAGGTAGCCCAATCCAGGCAGAAGAGCTACACAAATTCGAAACGCAAGGAGACAGTTTACGAAGTCGGAGACCGAGTTTATCTTCGAGTATCTCCACTTCAAGGAGTTAAGCGCTTTGGACTTAAGGGAAAGTTAGCGCCACGTTTTGTAGGACCATACAAAGTTTTGGAGCATATGGGTGAAGTAGCCTACAAGTTGGAATTTCCCGAAGGATTGTCAGGAGTTCACGATGTGTTCCACATTTCCCAGTTGAAGAAGTGCCATGCAGAGATGGCTGATATACCGCTGAGAGATACAGTGCCACTGGAAGCGATTCAGTTGGATAGTAATTTGACCTATGAGGAGAAACCAGTCAAGATTCTTAAGTATGCCAGCCGAGTCACCCGCAGCAAGGTTATCAAGTTTTGCAAAGTTCAGTGGAGCCACCACATGGAGGATGAAGCCACCTGGGAGCGAGAGGAAGATTTGTTGAAGGACCACCCTCACCTATTTTCTAGCCAACCCGAATCTCGAGGGTGAGATTCATCTTAAGGGGGGGTAGGTTTGTAACATCCCAAATTTTCAATTTGGAATGTTATACATTAGATCATCAATGCATATCATATTTATTGCATTTTAGTTGATCCTAGAAATTTCACACAACTCAAGGACCTCGGAGAGAGTTGGGGATTTTGTTATTTTCATATTTGAGTTTTCTCAAATTTTGAAAAATAGGATCATTTAATTTTATTTATTTTATCTTCAATTATTTCTAGTACAAAAATATGAGAGAGGGAATAAAATGAATTTCCCAAAATAAAAAAATATTGATGGATTTAATAATAAAATCAAATAAGATTTTATTTTGGTTTTATTTTCTATTTTATTCGAATCTAGGAAAAATTGCACGTTTTCAAAAATTGCATTTAGGGCGAAGGAAATGTTCATCCTGTTCTAAATATTTTATTTAGATGGTGAAGTTTTGTTTGGGCATTTTTGGATTTTTATTAATTTTTCTAGAATTTTTTTTAGTCCGGCGAATTTTAAAAAAAAACCCGCGCCCGACTGGGACAAGGGCCCAGCCGAGCTAGGTCGGCCAGCCGCCGATTCCTCGCCCGTGCAGCCGCCGGACTCGGGAGAGAGTCCGAGCCGGAGCCGCCTCGCTGCCGCCCGACCCCCTCCCCAAGTCAGTCGCTCCCTCTTTAAATAGCCACCACCGCCGCCGCGTCACCTCACCCCACGCCGCGCCACCCGCCCCGCACCACAGCCCGCCCCGCCGCCTATGCTGCTGCCGCCGCAAGCCGCCGCCGCACGCCACTGCCGCCGCCACCGCCAGGAGCCGCCACCCCGCACCACCAGCCGCCGCCCGGAACCCCGCCGGAGCCCGAGCTGAGGTAGCCGCTGCCGCTCGGTTTTCTGAGAAAAATCGGTTCGTTTTTTTAGAAAACCCTAGTTTTCATTTTTTTTAAATAGATCGGTTTTTCCTGGTTTATTTATTTAGCGAGCGTTCGCTCGTTCGTTCGTTTTAACGAACGCGTTCATCGTTAAGTTCCAGAAAACGAACGTTCATTCATTATTCATTTCGTTGTTTCTCTTTTTCTCGGATTTTCCACGATTATTTCTGATCGCGATTTCTGATCCGATTTTCTTTCTAGTATATCTTTTCGCTCGTTTATCGAAATCAGGCGATTCAAGCGCCTGGAGTTTCATCTCGAAACCCTCTTTCCGTTTAACCAACTCAAATAAGTTTTTGCCTCAGTAAAATTTGACCTATATTCAGATTAGTAAACGGAGTTTGTTTCTTTTGTCGTTTGTCTTTCGTTGCTTCGTTCGATTTGATTCTTTTTGCCAACCGGAGTTCTTAAGTTGAACTATCTGGTTAGATCTCTAATTTGAGTTTTACCTGTGCATTAGTTGAGTACATATTGCTTGCTTGTTTGTTTGCGATAGAGTACCCGGATTGCGCCACTTGCTACTTCGAATCCCTAGGTTTCACGGATCATCAGCAAGGCAAGTAACACTTTGATCATACTTCCTATTACCCAGTTTTTATTGCATTAGATCAATCCTCACACATTGCATGTTTAGGATCTAATTAAATTGTGGGTTTTGGGAAGTAGATGAGGTAGTACCTATTACCTGTTTTATTACCAAACCTTTGGGAGTTACTTCTACATTGCTTATCACTATGCTATGCTAGTAGACGCTGTCGCGGCCACGAGGTGGACGGTCGGCCGCATCAAGTGCTTCCTCCTCTAATCGGGGTAGCAACCTGCGCTTTGGGTAGCTCTTGGAGGGGCATTTGAGTTTATGCTCTTCGGCCGCAAGGACTTCAGTCCATCTGTTGACTAGCAAATCTTGCTCAGCTCTAAGATGTTGCTGTTTTTTCTTGAGGCTTCTTGCCGTGGCCATAAGCCTGCGTTGAAAACGCTCTTGCTCGACGGGATCCTCTGGCACGACGAATTCGTCGTCATTGAGGCTTGGCTCGTCTTCGGAGGGAGGCATATAATTATCGTCCTCGACCTCTCTGTCAGCCGCTCTCTCATGAGGGCCGGTTTCTCCATCCTCCTGTGCTAAATCTTGCTGGAGGGGGTTTTCTTCGGCACTTTCCGGAGTATTATTATCTCCCGTGCTGGAATCACCATATTTGTTTTGGCGGGATTTTGAGCGGCGCCGCTGACGCCGTCGCTTAGACTGTTTCTTGGAGGGGTCATCCTCCATTGTTCCATCGCCATCTCCTTCTTTTGGGGTGTCCACCATGTATATGTCATATGACGAGGTGGCTTTCCAGGGCCTGATAGGCACTGGTTCTTCATCGTCTCCTTCATCGGCGTCCATACTGTCGATGTCTTCGGAGTCGAAGTCGAGCATGTCGGTTAAGTCGTCGACAGTGGCTACAAAGTGGGTGGTGGGTGGGCTTTGAATTTCTTCATCGTCCGAATCCCAACCTTGCTGACCGTAGTCCGGCCAGGGCTCTCCTGATAAAGAGAGAGACTTCAGTGTCTTCAGAATATCACCGAAAGGCGAGTGCTGAAAGATGTCCGCGGTAGTAAACTCCATAATCGGCGCCCAATCAGATTCGGTCGGCAGGGGCGCGGAGGGTCCGGAGTCCGGAGAGGAGTCCGGCTCCTTGGAGTCACGAGTCTCATAGATTGCGGGGCTGGTGTTCGGCTCAATCGCCATTGGGATCGTTGCCCATGAGGCGGCGTCCAACCACCCATCCTCGATCGGCGTAGTTGGCTCCGACTTAAGGGTCGAAGCCGATGCGGGTGCGGCCTCCAGGGCACTGTTCGGCGGCAGAGCTAGATCATGCTCGTCGTGACAGTGCGGCGTGCTCGGTAGTGGCTCGAATCCGTCGAAGATCAAGTCCCCACGGATGTCAGCCGTGTAGTTTAAACTTCCAAATCTGACCTGATGGCCAGGGGCATAGCTTTTGATCTGCTCCAGATTGCCAAGTGAATTGGCCCGCAGTGCGAAGGCGCCGAAGACGAAGATCTGTCCGGAGAGGAAGGTCTCATCCTGGACTGTATCGCCATTGATGATCGTAGGAGCCATCAAGCCTGACGGCGACGACACAGAGGAACTCTCAGTGAAAGCACCAATGTCGGTGTCAAAACCGGCAGATCTCGGGTAGGGGGTCCCGAACTGTGCGTCTAGGCCGGATGGTAACAGGAGGCAAGGGACACAAAGTTTTACCCAGGTTCGCGCCCTCTCGATGGAGGTAAAACCCTATGTCCTGCTTGATTAATATTAATGATATGGGTAGTACAAGAGTAGATCTACCACGAGATCAGAGAGGCTAAACCCTAGAAGCTAGCCTACGGTATGATTGTTGTTGTCTATGTTGTCCTACGGACTAAAACCCTCCGGTTTATATAGACACCGGAGAGGGTTAGGGTTACACAAAGTCGGTTACAATGGTAGGAGATCTGCATATCCGTATCGCCAAGCTTGCCTTCCACGCCAAGGAAAGTCCCTTCCGGACACGGGACGAAGTCTTGAATCTTGTATCTTCATAGTCCAGGAGTCCGGCTGAAGGTATAGTCCAGCCATCCGGACACCCCCTAATCCAGGACTCCCTCAGAGGGTTCTTCCCTTCTTGGACCCTTCGGCCTGCCCAGATGGGCCGACCTTCCTTTTCTTATCCCCCCCGGTTGGGGAGGGGGGAGAACTTTCCTCTTCCTCCTCCTCATTTTCGTGGGAGGAGTGCGCCTCGGTGTTTTCGGATGATGAGTCCGATACAACCTTGCACCGGAGACCTTTCCTGGTCCTCGCGGCCTTCTTCTTGGCATTCTTCTCCGGCGCCTCATAGGGCGCCGGAACCAGCATATCCATTAAGAGAGCCTCTGCTGGATCTTCGGGCAGTGGGGCCGGACAATTGATCCACTCCGTTGTCGCTACCCAGTCATGTTAAAATGGCATGGAGGCTCAGATCCCTCACATGATTATACTGGGGAAAGGAACATCTTGTGAGATATAAAGAGCTTACCGAATTGGCAGGGCGCTTTGCGCTGAGTCCGCGATCCTCGGTAAGGGGAGGAGGAACCTCGGGGGCCTTGAACATCACCTTCCAGACGTCTTTGTGTGTCGTGTCGAAAAGCTCTCGCAGCATCTGGTGCTTGGCCGGGTTGAACTCCCACATATTGAATGCCTGTCTTTGACACGGAAGGATCCGGCGGAAGAGCATGACTTGGACCATGTTGACAAGCTTGATTTTCTTGCTTATCATATTTTTAACACAACTCTGGAGTCCGGTCAGCTCCACCGATGAACCCCAGGATAGGCCCTTCTCTTTCCAGGAGGTGAGCCGTGTGGGGATGCCGGACCGAAATTCGGGGGCCACCACCTAGTTGGTGTCATGCTGCTCGGTGATGTAGAACCACCCCGATTGCCACCCCTTCACGGTCTCCACATAGGAGCCTTCGAGCCAGGTGATGTTGGAAATTTTTCCCACCATGGCGCCTCCGCACTCCGCTTGCTGTCCTACCACCAACTTCGGTTTCACGTTGAAGGTCTTCAACCACAGGCCGAAGAGGGGCTTGATGCGGAGGAAGGCCTCGCACACGATGATAAATGCCGAGATGTTGAGGATGAAATTGGGGGCCAGGTCATGGAAGTCCGGCACGTAGTAGAACATGAGCCCATGGACAAATGGGTGGAGGGGAAATCCCAGTCCACGGACGAAGTGGGTGAGGAATACAACCCTCTCATGGGGTTCTGGAGTAGGGATGATCTTCCCCGCGTCTGGGAGCCGGTGTGCGATGTCTGCGGCCAGGTATCCGGCTTCCCGGAGCTTCGTAATGTTCTCCTCCGTAACGGAGGAGACCATCCACTTGCCTCCCGCTCCGAACATGTCTGTAATGGCTTTGCGGAGAAGATGAGAACTTGGGCGCTGGAGCTCGAGTGCGTGAGAATGGATGGGCAGGGGAAGAAGAAGGCGTGGGTGAAAAAGAGGAATCCTTGTCCCATTATAAAGGTGGTAGAAACTGTCCGCCTCGCTACTTGCCCCATAAAATTGATTATTCCCCAAGCGCCGCGATTGATGGCACGGTTGGGTTACCCATATCCGTATTGATGAGAATCCCGTGATAAGGGGAACACGATCTCTGCTTCGACAAGACGTGCCAATAAAACCGCCTCGCAACACGTGTAGTGGCAGGCAGGGAAAAACGGTTCGTAATGACCGGGTCACGGCAGGACGTCACGTTATGAAAAGTTGTCAGTAGATTAGATTTGTGGAATAATATACTCTCTATGAAGGTATGTGGAATTTGTTTTGCAGAGCCGGACACGATCCTTGTGTTCAAAATCTTCTATGGAGTATTCGGAGAAGGAACTCGCCTTGCAATGCCGAAGACAATCTGCGCGCCGGACTCATCGTCATTAAAGCCTGGTTCAGGGGCTACTGAGGGAGTCCTGGATTAGGGGGTCCTCGGACAGCCGGACTATATACTTTGGTCGGACTGTTGGACTATGAAGATACAAGATTGAAGACTTCGTCCCGTGTCCGGGTGGGACTCTCCTTTGCGTGGAAGGCAAGCTTGGCAATTCGGATATGTAGATCTCCTCCCTTGTAACCGACTCTGTGTAACCCTAGACTCCTCCGGTGTATATATAAACCAGAGGGTTTAGTCCGTAGGACAACAACAATCATAATCATAGGCTAGCTTCTAGGGTTTAGCCTCTATGATCTCGTGGTAGATCAACTCTTGTAATACTCATATCATCAAGATCAATCAAGCAAGAAGTAGGGTATTACCTCCATCGAGAGGGCCTAAACGTGGGTAAACATTGTGTCCCCCGCCTCCTGTTACCATCAGCCTTATACGCACAGTTCGGGCCCCCCTACCCGAGATCCGCCAGTTTTGACACCGACATGCCCCTCAAGCCAGCGCTCCGTCGAGCCACCGCGTGCCAGTGGTGGAAGGGCCGGAGGTGCTGCGGCCACGGTGCACTCTCCTCCCCCACGCCAGCCACCGCGGGTGTCGGTCCATTGTGATGATGCTTCTGATAACATTTCCATAGCATCGTCCAACCCACGAACCCACCGCGATCAGTGCCAAGTTCTTCGGGAGGCCCATGAAGATGCTCGAACCACCATCGAGCGCTAGCGCGATGCACGCCACTAGTCAGATAGGGGGGAGGGGCCCACTATGGACCACCCAGCACCGGGAGGCTCTGGCGGCCTACCCTATGAGGTGGGTTGCCCAGCCTTTACCCGTGAGCTGCGGCAGTTCCAGTGGACCTCCCACCGCATGTTCAAGCCCCACGTTGGCGAGAAGTACAGCGGCAAGACCCACCCATCGAAGTTCCTCAACATCTACACCATCGCAATGCAAGCTGCTAGTGCTCGTGACGACAAGGTGCTTGCCAATTACTTCCCGTTGGCGCTTAAACCCAATGTCATGTCATGGTTGATGCACCTGCCGGTGGATTCCATTTCTTCTTGGCCGGGTTTGTGTCATGAGTTCGTTGTTGCCTTCACTGGAGGCCACCAAACTCATGTTCAGGCAAGCGATTTGCATATCATCCCCTAGAAGGAAGGTGAAAACTTGCACAAGTACATGCAGAGGTTCAACCAGGTGCACTACAACATCCCAGATGTTCATCCCGCCGCCGTGATCAGCGCATTCCATCAGAATGTGCGCAACCGCAATATGCGTGAAGAGCTGGCGATGAACAAGGTCAAAGATGTGGCCGAACTTTATGTTCTGGCTGATAGGTGCGCTCGAGCTGAAGAGGGGAGGAAGTACCCCGGCGAGGACACCGGTGCAGAAACCGACTCCACAGACAAAGACACATCCGCCCTGACAAAGAAGGGCCGGCGCTGCAATAGGAAGCACAAGGGCAAGACCGTGCTTGCCGTCGAGGAATTCGAGGACACCGACGCTGCCAAAAAGGCCAAGGCAGATGACCCCGACAAGGAAATTGCCGGGTGTGCCGCTTGCCGGGACTTGGCAGCTGCCGACAAGCCAGGAGGCTCCGACAAGTAGTACTGCAAGATCCACCGCACCAAGGGCCACAACCTCCAGAATTGCCGACAAGTTGAGCTTCTTGCCGAGAAGCAAAAAGCTGAGTATGAGAGGCGGGACAAGGAGAAGGGTCAGGATGGCGGCGAAGGATCCGGCAAGAAGCGTGGCGGCCAAGGGGGTCGCTGCGGCAAGGATAACCAGCAAGAGAGGCCCACCTGGGGCCGCGACAAGAAGCAGGAAGACGACGGTCATGAAGAGGACGACGAGTCCGGCGAGCATGAGTTCCAGAAGGCTACGGAAGCCATGTGCATCGACGGTGGTGCCTCGCTGCACACCTCTCACTGCCAGCTCAGGTAGTGGGCGCATGAGGTCACAGCAGCGGAACCATCATTCGATGCTCGAAAGCCACTAAAGTGGTCCAGCACGCCTATCATTTCTGACACCGGGGATCACCCTGATCGCACAACTGCGGTCGAGTGTTTTCCATTGTTGGTCTCGCCAATGATACGCAACCTCAAGGTGACAAAAATGCTAGTTGACGGCAGGGCCGGTCTGAACTTGATCTCGCCCGTTGTGATCAAAAGGTTGGAGATTCTTGATGGAGACCTCGAAGAGACGGGCACGTTTCAAGGGGTCAACCCGGGAAGGGTCAGCCGAAGGGCAAGGTCACGCTGCATGTGACGTTTGGAGGCGAGCTAAACTACAGGAAGGAGAAGATTGTTTTCGATGTTGCCGAGATCCCCTTGCCCTACAACGGGATCCTCGGCCGCCCGGCACTAGCTAAGTTCATGGCGGCCTCACATTATGCCTACAACACACTGAAGATGTCTGGGCCAATGACTATCATCACTGTCCCCTCCAACGAGAAGGATGCGCTGATCTGTGCTGACCAACTCTGCCGGGAGGCAGTTGCAGCAACCGCTGCCAAGGCACTTGCTCCTGCCGCCGAAGCCCCGGGAGGGAAGAAGACCAGCAAGACCTCTCGCACCCACTCTGGCAAGCACACCTCTTCGGAGTGCTATGCTCCTGTCGAGGACGTGCCAGATGGCCCTACCGGCAAGAGCAAGAAATACAGAGCTGCACCACCGGAGACCAAGAAGGTGTTCGTCAGGGAGGATGGCACGGGAGGGGCTTTCACCATAAGCTCCTCCCTTGACAACAAATAGGAAGGCGCGCTCGTCACCTTCCTGCGGGCGAATGTCGATGTGTTTGCATGGCGAGCATCCGACATCCCCGGTGTTCCCAGGGAGGTGATTGAGCACCAACTTGATGTCTGTCCGCATGCGCGACTTGTCAAGCAGATGGTCAGGAAGCAAGCTTTGGAACGGTAGGAGTTCATCACGGAGGAGATCAGTAAGTTAGAAGCGGCAAGCCTGGTGAGGGGAGTATTTCATCCGACATGGTTAGCCAATCCAATGGTGGTGCGCAAGGCAAATGGGAAGTGGAGGCTGTGTATTGATTACACAAATATCAATAAGTCCTGTCCAAAGGACCCTTTCCCGTTGCCGCGCATTGACCAGATTGTTGACTCCACGGCCGGGTGCGACTTGTTATCGTTCCTTGACGCCTACTCAGGATACCACCAGATCTTCATGGCGAAAGAATATGAAGAGAAGACGATATTCATCACCCCATGTGGTACGTATTGTTTCTTACGAATGCCTTTCGGGTTGAAGAGTGTTGGCTCAACGTTTGCAAGAGCAGTCCAAATTGGTTTTGAACCCCAGCTACATAGAAACATGGAAGCTTATATGGATGACATAGTGGTCAAAACCAAGGACAGGGCAACGCTCATACAAGATTTGGAAGAGACATTTGCAAATTTGCGCAAGGTCAACCTCAAGCTAAATCCTGAGAAGTGTGTCTTCGGTATTCCGTCCGCAAAGCTTCTCGGGTTCTTCGTATCATAGTGTGGGATCGAGGCGAATCCAGACAAGATCAAGGCCATTGAGCAAATTGAGGTGCCTAGGCGGATCAAGGATGTGCGTCGGCTCAGTGGCTGCGTTGCCGCCATGAGCAGGTTCATCTCCAAGTCCGCAGAGCATGCCCTCCCCTTTTTCAAAATCTTGAAGAAGGCGGGCCCAATGGAATGGACCCCAGAGGCCGAGGCAGCCCTGCAGGATTTGAAGAAGTACCTCTCCTCTACACCAATACTGGTTGCGCCTAAACCACAAGAACCGTTGCTGCTATATTAATAATCCCCAAGTGCAGGGAATCATCATAGCAATTTCCAAAGGTGGAAGTGATAAGTATGGAGTGTCAAACCCACAAGGAGCTAAAGGTAAGATCAATATTCTCTCAAGCCCTATCTGCCACTGATACGACTCTACGTACACCGAACATTTGCTTCCAACTAGAAACAAGAAATAAAACTACATTGTGGGTATGAAGAGGATAGGTTTGCATGATATCGGAGAGATAAAATATAAAAGTAGGGGCTGTTATCATAAAGTTAGAATATATTACTAAATATTATAAATAGCGAGTGTGGAATAATGGTGGATCGGTGTGCGGAATTGTCCTAGGCAATTGTTAACAAGACCGGTAATCACTATTGCAGTTTCATATGAGGGAGAGGCATAGGCTAACATAATTTCTCTTCTTGGATCATATGCACTTATGATTGGAACTCTAGAAAGCATCTGCAACTACTAAAGATCATTAAGGTAAAACCCAACCATAGCATTAAAGTATCAAGTCCTCTTTATTCCCATACGCCATGTCCCGCTTATCCGTGTTTGTGTTTCAGTCACTCACGCAGCGCGGACAATTAGCAAACCATGGACATATTGCAGCACCCTACAGCGGGAATCCCTCACGCTTGCGCGACACGGAGGGCACCATAGGACAACACCAAAGTAAAACATACAAATCATACCAATCTAGATCATCAATCAACCCAAAGACAAAGGATATCTACTCAAAACATCATAGGATGGCAACACATCATTGGATCATAATATGTGGCATAAAGCACCTTGTTCAAGTAGGGATTACAGCGGGGTGCGGGAGAGTGGACCGCGTAAAAGAGATGAGGATGGTGATGGTGATGGTGATGTTGATGAAGACGATCACCGCAGGGATGATTCCCCTCTCGATGGCACTCCGGTGCCACCGAGAGAGAGGAGGAGAGGTTCTCCCCCTTGTGCTTCCTCCTCCATGGCCTCCCCCTTGGATGGGGAGAGGTTCTCGCTCTGGTCCTTGCCCTTCATGACTATGATGGCCCCTCCAGGATCCTCCTCCATGCCCTCCGGTGATGATGGCCCCCTTCGGGAGGGTGCAAGAGAGGGCCTAGATTAATTTCTCGTGTCTATAGAGGCTTGCAGCGGCGGAACTTCCGATCTAGGTTAATTTCTGGAGGTTTTTGCTTATATAAGAGGTTTTGGCGTCGAGAACAAGTCGGGGGGGTCTCCGAGCTGTCCATGAGGTAGGGGGCGGGCCTAGGGGGGCGCCTCCCACCCTCGTGGGCAGCCCGGGACTCTTCCGGCCCAACTCTTTTACTCCATGGCCTTCTTCTGGTCCAAAAATAAGCTCCGTCAAGTTTCAGGTCAATTGGACTCCGTTAGGTTTTCCTTTTCTACGATACTCTAAAACAATGAAAAACAGAAACTGGCACTGGGCTCTAGGTTAATAGGTTAGTCTCAAAAATCATATAAAATAGCATATAAATGCATATAAAACATCCAAGGTTGATAATATAATATCATGAATGCTTCATAAATTATAGATATGTTGGAGACGTATCATATATCTAACAGCAATGAACCAAGTGGTCAGTGCCACACTAGTGGCACAGAGGGAGGTTGACGAAGAGGCAGTGGTAACGGCAGGGCTGGCGGATGGCAAACCAGAGCC